>NC_064621.1:229422020-229744520 GCF_023898315.1 Schistocerca nitens | reverse complement strand
CAAAAACGCAAACTTCTTCGTGCCCTTCTCGGGGGCCTTTTGCTTACATCTCTTCCGGAAGATGGTTTGCGAAGTCAGGCGGTTGTATAGCACATTTTCCATGAATAATTTTCCTCCGACAGATTTTCAGCATCGGAGACGGCTTCCCCTCGATCATATTGTATGAATATGGAGTATCGTTTCAGTTGTGTGACTGGATTCGTGATTTCCTGTCAGAGAGGTCACAGTTCGTAGTGATAGACCGTAAATCATCGATTTGCACAGAAGTGATATCTGGCGTTCCGCAAAGTAGTGCCATAGGCCCTCTACTGTTCCTGATTTACATAAATGATCTAGGTTATAATCTGAGCAGCCCCCTTAGATTGTTTGCAGATGACGCTGTAATTG
Organism: Schistocerca nitens; assembly: GCF_023898315.1. Classification (NCBI taxonomy): domain Eukaryota; kingdom Metazoa; phylum Arthropoda; class Insecta; order Orthoptera; family Acrididae; genus Schistocerca; species Schistocerca nitens. The sequence continues at coordinate 229,744,133 of NC_064621.1, read as the reverse complement.
ACCGTCTAGTAAAATCATCATACCATCAATTCCAATTACAAAATAATTTAGAGAAAATTTCTGTATGGTGCGAAAAGTGGCAATTGGCACTAAACAAAGAAAAGTGCGAGGTCATCCACATGGGTACGAAAAGAAATCCGATAAATTTTGGATATACGATAAATCGCACAAATCTAAGGGCTGTCAATTCGACTAAATACCTAGGATTTACAATTACGAGCAAGTTAAATTGGAAAGACCACATAGATAATATTGTGGGGAAGGCGAAACAAAGACTGCGCTTTGTTAGCAGAACACTTGGAAGATGCGACAAACCCACTAAAGAGACAGCCTACATTACACTTGTCCGTCCTCTGCTGGAATATTGCTGAGCAGTGTGAGATCCTTACCGGGTAGGATTGACGGAGGACATCGAAAAGTGCCAAGAAGGGCAGCTCCTTTCGTGTTATCGCGCAATAGGGGTGAAGTGTGTCACCGATATGATACGCGAGTTGAGGTGGCAGTCACTGAAACAAAGGCGGTTTTCTTTGCGGCGAGATATATTTACCAAATTTCAATCACCAACTTTCTCTTCCAAATGCGAATATATTTTGTTGGCACCCACCTACGTAGGGAAAAATGACCATCATAATAAAATAAGAGAAATCAGAGCTCGGACGGAAAGATTTAGGTGTTCCTTTTTCCCACGTGCCATGAGTGGAATGGTAGAAAAGTAGTATGAAAATGGTTCGACGAACCCTATGCGAGGCACTTAAGAGTGAATTGAAGAGTAACCATGTAGATGTAGAACACGGTCCTCAGAACAGAACTTTTCTGGGATGGAAGTGTGCAGATATTGGTAGGTGTGCGTGGGTTCCCAGTGAAGACAGTGGCTGAGACACCCATTGGCTTTGCGGTGGATGAGGACGACAAGAAACGGCAAGGCAGCCTATCCATCTATACCTCCATCGTTAACCTGACGTTGTCGTCGATGTTGTTGATGTGGTGCAGGAATTCTCCCAGCTTTTCACGTCCGTGAGGCCAGAAAAAGAATGTAGCGTCGACGTAACGATAAAAGCAACTAGGCTTTGGAGTGCGATTTCCTCAAAGTACTCCAAAAGCGGTTCGGCCATATCTGGATCTAATGGACTTCTCATTGCGACATCACTCGTCTGATTAAAATACTCTCCATCATTCCAAATATACGATGACGTGAGCGAGTGTCTAAATAAATCCACAGCAATGTCGTCCAATAATTTGTGACAACACCCTCAATAAAGACGGCGTGGCTGCAGCTAAGCATAGCTGGAAACCGACGGGCGCTTGTAATGAAAGCATTACCGCATGTGGCACTAGAGAAAGCACCAGCACGTCTATGTAAAGACGGCAGCTTCAATCATACGACAGTCATCACGAGACAATGACCGGGAAGCATTCAGTCGAGAGTTCGTGGAGTTTGAATCCACTTGACTGCCGCAAGTCCGAGATAATTTTAGCCGTATATATCGAGGCAAAATCATGTATTCGCATGTATTTTAAAATACAGCTATTTTTCTACGTAGTCGCTGTTCTAATCTAAACATTTACGATAACACTCTACAGGCTTTCCCATGTCGTCTGCGTTTTTAATTACCACCAAGTTACTGAACCAGTCACTAACGAAGGCTTTCAGTTCGTTGTTCTTTCCAGAGGGCTTTATCAAAAATATCCTTCAGTTTGGTGAAAAAGTGGTAATCACTCGTGACGGAAGATGAAAACTTCCTAATAAAACTGCCGAAGTAAATCTTTCGTCGTTTCATAGGAATGCGGACAAGCGTTATCGTGAAAAAGCACAATGCTGCTACATAAAATTCCACATCCTTTGTTTCAAACAGCGCGGCGTGGTCAACGAAGAGTCCTACAGTGGGTCACTTCATTTACGATGTCTAATCTACATATAAATTCTCTGCGGAGGGCACCAATGTACCGTTATTTCACGTAGTGAAAAAGACTCCGTTACGATTAAAAATATATTTCAACTTTACTTGGAACGTGTACTGCTATGTTTCCAGTGTCATTTCATCTTTTCTTTTGAGACAGAATAGGGCGAGGAAAGTCAATACTTATAATTAAAGCTGCCGCCTGAAGTCGTCGTTATTAACTTGTTTATTGTCTGCGTTGCTTAGACAACAGACGATAATACTTAATACTGCACTGCGCTAGTGAGGTTGATACTAAACTAATGAGGTTAGTGAAATTCGTCTTTGTGTATAGAAAATCGTGGATGTCGATGGTGGAAACGGCACATTCGTACTTGTTTGATGTTTGTCTGCTTTCGTCTTCAGAGCTATTCTGATGTTGGTGGATTATTTTTTCTTGAATTGATAATAGTTGTGTTGCATACGATTGCAGGAATCGATGGACGACAGGATGTGGCATTCAGTGCCACAAGTAAGCTACGTATAATTTAACATAACAAAAAGAATGTTCAAGAAAAGCAAATACTACTACAAATATATTTAAAATCTTTTCCGGTTTCTCGCTAGCGGAAGGAACTTCTAAAGAAATGTGTGCATGTAGCACGAAGGGAATTCAGTTCAGTTCAGTTTACACCCATGAATGGACTTCGTGGAAATATAGCCTCATTCGCAGCGATTATTTTACGAAAGACAGGTACATGTTTCGACTGGTGATGATTTACAGCCGCTGAAACAAGTCGCTGTACTGAGTGTATACACCTTTCCTGTCCATTTACAAGTGAAAAATCAATAAGAGAAGGCAACGTGTTCGGAATACACCAACTGTTTGTAAACTAAAACCATCTGTTTATCTAGCATGAAGGATAACCATTGCTGTTCATGTATCTTTATGTAGTTGTAGTAGCTCGTAATTATTTCTGATGGATTGTTTCAAAGTGGTTTCAGAAAATTAAGCAGATACACATAATAAACACTTCACATGATCTCGATATCAGCCACGCAAAATGTGAGGCAGGTATTCATACTAAACTACCAGAATTGTGGCCCGTAGGAAAAATTTGAGAAGGTTGCAGATGAAACTTAAACAGCGTGAAAGAAAGGAGGAAACCATGGCAGGATTCATAGCAATACTGCAGAGAGGAAACTGTGTAAATGATAAACTCCACAGAGTAATTCAGGAACATACGAGGGTTGTCGGGAAAGAAAGTTCCGATCGGCCGCTGAATGGAAACCACAATGAAAATCAGAAACATTTTATTTGCAAGAGTTAGCTGCATTTTTCCGATACTTCTCTGCATAGTCGCCGCTCCGACTTAGACATTTGTCGGAGCGTTATACCAGATTTCCAATACCATCGTCATACAAGGCAGCCGCCTGTGCTTTCGAATAATTCTCTACACTGGTCTGTAGCGCGTAGCCTGTTCCCAAGTGTTATCTTCTTATCTATCGTTTCATGTGAACAGGGTTGATACTCAGGACGAGCCAATTACGGCTGTGTTGTAGGTGATCGAACACTTCCCATCGAAAAGGCTGCAGGAGTGTCTTGACTACCCCTGTAGAGTGTGGCTGAGAATCGCCATGAAGAAGGAAGTGCATGGCAGTTGTGTTAGGTGGGCTGCATTCATTAAGGCGATGCCTCTCTGTGGGCCATCCTACTTGGCGGGAGACACCGTTGTGCTAGGCACCTTTACTAGCTCACAGTGCACTCACAACTGAACAGAGTGTCTTGATGCGATCGAAAATCATACTAGAGACACTACCCAACACATATGTGCAAAGCTTCATCGAGTTTTCACTGTGGTGTCCATTTTGGGAGCAATCAGAACTTACTTTCTGGACAACCCTTGTATTGGTGGGTATACTTCAGGTTTTATTGTCACTCAATTTGGAAAGATTGGCACCAAAAAGCATTGCAGGTGATATAGTATATTAACTAAAGATTTTGCCCTGACCCTGTATTTTTATTTCGCTGTGTCATACAGAGTCATATGTTCAATTTTTATTTTGGTCAGCTGCAATATACTTTGTGGCTGAGTATCTTACGTAAACTGTTAACATTTTTATGTAAAATAGATTTCCAAGCGTCTAAAGCAGAGTGTCAGTGACATTATTTCTTAAAGAGTGTGCACTTAACAATGACGAGGCAAAACGTTTTGTTTTGTGTCGTCTCGTTGTCACTGTAGGGTTGTACGAAGAGAAGCAAGGCCGGTATGCTCTTTCTATGACACAAGTGCATGCATGTATTAACTGGGTTCTTTATTCATAAGAATGAGAAAGCTACTTAAGCTAGTTGTTGTGATACAAGCTCTCCCTTTTGGTGAAGCACAAGTCCTGCTACGCACACTACTCTGGACGCTATAGCGCGTAGCCTGCTCCCAAGTGTTATCTTCTTATCTATCGTTTCATGTGAACAGGGTTGATACTCAGGACGAGCCAATTACGGCTGTGTTGTAGGTGATCGAACACTTCCCATCGAAAAGGCTGCAGGAGTGTCTTGACTACCCCTGTAGAGTGCGGCTGAGAATCGCCATGAAGAAGGAAGTGCATGGCAGTTGTGTTAGGTGGGCTGCATTCATTAAGGCGATGCCTCTCTGTGGGCCATCCTACTTGGCGGGAGACACCGTTGTGCTAGGCACCTTTACTAGCTCACAGTGCACTCACAACTGAACAGAGTGTCTTGATGCGATCGAAAATCATACTAGAGACACTACCCAACACATATGTGCAAAGCTTCATCGAGTTTTCACTGTGGTGTCCATTTTGCGACCAATCATAACTTACTTTCTGGACAACCCTTGTATTGGTGGGTATACTTCAGGTTTTATTGTCACTCAATTTGGAGAGATTGGCACCAAAAAGCATTGCAGGTGATATAGTATATTAACTAAACATTTTGCCCTGACCCTGTATTTTTATTTCGCTGTGTCATACAGAGTCATATGTTCAATTTTTATTTTGGTCAGCTGCAATATACTTTGTGGCTGAGTATCTTACGTGAACTGTTAACATTTTTATGTAAAATAGATTTCCAAGCGTCTAAAGCAGAGTGTCAGTGACATTATTTCTTAAAGAGTGTGCACTTAACAATGACGAGGCAAAACGTTTTGTTTTGTGTCGTCTCGTTGTTACTGTAGGGTTGTACGAAGAGAAGCAAGGCCGGTATGCTCTTTCTATGACACAAGTGCATGCATGTATTAACTGGGTTCTTTATTCATAAGAATGAGAAAGCTACTTAAGCTAGTTGTTGTGGTACAAGCTCTCCCTTCTGGTGAAGCACAAGTCCTGCTACGCACACTACTCTGGACGCTATAGCGCGTAGCCTGCTCCCAAGTGTTATCTTCTTATCTATCGTTTCATGTGAACAGGGTTGATACTCAGGACGAGCCAATTACGGCTGTGTTGTAGGTGATCGAACACTTCCCATCGAAAAGGCTGCAGGAGTGTCTTGACTACCCCTGTAGAGTGTGGCTGAGAATCGCCATGAAGAAGGAAGTGCATGGCAGTTGTGTTAGGTGGGCTGCATTCATTAAGGCGATGCCTCTCTGTGGGCCATCCTACTTGGCGGGAGACACCGTTGTGCTAGGCACCTTTACTAGCTCACAGTGCACTCACAACTGAACAGAGTGTCTTGATGCGATCGAAAATCATACTAGAGACACTACCCAACACATATGTGCAAAGCTTCATCGAGTTTTCACTGTGGTGTCCATTTTGGGAGCAATCAGAACTTACTTTCTGGACAACCCTTGTATTGGTGGGTATACTTCAGGTTTTATTGTCACTCAATTTGGAAAGATTGGCACAAAAAAGCATTGCAGGTGATATAGTATATTAACTAAAGATTTTGCCCTGACCCTGTATTTTTATTTCGCTGTGTCATACAGAGTCATATGTTCAATTTTTATTTTGGTCAGCTGCAATATACTTTGTGGCTGAGTATCTTACGTAAACTGTTAACATTTTTATGTAAAATAGATTTCCAAGCGTCTAAAGCAGAGTGTCAGTGACATTATTTCTTAAAGAGTGTGCACTTAACAATGACGAGGCAAAACGTTTTGTTTTGTGTCGTCTCGTTGTCACTGTAGGGTTGTACGAAGAGAAGCAAGGCCGGTATGCTCTTTCTATGACACAAGTGCATGCATGTATTAACTGGGTTCTTTATTCATAAGAATGAGAAAGCTACTTAAGCTAGTTGTTGTGGTACAAGCTCTCCCTGCTGGTGAAGCACAAGTCCTGCTACGCACACTACTCTGGACGCTATGTGTTGCCTGACACTGATGACTTGACTCGTTGACTCACTGGATGACTGACTGAGCTGGGCCCTCTGGTCTGCGATGGCGATCTAAATATTACCAGTTAAGAGGCACTTGGCGGCATGTTTCTAACGCATTGTCCTTTGGCCTCTCTCCTGATAGGCTCACATGCTCCGGTGTCTATTATCGATCTTCCTGCAGCTTCTTTGCCGAGTGGAGTACTGGCGACAGCTTACGCCTGCATGTTAAGACCACCTGATTAAAATTTTGTTTGTCCATCTTCAGAGTGCGTCATGAAATTCGTCACTGATTCTACGTATCAGGGATCTGACAGTTTGCTGGTAGGTTGTGGATGTATATGGCATTAGACGTTTATGCACAGGTCATGTAATTCGTGTAAATAATGGGCCGCTGATTTGCATATGCGGTGACAGCGGTCCAGATGAATTCCATAGGATTTACGTCAGGAGAATTTGGTCGCCAAGACATCAACATGAGTTCACTATAATGATCGTCAAGCCACTATAGTACGGTTCTGGCTTCAAGATATGGACAATTATACTGCTGGAAGATTACATCACTGTCGAGGAAGACATCTAGCGTGAGGGGATCAGGTGGTTCGTAGCTGTCAGCGCGTCTTAGATTACTACCACAGGTCCGATGCAAACGCATAAGAATGTCTACCACAGCATAATACGGCTCCCACAAGCCTGCATCCATGGTGTGCAGTACGTATCGACCCGCCGTTCGATGACAGCGTTTGAGGAGACGACCATCGACCTAGCATTGCAAAAGTGTTGTTCACCCGAAGGGTCCACACGTTTCCGTTAATCGAAAGTCGAATCGCGATGGTTCCGTGCTTACTGCTATCGTAATTGATGATGTTGCTGGGTCAAAATGTGAACACGCAGGGATGGTATGCAGCGGAACTCGCATGTTCAACAATGTACGATGAAAGGTGTGTTCCGAAACACTTGTGCGTGCACATGCATTAGGCTCTTTCGACAGAGAAGCCACAAATCACCATCTATCCTACTTTACAGAGCAGACACGGCTCCGAATCCCCCGTCTGCGAAGATTCATGGACAACCAGCAATTTAGGGCCTAGTGGTAGTTTCACTGTCCTACCTCTTTCCGTAGACGCTCACAATAGTAACACCAGAATATTCGACGAGCTCCGCCATTTTCAAGATACTCGTTCACAGGCACTGCGTAATAATAAACTATTCTTCGTCAAAGTCGCTTATGTGCACGGATTTCCATTTTTGCAGTCCATGTCTTCATTAGGGTGATCCCCCGTCCATGTCTGCTTCGCTTACACACTTTTGCTTCCACGTCACGTGCCCGCAACGCAACCAGACGGCACCCAACGTCGTGGTGAGCAGTGGTAATAACGTCTTGAATTATCATTGTATTTTTAACAGGATATCTATTACGAAGCAGCTTTGTCGACCAGTAACAAAAGAGTATGTTGAAGCTATGTTGACTTGGGCAATATTGTAAATATACAGGCTTTCCCATATAAAATCGGTACGCCTCACGTACCAGTTAATCACCTCTAGTCGAACTTCCTGTAATATGGCATTGATGTACATGGTCACCACTTAAAGCATTTTTTATAAATAGGTAACTACATGCTTTTAACCTTATTTTCATCTATTCTTCTTAGTTAGTTCACTATTACTTCAATCTCAGGCATGAGACGTGCCGGGTTTACGAGGATTTCGCTGTGGATGCTGAAGAAGTGGTCTGAATAGCTCTAGTTTTTCAAACAGTGTCATACACTGGAAATTTAACTATTGAACTCTCTGCTGTTGATTGTGAAGACATGCATGAATCATAGTTAATACGACGTACTGATACTGTGTGTCTTCACATCAGATTAAAAGCACACACAAAGAAAGCAACAGCAGAGGTTACGCAAGTTAATTGCATTTGGCAATGTGAAACATATTGTAAACACATAGTGAATAAAATGAAATAATAAACACGAAATGAAATTTAAAGCTTGCTTGTTTTTCTTATGGTAATCTCCTTAGTTTCTGTAATTTCTTGTCTGCTAATTGTTAACATAACAGCCTGTTAAAAGATACTTATAACATTGCTTCCTCTTGTTGTGCCGCAGCTTCTTTCACTTGGAGGTCTAGACCCCATAGCCAGGTTAGCGGGAAATGTCACCACCGGCTTACGTTAAAAACCTGAGAGAATGGAAGCAGACGGTAGCTAGCGGGGCGTACATTTTCGAGAAGCTACAAGCGAACTCTGCCAGCAGAACAGGCTGCTTCTGCGGGATAATTCAGAGCTGCCAACACCGACACCAAAGTCTCACTATATTGTGCATTGTAAGAAAACGCCCTAAAAAATTTCAGATGTTAAGTGTGTGTGTGTGTGTGTGTGTGTCGGAATGTTACCACTGGTATCCGCTGCTGGAGAGTACTTACGCAGGGTGACAGTTCCGTGAATGTGATCTGTCAATCGTATTTTCGTACTTTCTTTTACTTTTACATGTTGTCTTTCTGCACTCGTGTGGCTCCTTGAAGCTGTAGTTCTGCTAGGCAGTGGTGCTCGTAGCTGTATTGCACTTCTTCACTTCTGCAGGAAAGGGCTGTGGTAATGGAAGCTTTTGTTACCCACTGGATACGAAATCACGTAACCACTTCTTTTCAAGAACATTCCGCGTTTAACAGTCCCAATGACACTTACAATGTATCAATGAAACATTCACATTTAAGCTCTTAATAACCAAACTCGTCGACAGACAGAGTGTTAGTATCCAAAAGTCGTGAAGTAAGTAAGTAATTAATAAAGTGATTCCATATAACATCCTTTTCCTTCTTCTTTCGGAACAACATCGATTGTCATCCCGACATCTTCTTCTATGGTGTCCACGGCACCGCCAAGCCGCAACGTTAAAGTGTAGACGGCTCCTCCCCACCAGTAAGCCGGCCGCGGTGGTCTAGCGGTTCTGGCGCTGCAGTCCGGAACCGCGGGACTGCTACGGTCGCAGGTTCGAATCCTGCCTCGGACATGGGTGTGTGTGATGTCCTTAGGTTAGTTAGGTTTAAGTAGTTCTAAGTTCTAGGGGACTTATGACCTAAGATGTTGAGTCCCATAGTGCTCAGAGCCGTTTGAGCCCACCAGTAAAACACTCGTCCTCCAGAGCGTCTTGTTGTTGTGCTATGCTTACATTTTCGTTTCGTATCTGCGTATGGATAAAAAATGTTCGCATAGTATGTGGTCTTTCCTCTATCACTGCTGCCATAAATTAAGTTTCCTCCAAGACTATTCTTCATCAACACAGTAGAAAGGAAGTGGGACATAATGCTACCTCGAATAGCAGAGAGTGTGTGTGTGTCTCTCTCTCTCTCTCTCTCTCTCTCTCTCTCTCTCTCTCTGTGTGTGTGTGTGTGTGTGTGTGTGTGTGTACATAAAATAGTGGGTACTTGTATAACGTTTACATTTAAACTTACGTATGTAACTAAACTCATCTTACATGTATAAGTCTGCTGGGCATGCTGCTTCATAACGTCCTAAGTCCTCCACATGGCCGACTCCTCGTCCAGCAGTTCCATCCTCTTCTTGTCGTACATAGATAGATTAAATTCTGTTAACATTTTCCTGACGGAAGGAAGATTGTATTACATGTCCTATCTGTTTTCAAATAGTATCGTAGTGTTAAGAATCTATTTGTCAGTTCCAAACAAAGACTATGACTTTTTTAAATGGTATTATAAACAGATATGGCACGTTACACTATGGAGTTTGAAATAGGTTAACATTCCTATGGCACAGTTTGCAATGTTACCAAACAGGGCATTCCCAACTGCATATTTATCACTGAGAACTTCAACCAAGAATCATGTGGTTTGTGGTGTATTTTTCTAAGACTTAATTTCCAGGGTTCTTCATTGTGACACAACGTCCTCAGCCGTCCCATCTGCTGAAATTTGAGACGATAGGAAGAGATCTTGTTTCTGCTGCGATGTTGCAGAAGGAGGGTGAAAAACTGTTATCATCTACAAAACAGGAGTATTTTCTGGTATGCGTTTTTCCAACTCACTGCAGGGCACAGTCATAAATTTCTAGCACAGTTCACGTACATCAGCAGACTCTTCCGGATTTAAAAACTCTGTGGTGGAACATTCAAAGACATAACCCAAGTAAATGGCGAAAGACTGAAAGTGAGAACTAGTTAGACCAGAATCTCTTTGCTGATATAATTGAGGAAGGACAATTTTTAAGTACAGATTTGAAAAAGAGAAATAAATACTCCAGTACTTTAAGTAGCTCAGTTTTGCCACTTGGGAAAATCACATCTACTCAGTAAATGGATTTTAGTTCATTTATTAGAAAAATTAATAGGGCTCTCTAAGCTGAGCAGCCCATTATGCTGTACAGCTGCTCAACCATGTACTCTATGTGAACAAAAGCATCCGGACCCCCCCAAAAACAGACGTTTTTCATACTAAGTGTCTTGTGCTGCCACTTACTGACAGGTACTCCATAACAGCGACCTCAATAGTCATTAGACATCGTGAGAGAACAGAATGTGGGGCTCCGCGGAACTCACGAACGTGGTCAGGTGATTAGGTGTCACTTGTGTCATACGTCTGTACACGAGATTTCCACACTCCTAAACATCCATAGGTCCACTGTTTCCGATGTGATAGTGAAGTGGAAACGTGAAGTGAACACGTTCAGCACAAAAGCGCACAGGCCGACGTCGTTTGTTGACTGACAAAGACCGCCGTCAGTTGAAGAGGGTCGTAATGTGTAATAGGCAGACGTCTATCCAGACCATCACACAGGAATTCCAAACTGTATCAGGATACACTTTTTGTACTATGACAGTCAAGCGGGAGATAAGAAAACTTGGATTTTATGGTCGAGCGGCTGCTCATAAGCCACACATCGCGCCGGTAAATGCCAAAGGAGCGCCTCGCTTGGTGTAAGGAGCGTAAACATTGGACGACTCAACAGTTGAAGAATGTTGTGTGGAGTTACGTATCACGGTACCCAATGTGGCGATCCGATGGCAGAGTGTGGGTATGGTTAACGCCCAGTGAACGTCTTCTGTCAGCATGTGTAGCGCCAACAGTAAAATTTGGAGGCGGTGGTGTTATGGCATGGTCGTGTTTTTCATGGAGGGGGCTTACACCCCTTGTTGTTTTGCGGGGCACTATCATAGCACATGCCTACATTGATGTTTCAAGCACCTTTTTGCTACCCACTGTTGAAGAGCAATTCGGGGATGGCGATTGCATCTTTCAACACAATCGAGCACCTGTTCATAATGCACACCCTGTGGTGGAGTGGTTATACGACAATAACATCCCTGTAATGGACTGGCCTGCACAGAGCTCTGATCTGAATCCTATAGAACACCTTTGCGATGTTTTGGAACGCCGATTTCGTGCCAGGCCTCACCGACCACCATCGATACCAGTCCTCAGTGTAGCACTCCGTGAAGAATGGGTTGCCATTTCTCGCGAGACCTTCCAGCACCTGATTGAACATATGCCTGCGCGAGTGGAAGCTGTCATCAAGGCTAAGGGCTGGCCAACACCATATTCAATTCCAGCATTGCCGATGGAGGGCGCCACGCACTTGTAATTCATTTTCAGCCAGGTGTCCGGATACTTTTGATCGTGTAGCGTATCATTTAATTCCGTTTTTTGCTAGGGAAAAGATAAATTTCAGTACATTCCACGGTTCCAGAACTTTTTCAATAACTGTAAATCTTGCAAGCCAACCTATGCCACTAAAAGCCTGAATATTCTTTAGAGTGCACTTTTCATTAATAATTATTTACAGTTCCCTGTACTGAGCCGATCACTAGAAACTGCAGGAAAACAAATTACGAACCCCTGTTATAAGGCACTGCAGTTGTCGTTTTAGAGCTTCATAGGACTTTTTAGCACAGAGTTGGAGTGAATGATAAATAAATTTCATCACAATTATAGCAAGTGACGTAATTAAGTGTAGTGAACTCAGGGAATCCCAAGCCACTAGATAATGTGATTTAGAACCGAGGTTCGCTTTCCCCTATACATGTATCGCTATCCTGTCCTTCCTCTTAATTCGCTTCGTATGAGCTCCTCACATTATCTTACGTAATTTAAGATGCTGAGTAACCACTCGACCTAAATGTTTTATTCCTGTTTCTATATTAAAGGACCTACAAATCTCCTTAAGAGACCAATATTTAGTATTTCCCCTAAACATAGCCCAAACTCTTTTCCCATCCTATATTCGCCTCTGTAACATGAATTTTCCCACCTGGCGTACATTCGCAAGTTGGCGGACATTTCCCCGATACTCGTCTAATTTGTGAGAAAGACGAGTTGCCGGGTCTTTTATCTTCTCAGCGACGTATTTTTCTACAGTCAGCTCGTGTATTTCTCTCGTCCTGGCCCACCGTGGTGCACCTAGATTCCACTTCAAACATCTGTTTTGTAATGTTCGCAAACGACGTCTATTAGAATCACATGTTGTTCCCCAAGACGTCTAGCCGTACAGCAGGGAGGGTTGTACCGTTGCTGAATAAAGTTTTAATTTGGGGTTTAGATTACTGCTCGTGAAAAACGGCGTGACTGCCCGTATCATCTTCATTATATTCAGTTTTCTATCTTGTATGTGTGGGATAAAAGTCATCCCTTTATCCAGTATCACTCCCAGGTATTTTGTCGTCGTGTCGACGGTATTGGCTGTCCATTGATGAGAAGTCGCGTCCTCAGTTCCTGCCGGTTCTTCGTAAACAGCATTGCTGCAGTTTTCGTAGGGTTTAGGATGAATTTATTGCCTCTTTGCCCATTATTCGGTGATGACAAATTGTCGCTGCACCCTGTTGACAAGTTGTTCGATGCTACTTCCAGAGGTTAGGAAGGCCGTGTCATCGGCGTACAGACTGGCGGTGACGTGTTGAATGGTGGGAATGTCATTAATATACAAATGAAACAGGCATGGCGATATCACCGCTCCACGTGGGATGCCAGCTGAGACAGTTTTCAGTGATGATTTTTTCCGATCTGTTTGTACAAACAGACGCCTGTCCTGCAGAAAGCTATCAATTATACAAATGAAACAGGCATGGCGATATCACCGCTCCACGTGGGATGCCAGCTGAGACAGTTTTCAGTGATGATTTTTTCCGATCTGTTTGTACAAACAGACGCCTGTCCTGCAGAAAGCTATCAATTAGCTTGATATAACAGTCGGGGAGACGGGTTTGATCGACTAGTTTGACTATAATCTTTTCGCGCCACACCCGATCATATGTCTTTTCGATATCTAGGAAACTGCAACTGTGGAGTTCCGTCTATTCAGGTGGAGTTCTATGGACTCTGTGATCCGAAGCAGCTGAAATTCCGCCGATAATCGTGGCTGGAAGCCAAACTGTTCGTGGCGGATGATGTAATTTTCTTCCAGATAGTCTTTGAGACGGGTGGTAGCTGTCTGGCAACGTTGGGTTTTTTCCTCTTTTGGGAATAGTAATCTTCTTCACCGTCTTCCAGTCTGCAGGGAAGTAGCCGTTGAGTAACCAGCTGTTGATAATTTGAGTTAAGAGAACGATGGCCTTTCTCAGAAGATGCTTAAGATCGGCTTTGGTCATAGAGTCCTTGCCGGACGCCGGGTAGTTCGTCTTTCTGTTGAGTTTTCTAACTTCAGCGGGAGTACTAAGAACAGGCCTCTGTTGTGTGGGGAGTTGGCGGAAGTCGGCGATTCGCTGTCGGATACGGTCCCCTTCCCTTGCGTCCTCTGCATCCTGTGGGGGCGGAGTTGTCACGTGGTGTTCATATACGTCGGAATACAATTCAGCTTGGCCAAGAGAGTCGTATAAGAGGCCATCGGGGCCTCGTATTGCTCTCTTTGGTGGCCTCAGTTGGCGTAGTGCCCTGACAAGTTGCCACTCTTCCCTAGTCTGGAGAAACATTTCGTCCATCTTTGTTTCCCAAAGGTCTTGCCGCCATTCTTCAACTCAGCGTCGTAGCTACCGGGACAAACGATGCATCAGCCGTCTATCTTCTGGATTTCTATATCGTTTCCATCGTTTCCTGTGAGTATTCCGGCGATGCTTGATGTCGGTGAGATGACGAGGGAATGTGTCAAATTGATGCTCATGACGAAAGATATCAGTCGCTGCACGTCTTGTTGCCCGTTGGATTTTAGCTGTCAAAATTGCCACAGCGATGTCAATTTCCAAAATTGTAGAGACTGCTTAGGTCGGTCGGACGTCAGCCTCCTGGACGATCTAACTCAGGGATGCGAATCGGCTCCCGTGGCCTATATATTGTGACTTGAAGATCGTTCTCTAGATCGTAGAGTTGCTGTCCCTTTCCGTTGGCCCTCCTTGAACACCAAGCACCATGTTTGGAGTTAAGGTCTCCTCCCAGCAAGACCTTATTCAATCGATCGAAGACAGCATGAAGATCTCTGGCCACCAATTGTTTCTTCAGGCTAAGATACGCCGCTACGAGAGTTATGTTTCGTATTGCCGTGTAGACTATAACCGCTGTGGCTTCCAGTGAGTCCAGGGGCGGTAGATCCTCCTGATGATGTCGCATGGTGTTTTTGGTGAACACTGCAGTTCCGTCACCTTGTTCTACAACCCGGTCCGTCCTGTAACCATGCATGTTGCGTAATTTGAAACTAGGCATCTCCGTCAGGTACGTTTCCGATATCAGAACTCTGTGCAGCCTGTGCCGACTAACAAATTCGTTCAGTTCAGTTTGTTTGCGTCGTGCGCCATTAGCATTCCAAATGCAGAGTCGGAGGTGTCTTGTTCTGCGGCCGTTACCCATTTCTTAAGAAGCAGTAAATGCCTTGATTATTCCCTCCAGCAGCGTGAGGATTCCTGACAGTTTTTGTTGAAGGTGTACAAGTAGGGCTGCGATGTCCGATATAGCTGGCGTCAAGGTGCCTAGGGTGGTTGTAGTGGAAGCAGATGTTGCAGGTCGGTCGCTCCTGGGAGACAGTGTGTCTGCATAGGATATCGTGAAATCCGTCGTCTTGGAGTCTTCTGTAGGTTAAATGATATTTGGGGCTGATAACCTTTACTATCCATTGTTAAAGCTGTTAGTGGTTCAGAAAGAGGCTAAATATGCAGCAGCAACAATTTTTGATCATTTTCTCAATAACATAAAATGTCTGACATGACTGCAAATAAAGTCCACCACATTGAACTTTAAGAAGAGATATTGAAGCTTATGGATATGTGAGGAATGAAGCTTAAATTTGCTTTTTTTCAGAATGGTATACCATGTTTAACGATCGACGAATCAATATTTATGATGAAGAACGATCTTGAAGCCGACCTTCAGTTGTGACTGTGAAGCTAAATGACGAAAAAATTCAGCAGGATAAACTTTTCACTAATCATAGACTGAGCTATCCTGAAATTTCTCTTTCAGCCCATTATAAAGTTGTTAGTGGCGGTTTGCCCTATAGAAGTATGTGTGTTAACTGGGTTCCTAGGCCAACATTTTGGTGAAAATTTGATCCTGACGTATGATAACTCGCGTGTTCATCGTGAACGTGTTCCTTCTGCGTGCTAGGATCACCAGAAAAGAGTGGCCTGTCTAATTCCCGGGCACGAAGCGTGTGGAACATACGTGGGGTAAATAGCAACGAGCAGTGTTTGGATATTAACTACGACGGCGTACTGTGCACGAATTAGTCGGAGTTGGACGATCTGTACCAAAGAAAGAAAGGACTGATTGCACAAAAACGAGCAGTAAGGATAATATGTGGTGTTCACCCACGCACGTCATCTAGGTACCTCTTCAAGGAGAAAAGCATTTTTGTGACCTCACAATACATATTTTCGCTAATGAAATTCGACATAAACGATCTGTCACAACTACCTATTGTTAAAGCTGTTAGTGGTTCAGAAAGAGGCTGAATATGCTGCAGCAAAAATGTTTGATCATTTTCCCAATAACATAAAATGTCTGAAATGTAGCGAAGCAAGTTTTAAATGTAATATAATATCATTTATTTTAGCCAACTCCTTCTATTCGATTGACGAATTTCTATTTAAAAACTGACAGCCAGAAAAAATCTCATTTTTAAGTGTACTTGCAGGAGTAAGAATAAAATAGTAATGTGTTCATTAATCTTAATTGAGATCATATAGACATATCCTGTAAAATGCCTCGTTGCACATCATTCTGATACAATAATCGTTAAAATGATCTATGGAACATGTATTTAACAGCGAAGACTGATGCTATGGCACCACATATTAAATCCGGCATCCGTGGAAGTGGACGTTCCATCACATACTGATGTTGGTCAGGATTTTTGTGAGAAAGAAAGTCATGGGAAACAGAAAATTTTGTCGTTACACAGTTTTTTGACACATTTCGAAAGAATAGATGGGCACACTTCAGAGCCAGTTTTGGTTTTCTGTACCACGAATTTCGAAACAAAGGGGTGAGGCAAAACTTTTGTTAATATATGTAACGTATTAATGTTAATGATGTTTTTGATAGTAATAATTTTTTAAAGTGAAACAACAAAGCGGATTTTGTCGCATTTACGTATTAGTTGTCCACTATACTGCCAAGGAGCGAGGGCGCGTCGTTCGGCTTCTCGTGAGTCAGCACTCAGTCAGCGTTGTCAGTACATTCACAGCTGACCTGAAAGCAGTGACAGCGCTGTGCGTTTACCTTACTCATCTCTGTACGTGTTAACCTTCACGTCACCGCTTGTTTCCGATAACGACCAAGTGCAGTAATATCGTGGTTGAGTAGTATGTCGCGGAGAATATGCGATCGCAGATGATTGCGCGGCACAGAAATATCAGTTGCCGGATTAAAATTTCAATTGGTCGGTGGCCGTCCACAGCATGAAGTAGCCCAAAGCTGCGCCGGATCTCCTGCCGTCGTTATGAATGTAAACTGAAACACAATAAATGTTGGGAAATGTACTGAATATTGTTAATACTATAATCAGTTCACGTTCTGGCCGACGTTCAACTCAAGTGTTATTGCTTAAAGTCTTTTATACGTGGCACTGAACTATATTCTGCGGTGTGACACAAACCAATTTGAGGTGTTTGTGAAGATTAAAAGTATGTATTGAATTACACAGCGAGCTTTACCTGCCCCTACAGATGTTGTTTTACGCAACCCACAATGTTATATATTTCCTTCAATAACCAAGCGAGATTTTCGTATTCTCTCGCTCGCTACGCACCAACTGCTAGTCGTATAGAAGAAAGGTACAGGACCTTTTCGTAGGAAATTAAATGCAGTTAAATTTTGGACTGTTTTCGCTGGAGGTCTCGATTTCGAGTTCTTCAAGAAAAACCTAAAAAACTTACCTTAAAATGCACCTCCTCTCCACACCTATCTCTCACCAGCCAGGATTTCTAGTACGTTGTTCTTGGCACTCCCTCCTACAACTGTACAAAAATTGTGACCACACAAACTATTCCACATACTCGACCATTTTTGGTCTCCGTTGATTGGGCTATTACGCCACCTGCATAGTCGGCTATTTCGTTAAAATTACTTTTATAAAGATACCCGTGAGGGCAATGAAAGAAAAACGTCTTTTGTAAACGCTATGTTAAAGCTAATTACGTTGACAATTCGATTCAAACTTAACCCTTAAAAGCACAGTAGTTTCGTTGTCAGAACGACTGGCGAACACAACGATTTAATTGTTTATTTTATGCTATCAAGATTCATAAAATTTTTAGGTAAAATTTACACAAACGTTAATTTCACAATTTTCAAGAGCTCGACTAATCCGGTGGCGCAGTTGTGCCAATCAGTGAAGACCGAGAAAGAGGCCGAATATGGAAAATAATTTGTGCAGTCGCGAATATTTGTCCAGCAGTAGGACGTGGTGTCATGACCAACATAATAGAAATCCTGACCGGTGGGGGGTGAATCTGGGAGGGGGCTGCGTTTGAAGATCAATTTTGTACGTTTTTGTTGATTAACTTGAAAACTACGGTCTCTAGCGAAAACGTATCCCAGTACAAAATTTATGTTCATTAAACTTCTTATGAAAAAAGGCATGCTCATTTTTTTCTGTAGGACTAATAGTTTGCGGGTAGCGAGCGAGAAAATATGAAAAACTCGCGCGTGGTTTCTGAAAGCCAGATATAATACTTTGGACTGCATAAAACGACAAAAAATCCGGCGTAGCTTAGTATGTTGTGCGGAAAGGAGGCAAATGGATTGTTTTTCAAAAGGAACCCATACTGAGAAACAAACGGCTTGGGCACTGGAGAGCGTTGAAGTTTGAGAACATACGGTTGCGACCGTTTGTTCAGATTCGTTTTGGTATCTAAATACGGAAGGTATGCATCCCTTCAGCCACCTGTGTATTGTGAATGGACTACTTGAGCCTAATAACATTCCTGCGCGCTTGCGTTACATTCCAGGAGAGAGAGAGAGAGATCAAGTCAGTGGTGAATCAGTTGGGCTCCCCACGTACTGCGCCAGCCTTCCCAGTGCAAAGGACAACCATAAAATCTGCGACAACTGGTACCTTCTCTACACGAGGGTGCGCGTTGAAGATTAACGGTCCAAGGATGGGCCGACACAGTGAAAAAACTGTCAACGCTTCGAACATACGGCCAATTATTGCCGGATGCCACCCCGCTATATGAAGTGCGCTGGAGACCATCGAACCAAAGACTGCAGCCTGCCCTGTACCGCCAAAGCAAAATGTGCTAATTGTGACAAAGACCACTGCGCCTCTTGGCGCGGCTGCGACAAATACCAGGCACTCCTCCGGAAATATAAAGTCCAGCCGGAGCAGTAGGCCAAGAAAGACTAGTCAACGACATGGTGGCACCGGTGGAGGTGGAGGGGGGGAGAGTGGGATATTTTTGGAACTAGTTAGACGGAAACATTCTTCACTTTCAGAATTACCCTCGTATTTTTCTTTTACAAAATCAAGAGGAGTCACGACCTGTTGTTTCCAAAGAGTCTCCGTACATGAATTAGGTCTGTAAATTAAATGATAGTATGATGTAAAGCTATTGTTTTTTCGAACATCAGTGCAAACTCATAATGAAAGAGCCATTTGATCAGAATCTTTAACTGACGCCGAGGAATATAATTAACAGCAGGGCGTACCAGCAATTGTCGGTAACTGGTTAATGAAACCTTACTCTTGTTTTACATTTGATTCGAATTCGCATGCCTTGTAGAATTGAGAAAAAGTTGGAAGCATTGTGAATGGCGTAAAAAAGCGCGTAGATTGCCAGGGACGATAGTTTCGGCCGCCACTTCTATAGCCGGTTTGCAGAAGGCCTGCCGATGGACAGACGAGGGTCAGTAAATGGAAATGCCGTGTGGCTAGGGCCTCCCGTCGGGTAGACCGGTAGCCTGGTGCAAGTCTTTTGAATTGAGGCCACTTCGGCGACTTGCGTGTCGATGGGGATGAAATGATGATGATAAGGACAACACAACACCCAGTCCCTGAGCGGAGAAAATATCCGGCCCAGCCGGGAATCGAACCCGGCTCGTTACGTATGACAATCGGTAGCGCTGACCGCTCAGCTACCATGGGCGGACACGAGCGTCAGTAGCCTGCCGACCATCGGTCATGTTTATTGTAGTGCCTCGCCGGTACTTCCAGATTTATACTGAACGAGCACAGATAGGATTTACCATGGTGCAAACTCCTGTCGAAAATATTTTACAACCGGTAAGTTGAGTGAAATTAATGTAGAGTGTTGATTGTTTCTCCAGAAATCAATGAACGCCAGATACAAACGTCTCGATGACGGACTGTGATCCCACCGTTTTGGACCTATGAAAACGTGAGATACTGGTTCAGTAAGAGACACAAAACGTGGCAGAGCGAGGTTTTCTTTTAACTGCCATTCGATCAGAAAGCACTGGATTTTCGGGAACCCCCACGGACAGACTTCCACGCTGAGAACTGCCTGCCTCCCGCGTCGCCTGAGCTGATGCATTGGGGGTCACTAAACATTTCGAGCTGATCTGCACGTAGCCACTGGCGAGGGTCGTTGGTTACACCAGTGTCTGATTCGCCAGGTGCTTGGCCTTCATCTGCAGTACTATGGGCCGGCCGCGGTGGACGAGCGGTTCTAGGCGCTACAGTCTGGAACCGCGCGACCGCTACGGTCGCAGGATCGAATCCTGCCTCGGGCATGGGTGTGTGTGATGTCCTTAGGTTAGTTAGTTTTAAATAGGTTCAAATGGCTCTCAGCACTATGGGACTTAACTTCTGAGGTCATCAGTCCCCTAGAATTTAGAACTACTTAAACCTAACTGACATAAGGACATCACTCACATCCATGCCCGAGGCAGGATTCGAACCTGCGACCGTAGCGGTCGCGCGGTTCCAGACTGAATCGCCTAGAACCGCTCGGCCACTCCGTCCGGCTAGGTTTAAGTAGTTCTAGGGGAGTGATGACGTTAGAAGTTAAGGCCTATAGTGCTCAGAGCCATTTGAACCATTTTGCAGTACAATGGTGTTGTTGAGCTGCTACCACGAGACGATGTGTATGCACTCTAAATGCATTTTATAGTAAACCGATTACCACAATACTTGTATTTTAACGCCAATGAGCAGTCTGCTTTCAAATCTAACGACAGATGTGACTTATTTTCACCCATAGTACTGTCAGTTCTCAGTCAGCATCACGACAATCACTGGAAAATTCGCGATTAAAATTGCGCCATTGTTAGCATCTCCGCCCCCCCCCCCCCGGCCCTTATATTAGATATGCCAAGGGCTTACAATATTAACGTTGCCAGTGTTTGTCATTTGTATTGTGAATAATTTTTGGGAATAAATGAAAGTAACTGTGATTCGTGTCTCATTTAGTAGTCGTAAGTCCTAAGTCGTTATTTAGGAGGACACCCTAATATTAGTTCGAAGCCCGCTAGGCGTACCTCTGTAAGTCATATCTTCACTGTAACTGATTTCATGTATTTGTCCTCAGAACATTCACTGCCTCCAGTGACGAATGAAGCACAAAAGTTAAAATGTTTCTATCAGTTTCTAATTAATGTACTGACTGATGCTCATCTGATTACCTAGAAACACTAGTGTCCTGCTTTCGTATGCTCGAAGGCTTCTGGAATAAGCTTGAATGACTGCTTGCTGCCACTTGCTACTGTTTTGTCTCCATGATGCAGTGCTAGAGAAATACGTCCCGTAGAGAAAGACGAAGGTAATGAGAAGTAGTAGAAATGAGAACAGTGAGAAACTTAACATCAGGATTGATGGTCACGAAGTCAATGAAGTTAAGGAATTCTGCTACCTAGGCAGTAAAATAACCAATGACGGACGGAGCAAGGAGGACATCAAAAGCAGACTCGCTATGGCAAAAAAGGCATTTCTGGCCAAGAGAAGTCTACTAATATCAAATACCGGCCTTAATTTGAGGAAGAAATTTCTGTGGATGTACGTCTGGAGCATTGTATGGTAGTGAAACATGGACTGTGGGAAAAAGCGGAACAGAAGAGAATCTAAGCATTTGAGATGTGGTGCTATAGACGAATGTTGAAAATTAGGTGGACTGATAAGGTAAGGAATGAGGAGGTTCTACGCAGAATCGGAGAAGAAAGGAATATGTGGAAAACACTGATAAGGAGAAGGGACAGGATGATAGGACATCTGCTAAGACATGAGGGAATGACTTCCATGGTACTAGAGGGAGCAGTAGAGGGCAAAAACTGTTTAGGAAGACAGAGATTGGAATACGTCAAGCAAATAATTGAGGACGTAGGTTGCAAGTGCTACTCTGAGATGAAGAGGTTAGCACAGGAAAGGAATTCGTGGCGGGCCGCATCAAACCAGTCAGTAGACTGATGACCAAAAAAAAAAGACTCACTCACAGCTTGCCTCGGTTCTGCATATCCCCTATAACAGGTGGCTCATTCACACCTACATAAAACACGTACAAACATAAAATCACAATAATATTTACACAACTACAGTGACGGAAAAAAACCGTAACACCAAAAAATAATTAATGCAGAATAATGAAATGTTAGGAATGCATTTGCCTAGGTAACGCGTTTAAGTGATTAACATTGCAAGCTCACAGATTAATGTAGGCGCGAAATTAGGCATTGTAAGTCTGGAATGCTGGTACACTAACAACCGGTGTAGCCGCCACAATGGTGAATGCAATCGCATAAACATGCATGCATTGTGTTGTAACGTTGCTGGGTGTCAGTTTGTCCGATAGAGTTCTACGCCTGTTGCAGTTGGTCGGTCAATACATGGACGGTTAGTACTGAATGTGGATGACGCTGGAGTTGTCGTCCGATGACGTCCCATATGTGCTTGATTGCAGACAGATCTGGTGATCGAGCGGGCCAAGACAACACGTCGACACTGCATAGAGCATATTGGGTTACAACAGCGGCCTGTGGACGAGCGTTATCCTGTTGGAAGATACACCCCGAAATGCTGCTCATGATTTGCACACAAATTTGCAGTCAGGGTGCGTGGGATAACGACGAGAGTGCTGCTGCTGTTACACGAGATCGCACCCGAAACGAGACCTCTCATTTTGTTGTTCCATTGTGTCTAGCACGCGTATAGGTTGGTTGCGTGTCCTCACATGGCCTCCTAACTAACATACGGCCACCACTGGCACCGAGTCGCAATTAACTTTCATCAGAAAACGTAACAGACCTCTATCCTGCCCTTCAATGAGTTCTCGTTTGACACCACTAAAGTCTAAAATGGAGGTGGTTTGGGGTTAGTGGAATGCAGGCCACAAGGCGTCTGGGTCGGAGTTGTGCTTGAAGTAACCGATCTGTAATACTTCGTTGGGTCGCTGTGATGTCAGCTGCTGAACAAATTGCAGCTCTAGATGCAGTACGATGCGCCAGAGCCGTATGCCGAACACGATGCTTTTTCCTCTCACTAGTGTTACATGGCCGTCCCAAGTTCAGTCTTCTCGCGACTGTACATTCTCGTGGCCACCGCTGCCAGCAATCACGTACAGTGGCTGCCTTGCTATAAAGCCTTTCTGCAGTATCGCGGAAGGAATAGCCAACTTCCAGTAGATGTAATACACAAACTCGGTCAAGGCCAGTGAGGTGCTGATGATGACGTCTTTGTTGCCTTAAAGGCAATCTTGACTAACATCAACTCATCACGTAAAAATCTCAACCGTAGATGACGCTCACGACCGTTGCAGCGCGCATTCAAAGCAAACCTGACTTGCATCAACAAAGTGGCGCTACTAGCGCCACTATTATCAGACTGGCTCGAAATCTGAATAGACATCATCTTTCAGACGTAGAAACACGCCTACGCGGTAACAATGCAGATACTATGGAAGACAGTGCTGCCAAAGCAGATTTACTAAACACAGCCCCGAGCGGTTCTAGGCGCTACAGTACCTGTACACGCCATCCAAGCTCTGTTGGACTCAATGCCCAGGCGTATCAAGGCCGTTATTACGGCCAGAGGTGGTTGTTCTGGGTACTGATTTCTCAGGATCTATGCACCCAAATTGAGTGAAAATGTAATCACATGTCAGTTCTACGATAATATATTTGTCCAATGAAATAGACCGCAACCTTGGTCATTTCACTGCCACAACTCCCATAGCCAAGAGTTGACATAGCCTTTTTGGCAGCTGCTCCTACAGAAGCAGTAACATCCGTCAAGTATCTGGGTATGACTACTCGAAATGATCAAAATGGAATGATCAGATTACACAAGACGAACTCTAGATTGCGATTTATTGGAGGAATCCTGAAGCGATGCAGTCCTTCAACAAAGGAAATAGCTTACAATACGTTAGTTCGTCCAGTCTTAGAGTATTGTTCGTCTGCATGGGACCCTTACCAGTTGGGTCTGATTCAAGAGATTGAGAAGGTCCAAAGAAGAGCGACAAGTTTCGTGACTCCTACATCTACCCATCGCGAGAGCGTTTCAAATCTCATAGAAAGTTTGAAGTGGTATACACTTGCAAGTAGACGACGAGCTAAACGGAAGGGGCTGCTTACCAAATTCCGAAATCCGATCTTTGCCGAGGATGTAGATCATATATTATTACCACCAACTTTCAAATCGTGCAATGATCCCCATTCAAAGATAAGGGAAATCAGAACTCGTACTGAGGAGTTCAGACAGTTGTTTTTCCATCGTGCGATCCGCGAGTGGAACGGTGGGCCGGGGGGGATTTGACTTTGGCGCGAATTGTGCCCTCCGCCACACACCGCTTGGTGGCTAGAGGAGTATATATGTAGATATAGATGACGTGAAATGGTTCAACTAGACTAATCTTTGCAAAACCAATTCAGACTGCAAACTGCTATCATTGCCAGTTACAAATATTCATTATATACATAGCTGTCAAGCAAGTACAATTTCGTCGACGTCTTAAATAGTGTGACAATACGTTTGAGTGCGAGAGAATTTTATGTCTGAATGTGAAATATTCAGTTTTAATATTCTTTTTCTCAAATAACTTATTCACTGTGATCTACTACGTAATTTATTGCTCCGAGTTGAATAGTCACTGAAGTATAGCAACAACGGCTGCCACAAACGACATGCACTTGGTAGCTCACCTGAGATGTATCTTCTGCAGAAGGTGACTACTGCAAATGCTGTAGAGCGTCAGATGTTCTGCAGTCTTTGGGCAGATAATAAGAATATCTTAAGACAGTGGCGACGCGTATTTTAAATGAACACATTAATTTAGAAAATGAAGATAATTTATACTGCTGTTCCGGTGCATCGTCCTGCTGTGCAGTCTTTGACGATGAATTTAATAATTCTTAGACAGATGATTGCAGTGAGAACCTGCCACATGTTACACAAACACAGTTTTTCATTATTTAATTGTAGTGGCATTGTGTCTGTTTTGTTTAAAGTATCAGTTTCAAATTTGGAGAGTGCTTTGATCAAGACTGTAATTATGGGGTGAATCAGAAAGAACGCCTCTTTTCAGTTGGCTATTGCTACTGCGGGTGAGCGAGCAGTTAGTCGGTGACAATCAAGCCAAATTCCACGGCAGTGGGAAATTCAATTACGATACACAAGTGAAGTGTGCAAGACGGTGTCCAAGTGGTAGAGCTTTACACTGAAACGAAGTCAACAGTGCCGGCCGAAGTGGCCGTGCGGTTAAAGGCGCTGCAGTCTGGAACCGCAAGACCGCTACGGTCGCAGGTTCGAATCCTGCCTCGGGCATGGATGTTTGTGATGTCCTTAGGTTAGTTAGGTTTAACTAGTTCTAAGTTCTAGGGGACTAATGACCTCAGTAGTTGAGTCCCATAGTGCTCAGAGCCATTTTTGAAGTCAACAGTGCCGATCCAAAGAGCATTCCGCAGAATAAACCGTCGCAGACATTTTCCGGGATAGCCATGTCTTGCGATGTTGGACAGCTGAGTGGAGCGCAGATGGGTCAGTGGGTGAGGGCAAGTCTCCTAGACGACCCCTAAATGTGAGGATACAGGAAAACATCGACTGTATGCGGACATCAGTTAAAACTAGTTCTTGACGATCGCTCCACTGCAGATCTCAGAAGCTAAACATGTGCTAAGGAAGTCTACAACGCATTTACATCAACACTGAAGAGTTAAAGAAACTGGAACACCTGCCTGACTTCGTGTAGTGCCCCTCCGAGCAAGCAGAAGTGCCGCAACACGACTAATGTCGGAAGTACTGCTGGAGGGAACTGACACCATAAATCCTGCAGGGCTGTCCATAAATCCGCAACACTACGAGGATATGCTCAATATCGTTCATGTCTGAGGCGTTTCGTGGCCAGCGGAAGTTTTTAAACTCAGAAGAGTGTTCCTGGAGCCACTCTGTAGCAATTTTGGAGGCGTGGAGTGTCACATTGTCCTATTGGAATTGCCCAAGTCCGTCGGAATACACATTGCACATGAATGGATGCAGGTGATCAGACAGGGTGCTTACGTACCAGTCCCCTGTCAGAGTCGCATGAAGACGTATCAGGGGTCCCATATCCCTCCAAGTGCACATGCCCCACACCCTTACAGAGCCTCCACCAGCTTGAACAATCCCCTGCTGACATGCAGGGTCCACGGAATCATATAGGATGTCTCCATACTCTTAGACATCCATCCGCTCGATACAATTTGAAACGAGACTCGTCCGACCAGGCATCATGTTTCCAATCATCAACAGTCCAATGTCGGTGTTGAGAGGCACAATGCTTTGTGTCGTGCAGTCAATCAAGGGTACACGAGTGGGCCTTCGGCTCCGAAAGCCCATATCGATGATGTTTCGTTGAATGATTCGCTCGCAGACACTTGTTGATATCCCAGCACTGAAATCTGCAGCGATTTACGGAAGGGTTGCACTTCTGTCTCGTTGAACGATTCTCTTTAGTCGTCGTTGGTCCCGTTCTTGCAGGATCTTTTTCCGCCCACAGCGGTGTCGGACACTGATGTTTGTTCTGATTCCTGATATGCACGGTACACTAGTGAAATGGCCGTACTGGAAAATCTCCACTTCATCTCTCCTTCGAAGATGCTATGTCCCATTGCTCGTGCGCCAACTATAACACCCCGTTCAAACTCACTTAAATCTTGATAACCTCCCATTGTAGCAGCAGTAACCGATCTAATAACTGCGCCACACACTTGTTATCTTACATAGGCATTGCCGGTCGCAGCGCCGGATTCTGCCTGTTTACATATCTCTGTATTTGAATACGCATGACTGTACGCTATAGCTGGGTCCGTGGCCAAGCGGTTCTAGGCGCTTCAGTCTGGAACCGCGCTGTGCTGCTACGGTCGCAGGTTCCATGACTAGGGTATGAATGTGTGTCACGTCCTTAGGTTAGTTAGGTTTAAGTAGTTCTAAGTCCAGGGAACTGATGACCTCAGATGTTAGGCCCATAGTGCTTAGAGCCATTTAAACTACTTTCTAGCTGGGATCGTCACTCTATATTTTTTTCGGGACGACAATGACGCAATATGTACTATGACTTTCGGGAGATATGTGTCCAGGTTCGGAATTTTTTGTCGTCTCTGTGCTACAACAGCATCCTCGTCCAGTCACGTGGTATCAACAGGATGGTGGAATTGCACTCACCGCTCGTCTGTCAATGGACGAACTGCGCCAACGGTTTCTTGTCCCGTCTCACGATTTGGTGACGGGGCAAACCGGCTCGTTCACCCGATGTAACGGCCCCCGATTTCTTGCTCTGGAGGTATCTTAAGTCGAGTGTGTTCGAAAATCGCCCTGCAAACCTCCGGGAGCTGGAGGCCAACATCTACAGAGAAGCGGTCGGTATTCCTGTTGCTGCACTGGAGAAAACATTGCGTAGCATCTCCATAGCGCGTCTTTATGAGTGCTCCCATAAAGATTGCGCTCATCTGAGTGGTGTGATCCTTGCGAAGTGAGTGCTGTATACCGCACGTACCTTCAAAGGTTCACTAACAGTTCTCCATTTGTAAATAATAAAGACCTGTTTTAATAGAGTTTTCGTAAACAATTAAAAAGGGGCGTTCTTTCAAGATCATCCTGTAATTTGATAATGGTGAATCCATTCCTGTTCATCCTGTCACGCTCAGAAGATTAATAACAGTCGCCGTTTGTAAAATAGTCCATACCACCTATAGCTCACAAAGTCACTCTGTATCTCAGACCCAATAACGCCTTCACATGCTTCGTTGCAGGGTGTACTCGCTATTTGTGATGACGCGCAAGAACTTCGCATACTTTCGATTCCCTGATTCTTTGTCTTAATAATCTTCTGTGCTTCTGCGTTGATCTTCTGCTGTTAAGCTGTTGCGAGTTCCTCGTATGACGTCCACTCTGGAGATTTCAAAAAATCTTGGCCTCTACTTCTACTTGGTATTTACCTCCAGCAATGCTACCTTCATAACTGGCTGGCTAGTTCTTCGCTTCACTCGTTTCGCACTCTGAAAGTTCGTCCACTGTATCAGTACTGTCATCTTCTTATCTTTCACTATAAGGAAAACTCTCACCTTGCCTCAGTCTTTTCTACTAATAAAATGGCCAGCCGCGGTGGACGAGCTGTTCTAGGCGCTTCAGTCCGGAACCGGGCGACTGCTACGGTCGCAGGTTCGAATCTTGCCTCGGGCATGGATGTGTGTGATGTCCTTTGGTTAGTTAGGTTTGAGTAGTTCTAAGTTATAGGGGACTGATGACCTCAGATGATAAGTCCCATACTGCTCAGAGCCATTTGAACCATTTGAACTAATAAAATGACATGTAATTTACTTGCCCGTTTTTTAGACATCCATGACCCAGCTGGCTTTGTAACAAAATTTGCAGAGATTAAGTTTCTCCCATCAGATCAAAGCATTCTCGTTTTTTATATGTATTCCAAAAAACCATACAGAGCTTTGAAAAGTTTCCCTCTAGAATTTAGGTCTGTGATGTCACTATTATGAAATCTTTTCCCAGTACGTCACGGCAAATAAAAGTACTGATTATTGTGCAGTTTCCTGACGGGTGAGAGATACGTTCAAAGACGTTCAAAGACAGACCTGAGCAAAAACTATAGATACATGAAATGAATGATTACTGTCGAAAGATGTAAATAGCGTACGCTACACATCTACATAGATACTTCACAAGCCACCGCACGCTAATTATCATTGCCAATCCTCTTCCATTCGCAAATAGAACGAGGGAAAAACGACTATGTACACTCCTGGAAATGGAAAAAAGAACACATTGACACCGGTGTGTCAGACCCACCATACTTGCTCCGGACACTGCGAGAGGGCTGTACAAGCAATGATCACACGCACGGCACAGCGGACACACCAGGAACCGCGGTGTTGGCCGTCGAATGGCGCTAGCTGCGCAGCATTTGTGCACCGCCGCCGTCAGTGTCAGCCAGTTTGCCGTGGCATACGGAGCTCCATCGCAGTCTTTAACACTGGTAGCACGCCGCGACAGCGTGGACGTGAACCGGATGTGCAGTTGACGGACTTTGAGCGAGGGCGTATAGTGGGCATGCGGGAGACCGGGTGGACGTACCGCCGAATTGCTCAACACGTGGGGCGTGAGGTCTCCACAGTACATCGATGTTGTCGCCAGTGGTCGGCGGAAGGTGCACGTGTCCGTCGACCTGGGACCGGACCGCAGCGACGCACGGATGCACGCCAAGACCGTAGGATCCTACGCAGTGCCGTAGGGGACCGCACCGCCACTTCCCAGCAAATTAGGGACACTGTTGCTCCTGGGGTATCGGCGAGGACCATTCGCAACCGTCTCCATGAAGCTGGGCTACGGTCCCGCACACCGTTAGGCCGTCTTCCGCTCACGCCCCAACATCGTGCAGCCCGCCTCCAGTGGTGTCGCGACAGGCGTGAATGGAGGGACGAATGGAGACGTGTCGTCTTCAGCGATGAGAGTCGCTTCTGCCTCGGTGCCAATGATGGTCGTATGCGTGTTTGGCGCCGTGCAGGTGAGCGCCACAATCAGGACTGCATACGACCGAGGCACACAGGGCCAACACCCGGCATCATGGTGTGGGGAGCGATCTCCTACACTGGCCGTACACCACTGGTGATCGTCGAGGGGACACTGAATAGTGCACGGTACATCCAAACCGTCATCGAACCCATCGTTCTACCATTCCTAGACCGGCAAGGGAACTTGCTGTTCCAACAGGACAATTCACGTCCGCATGTATCCCGTGTCACCCAACGTGCTCTAGAAGGTGTAAGTCAACTACCCTGGCCAGCAAGATCTCCGGATCTGTCCCCCATTGAGCATGTTTGGGACTGGATGAAGCGTCGTCTCACGCGGTCTGCACGTCCGGCACGAACGCTGGTCCAACTGAGGCGCCAGGTGGAAATGGCATGGCAAGCCGTTCCACAGGACTACATCCAGCATCTCTACGATCGTCTCCATGGGAGAATAGCAGCCTGCATTGCTGCGAAAGGTGGATATACACTGTACTAGTGCCGACATTGTGCATGCTCTGTTGCCTGTGTCTATGTGCCTGTGGTTCTGTCAGTGTGATCATGTGATGTATCTGACCCCAGGAATGTGTCAATAAAGTTTCCCCTTCCTGGGACAATGAATTCACAGTGTTCTTATTTCAATTTCCAGGAGTGTATATGCCTCCGAATGAGCCCTATTTTTCGTATCTTATCTTCGTTGTCCTTACCTGAAATGCATATTGGTGGCAGTAGAATAGTTCGGCAGTCAGGTTCAAATGTCGGTTCTCTAAATTTTCTCCATAGTGTTTGTCGAAACGAACGTCGCCTTTCCTCCAGGGATTCCCATTTGAGTTTCCCGAAGCATCTCTGTAAGACTTACACAACGTCATCAAAAGTATCCGGACACCTGACTGAAAATGACTTACAAATTCGGAGCGCCCGCCAGCGGTAATGCTGGAATTCTATACGGTGTAGGCTCACCCTCAACCTTGATGACAGCTTCCATTCTCGCAGGCATACATTCAGTCAGGTGCTGGAAGGTTTCTTGGGGAGTGGCAGCCTATTCTTCACGGAGTGCTGCATTGAGGAGAGGTATCGATGTCGGACTGTGACGTCCGGCACGAAGTCGGCGTTGTATTCTTTAGCATTCAGTTCAGGACTCTGTGCAGGCCAGTCCATAACAGGGATGTTATTGTCGTGTAACCACACCGTCACAGGCCGTGCATTATCAACAGATGCTCGATCGTGTTGAAAGATGCAGTCGCCATCCCCGAATTGCTCGTCAACCATGGGAAGCAAAAAGGTGCTTAAAATATCAGTATATGTGTGTGCTGTGATAGTGCCACGCAAAACAACAAGGGCTGCAAGCCTTCTCCATGAAAAACACGACCATATCATAACACCGCCGCCTCCGAATTTTACTGTTGGCACTACACACGCTGGCAGATGACGTTCACCGGGCATTCACCGTACCCACACCCTGCCCCCGGATCGCCACATTGTGTACCGTGATTCGTCACTCCACACAACAGTTTTCGTCTGTTCAATCGTCCAATGTTTACGTTCCTTACACCAAGCGAGGGAGCGTTTGGTATTTCCCGGTGTGTTGTGTGGCTTATGAGCAGCCGCTCGACCATGAAATCCAAGTTTTCTCACCTCTCGCCTAACTGTCGTAGTACTTACTGTGGATACTGATGCAGTTTGGAATTCCTGTGTGCTAGACGTCTGCCTATTACACATTATGTCACTCTTCAACTGTCAGCGGTCTCTGTCAGTCAACAGACGAGGTCGGCCAGTGCGCTTTTGTGCTGTACGTGTCCCTTCACGTTTCCACTTCACTGTCACATCGGAAAAAGTTTACCTAGGGATGTTTAGGAGTGTGGAAATCTCGACTACAGACGTATGACAGAAGTGACACCCAGTCGCCTGACCACGTTCAAAGTCCATGAGTTCTGCAGAGCGCCCCATTCTGCTCTCTCACGATGTCTAATGCCTACTGAGGTCGCTGATATGGAGTACCTGGCAGTAGGTGACAGCACAATGCACTTCAAATGAAAAATGTATGTATTTGGAGGTGTCTGGATACTTTTGATCTCATAGTGTATGTGTTGCTCGAAGCTACCGGTAACAGTTCTAGCAGCCCGCCTCTGGATTGGTTCGATGTCTTCCCTCAACCCGACCTGGTACGGATTACAAACACTCGAGCAGTACACAAAAATAGGTTGCACCAGAGTCCTACATGCAGTCTTCTTCATAGGTGAACCACTGTCTCCTAAAATGCTCCCAATAAGCAGAAGTCGACCATTCGTACTCCCTACCACAGTTTTTGCATGCTCGTTTCATTTCATATTGCTTTGCAACGTTACTACCAGTTATTTAAACGACTTGTGTCGGATAGACCGTCAGTGACAGATCATCTCGTGTTCCTGCTGCTAAGAAGGCGAGTACACCGTTCGTTTGTTGTATATTTTGACGAGCTTCAAACGGGAGCGACTGCAGTAATGGATAGGAACTGTGATTGCTGTGTACAGATGTGAGCTGAATTGACGACACATAGCCCACAGCTCCAGGCTGCGTTGGCTTCCGTCACACAGCTTGAGGCTGCTGCCAAGGGGCATCACTAAAGGGGTGTCAGATGCGGGGACACGAGAGACGTCGAGCACATCCCATGTGTCCCCCGTTCAGTCTACTGCTGTGGTCGCCCAGGGTGCTACCTGCACTGAGGTTGCCCCTCACCTGTGGTCGAGTGGGAGATCATTCCAAGGTCTCGCAGGCAGCAAAAACTTCCCAAGGGGCCGATCATAGGGCCTCTCCAGTTGTTTTGACGAACAGATTTCGGGCGTTATCTGTGGCTGACGATGTCTCTGAGCCGGATGCAGTCGTCTACCCTGTTCTGGAGGAAGCTTCTCGGCCTGCAAAGTCTGGGCGTTCATAGAGGGTGGGTTTGAAGGTAATTGGGAGCACCAGCATTAGGCACGTAATGGGGCCGCTTAGGAACATGGCTGATAAGGAGGGGAAGGAAGCCAGTGTGCATTCCGTGTGCATATTGGGGAGTAATTCCAGATGTGGAAAGGCTGCTTCCATATGCCATGAAGAGTACAGGTTGCAGCCAACTGCAGGTGGTGGCCTGCCATGAAGAGTACAGGGTGCAGCCAACTGCAGGTGGTGGCCTATGTCTGTACCAATGACGTATGTCGCTTTGGATCGGAGAAGACTCTCTCTGGTTTTGGGCAGCTACTGAAAATGGTAAAGACTACCAGTTTTGCTTGCGAGATTAAGGCGGAGCTCACCATCTGCAGCATCGTCGATAGAAACGACTGTGGTCCTTTGGTGCAGAGCCGAGTGGAGGGTCTGAATCAGAGGCTCAGGCGGTTCTGTGACTGTGTAGGCTGCAGATTCCATGACTTG
Source organism: Schistocerca nitens (assembly GCF_023898315.1). Taxonomy (NCBI): domain Eukaryota; kingdom Metazoa; phylum Arthropoda; class Insecta; order Orthoptera; family Acrididae; genus Schistocerca; species Schistocerca nitens. The sequence goes on along the minus strand of NC_064621.1, from coordinate 229,711,163 downwards.
CGACATCGGGTGGTGGGTTTCCGGGTTCCGCTTAATAGGTCAGGAGTCCACTACACACAGGAAGTGGCTACACGGGTAGCGGGGGCTGTGTGGAAGGGACTGAGTGGTTTTTTAGGTTAGAAGGCCTCAGGGAACCACATAAAGGGCGTTCGTCTAAAAGGGGGCAGGTAAAACACAGCAAGTTAGTTGCAGGAACGATCGGTATTATAGTTCTAAATTGTCGAAGCTGTGTTGGGAAAGAACCAGAGCTCCAAGCCCTCATAGAAAGCACTGAAGCTCAAATAGTTATAGGTACAGAACGATCTAATAGTGTTCAGAAAGGATAGATTAAATACAATGGAGGTGGAGTATTTATTGCTGTCAGAAGTAGTTTGCCTTGTAGTGAAATTAAAGTAGTTAGTTCCTGCGAAATAGTATGGGTAGAGGATATACTTGGCAATCGGACTAAACTACTAATTGGTTCGTTTTATCGACCCCCCCCCCCCCCCCCCGACTCAGAAGATGTAGTTCCTGGACGGTTCAAAGAAAATTGAGTCTCATTTCAAATAGGTACCCCACTCATGCAATTATAGTTGGTGGCAACTTTAATCTACCCTCGTTATGCTGGAAAAATTACACGTTTAAAGCCGGCGACAGGCATAAAACGTCATCCGAAATTGTACTGAATGCTTTCTCAGAAAATTGTTTTGAACAATTAGTTCATAAGCCGACAACAAGCATACTTGACCTCTTAGCAACAAATAATCCTGGACAAATAGTGAGTATCGTGATGAATACAGGGATTGGCGACCACAAGGCCATAGCTGCTAGACTGAATACCCTAACTCCCACAACCATCAAAAACAAACGCAAAGTATATCCATTTTAAAAAAGCTGATAAAAATGCTCGTAACGCCTTTTTAAGAGACAGTCAACATTCCTTCCGATCTGATCATGTAAACGTAGAAAATTTGTCGAATGATCTCAAAGAGATAGTATCGACAGCAATTGAGAGATATATACCACATAAATTAATAAGTGATGGTACTGATCCCCCATGGTACACATAACGGGTCAGATCATGTAGCAGAAGCAACGAAAAAAGCATGCCGAATTTAAAAGAACGCAAAATTCCCAAGACTGGCAAAGTTTTCCAGAAGTTCGAAATATAGCGCGTACTTCAATGCGAGATGCTTTCAGTAATTTCCAAAACGAAACTCTGTCTCGAAATCTGGCAGAAAACTCAAAGAGATTGTGGTCATACATAAAGCACACCAGTGGCAAGGCGCAATCAATACCTTCACTGAGCGATTACAATGATGAAGTCACTGATGACAGTGCCACTAAAGGAGAGTTATTAAACACAATTTTCGGAAACTCCTTCACCAAAGAGGAACAAGTAAATATTCCTGAATTCCAATCGAGAACAACTTCTAAGATGAGAAACATAGAAATAGATATCCTTGGTGTCGCAAAGCAGCTTAAATCACTTAATGAAAGCAAGGTTTCCGGTCCAGACTGTATACAAGTCACGTTCCTCTCAGAGTATCCTGATACAGTAGCTCCATATTTAGCAATTGTATACAACCGCTCGCTGACAGAAAGATCCGTACCTAAAGACTGGAAAATTTCTCAGGTCAGTAGGAGTAATCCGTAGAATTACAGACCCATAACACTAACGTCTATTTGCTGTAGGGTTTTGGAACATATACTGTATTCGAACATTCTGAAGAAGCTCGAAGACAACGATTTATTGACACGGATTCAGAAAATATCGTTCTTTCGAAACACAACTGGCTCTTTATACTCATGAAGTAATGAGTGCTACCGACAGGGGATATTCATTTAATTCCATATTTTTAGAATTACAGAAGGCTTTCGACACCATTCCTCAAAAGCGACTTCTAACCAAACTGCGTGCCTATGGAATATAGCCCCAGTTGTGCGACTGGATTCGTGATTTCCTGTCAGAAAGGTCACAGTTCGTAGTAATAGACGGAACGTAACCGGCGTTCCCCAAGGAAGTGTTATAGGCCCTCTACTATTCCTCATCTATAGTAACGACATAGGAGACAATCTCATTAGCTGTCTTAGATTGTTTGCAGATGATGTTGTGATTTACCGAATCAAATGACCAAAACGAATTCAAAATGATTTAGATAAGATATCTATATGGTGCTAAAAGTGGCAACTGACCCTGAATAAAGAAAAGTATGAAGTTATTCACATCAGTACAAAAAGAAATCAACTAAATTTAATTACGCGATAAGTCACACAGATCTGAAGGTTGTAAATTCAACTAAATACTTAGGGATTACACTTACAAAGACCCTAAATTGGAATCATCACATAGATAATGTCGTGGGTAGAGCCAAATAAACACTGCGATTCATTGGCAGAACACTTAGGAGGTGCAACAGGTCTACTAAAGAGACTGCTTACACCACGCTTGTCCGCCCTATTCTGGAGTATTGCTGTGCGGTGTGGGATCCGAATCAGATGAGACTGACGGATGACGTCGAAAAAGTACAGAGAAGGACAGCTTGTTTTGTATTATCGCGAAGTAGAGGAGATAGTGCCACAGACATTATACGTGAATTGGAGCGGCAGTCATTAAAACGAAGGCGTTTTTCGTTTTGATGGGATCTTCTCATGAAATTTCAATCACCAGTTTTCTCCTCAGATTGCGAAAACATTCTGTTGACACCCACCTACATAGGGAGGAAGGATCATCAAGATAAATTAAGAGAAATCAGGGGTCGCACAGAAAAAATTAAGTGCTCGTTTTTCCCGCGTGCCGTTCGAGAGTGGGACGGTAGACAGACAGCTTGAAGGTGGTTCATTGAACCCTCTTCCAGGCACTTTGTTGTGAATAGCAGAGTAATCACGTAGATGTAGATGTAGACTTGATTGTGTCAAGCAGGACACTAGTAATACTGTAAGCGAGCATTAAAGGTTTGATCTTCCTACTCATCCGCATTAAGTTACATTTTTCCACATTTAGAGTTAGCTGCCATTCATCACACCTACTGGAAATTTTGTCTAAGTTGCCTTGTATCTTTCTGCAGTCATTCATCGTCGACACCTTACCGTACACCTTGACATCATCAGCAAACAACGGTAGAATGCTGCCCATCCTGTCCGCCAAGTCATTTATTTATATAGAGAACAACAGTATTCACGTAATTATCACGTTACCGGCTATTAATAGCAAGTCATTAAAGCGACCGCTGACGTAATTGTTAGAAGGTAATTGACCGATAATCCTAATATGACTTTTACATAAAAAATCCGTAAAAAATAAAGAGACATGATCGTAAACTCGATCTTAGGGTGGTAATGCTTAGCGATATTGGACAGGTAACAAGAGGACGACTAATGCGTTCAGTCGTACTACACTAGAACAATTCGTCACCAACCTCTTCTTTGCGGCCTCTGAAATGAAAGGTGCAAATAGTGATATAAACTTACTGTTATTTTAATGGGATATAATTAGGTCTGAGAAAGTAATTAAATTCCACTTACACATTTTTAAATTACTTACACATTTCCAATAAGTGTCTTACATTTTATCTAAAGTTACGGTATATAGAACACGTGCACTCACTCTGTAACAACCAGACAAAAAAGGACGCTACAAAACGGCGAGAATAAATGAATTACTGTATTAATTGTTTTTACAGGAAACGATACACAGAATTCGTTTCCCTTTGGCTTCTTTAACAAATATCTGTGATCAAAGGTTTTTATTATGATTTCAATTACAGAAAGTATTTTACACAGAAAGACAAAAACAAATTCTCCGCATACCACAGTATAAACATGTTTCTATTGGAAAGCTTTTTTCTAGCAATTTAGAAGCTTATGAAGTTACATGGGGCCAATGAATTTTAGTATTTCATGGCTAACGTATATAATGCTATTGCGTGGTATAGAAACAATTACGTTACATAGAACATATCAACATATTTGTAGATTACATTGGATCTGCTTGTAGCTAAAAAAGAAAACTGTGTACAGATTATGTAAGACTATAATTTCTTTTATTATTTACACCGAAACCAAATCACTGTTTCAATTTGCGGCAGGGAAAATCTCCCTCGTAACATCTCGACAATCTTTAGAGCACAGCCACATCCACTTCGTTATACTACAGTTTCTGACGGATATTGCTACACAAGAGCAAAGATCTTTGTTACTTGCGAGTCCAAGTCAGTTACAGAAGTGCAAAAGCGCCATCGAGCGTATTCCGCTTTTAGGGGCACATGTTCATAGCATTTTTCCAAGCTGTAAATTGTATAATACAGTACAAAGAGAGCTTTCGAAGTTAAAGGAACATCACTGGAGTTTTAATATCGCCATTTCCCGCATAACTTTTCAGAGTGTCGATATTATCCGTCTGAATTCGTATATAAAAGTTTGTGTGCGTGTTTGTGTGAGTTTGCCTCACCGTTTTTGCAGACGTTCACTGAGGCGCTAGGAGGGTTTAGATGGTAAGCCAATCATTATAATGAATCCTTGACCTCTGACGCCACAGTCTGGTGCTTTGGCCACTAGGCTACCATGGTCGCCTCCGTATATAATTGGAAGACAAAGGTGGAAATGAAAACTAAAACAGCTGCAGCAGTCTCTTTCCGTTAAAACAGACACATTCTGTACTTAGACAGGCAAGGAAGTAGTTTGAATTCATCTCTTTTTGTCAGGACATTGATCACTTATAGAGAATAACGAAATTTCTACCGAAAATGGTGTCCGCGAACTTTTTTATTTCCTTACCTTGTAGTACACTCCTATGTTTACACATCGATGAAGATGCAAAAACAGACGGCTGCAGGGGTTTTAATTTTCTTTTCATATTGATAGCCGAAGTCTTTGTAACCATCTATTACAAAGATGGACGTACATACAAAGGTAGAAATGTCCGCCGGCCGCGGTGGCCGAGCGGTTCTAGGTGCTTCAGTCCGGAACCGCGCGACCGCTACGCAGGTCGAATCCTGCCTCGGCCATGGATGTGTGTGATGTCCTTAGGTTAGTGAGGTTTAAATAGTTCCAAGTTCTAGGGGATTGATGACCTCAGATGTTAAGTCCCATTGTGCTCAGAGCCATTTTTTTTAGAAATGTCCGATGCTTTCATATGGCTACAAGAAAACCGAGAGCATGAAAAATGTATAATGGCAAATTTGTTTTGCTGAGGAAGAAAAATTAAGTATGATGCTTTGTAAAACGCGTGTCGTCGTCTTATTGAATCAAGTTATGTGTGAATACTTGAAATGCAGTAGAAACGTCATGTAAGTGTCGCAGAGGTCCGCTTCTATGGCTGAGTGAACAGCCTGACGGAATGCCTTGCAAAGGGGCCCGGGTTCGATTCCCGACTGGGTTGGAAGTTTTATCCGCTCAGGGACTGGGCGTTGTGTTGTTTTCATCACCATAGCATCATCCCCATCGATACGCAAGTCGCTGGAGTGGCGTCAGCTCAAAGACTTGCACAAGGCGGGAGGTCTACCTCAAGGGAGGCCTTAGCTCGAGGACATTTCTTTTCAATATCGCTTGTCTGATTTAATAGCTCTACCAGTGTTAACTGGCTTTGAGTATTTAGTGCATAAGTGACTGATGGACTGTAGTTATAGAACAGATTTACCACTGTGTTGGTGATCACGTGATGACTTTGATAGAGCCATAACTATAAACATCGTATGGATGTGTCCCTTGTTATACAAGGTGTTAGGAGTATAGGTGCAGGTATTTCTATTGACGTCTGAAGAAAGTGTACTAAAAACGTTACACCAGCATTTAATTCATTTGCGGAATTATAATTTTAGGTATTACGAGTAGTACGTTTTTAGGTTCGTTAGTACCTCTAAATACACTGAACCGCCAAAGATACTGGTACAGGCAAGCATATTCAAATACAGAGATATGTAAACAGGCAGGAAATGGCGCTGCGGTCGGCAATGCCTATATAAGACAACAAGTGTCTGGTGTAGTTGTTAGATCAGGTACTGCTGATACAATGGCAGGTTATCAAGATTTAAGTGGGTCTGAACATCGTGTTATAGTCTTCGCACGAGCAATGGGGCCGGCCGAGGTGATCGAGCGGTTCTAGGCGCTACAGTTTTCGCTGGAGGGTGCGGTTTTCGAATTATTCGAGAAAAACGAACACCAGTCACGGCAGGTTCCTTTCCTTCTGGCTCGCTCTGTATATTGTAACCTCTGTCTTCTCGAACAACTTTTGTTCTCTACAGCTCCCTCTAATACCAAGGCATTTATACCATATGGCGTAACTCATGTCCTATAATTCTGTCTATACTTCTACTTCATGTTTTCTACGTATTTCTTTCCTTACCGATTCTATGGGAGAGTTACTCATTTGCTATAGGTACATGTAACTTTTAGCATCCTTCTACGGGACTCCATTTCAGACAGTTCGATTCTCGACTTTTCCGCTTCTCACACACTTCTATACAAAGTTGCGCCTCAGACGAATATTCGTAGAAATTTCATTGTCAGTTAAGTCCTATGGGCCGGCCAGAGTGACCGGCGGTTCTGGGCAATACAGTCTGGAGCCGAGCGACCGCTACGGTGGCAGGCTCGAATCCTGCCTCGGGCATGGATGTGTCTGATGTCCTTAGGTTAGATAGATTTAAGTAGTTCTAAGTTCTAGGGGACTGATTACCTCAGAAGTTAAGTCCCATAGTGTTCAGAACCGAGCGATGGGAAACAGCAACTCCGAGGTAGCAGTGAAGTGGGATTTTCCAGTACGAGTGTAAGAGGATAACAGGAATCGGGTAAACATCAAATCTCCAGCACCCCTGTGGCCGGAGAAAGGTCCTGCAAGAACGGAACCAACGACGATCGAAGAGAATCATTCAACGTGAAAGAAGCGCAACACTTCCGCAAATTGCTGCAGATGCACCATCGACAAGTGTCGCTATGTGAATCATTCAACGGAACGTCATCGATATGGGCTTTTGGAGCCAAAGGCCCACTCCTGTGTCCTTGATGACTGCAGGACACGAAGCTTTACGCCTCGCCTGGGCCCGTCAACACCGACATTGGCCTGTTGATGACTGGAAGCATGTCGCCTGGTCGGACGAGTCTTGTTTCAAATTGTATCGAGCGGATGGACGTGTACGGATATGGAGACAACCTGATGAATCCATGGACCCTGAATGTCAGCAGGGGACTGTTCAAGCTGGTGGAAGCTCTGTAATGGTTTTGGATGGATGGATGGATGTTGGGATGTTTAAGGGGGACTAAATGGTTTTGGACGTGTGCAGTTTAAGTGGTATGGGACCCCTGATACGTCTAGATACGACTCTGACAGGTGAGACGTACGTAAGCATCCTGTCTGATCACCTGCATCCATTCATGTGCATTGTGCATTCCGACGGACTTGGACAATTCCAGCAGGACAATGAGATACTTCACACTTTCAGAATTGCTACAGAGTGGCTCCAGTAACACTCTCCTGAGTTTAATAACTTCCACTGGCCACCAACCTCCACAGACATGAACATTTTTGAGCATATTTGAGATGCCTTGCAACATGCTCTTCAGAAGAGATCTCCACCGCCCTCGTGCTCTTAAGCATTTATAGAAAGCCCTGCAGGATTCATCGCGTCAGTTCCCTCCAGCACTACTTCAGAAATTAGTAGAGTCCATGCCACGTCATCTTGCAGTACGTCTGCGTGATGTGTTCGCAGGACGACAGACTCAGAGAAAAAACAGCAGACACACTGGAGTGGGTACATATGAAGATACCAGTTATCAAAATATTTTTTATCTATACCAGTAACACCATGTATAGTTTGCCATTTATTGTCCGCGGCTTCCTGTTGCTAAAAACAGATCCACCCAGTATTGAGACAGACAAGAAAATAGTTCTAATTCATTTTTTGTCCGTATAGTTCTCGCTTACAGAATATAAAGAAATTCCTAACCAAACAAATGTCCACGAACCTGTCGTTTCTTTCCTCATCTTATAGTTCGTGAAACACTTTTTGGCGAAATGTATACCTCTCCAGAGGAGCTACATAATTCGACGTTATGTCTTGATAGAAACGACACTCTCCAAGATTTGTCGTTGTAAGTTTTTTCCGTTAATTACTGTTTTTGGATTCTTACAGCGTTTTCGAATATCTGTGTATAATAAAATGAAATTTCTTGTGCAACTAGCAAGGAGTACCTCCGTAGTCAGTAATTAAAACTAATTCGATGATTTCATTTAGGTATTACATTAAAACTATCACAAACCTTAGACAGGGCGTTTCTTCATTTCCCATACAGTCTCCTAGAACCTGTAGAGAAAGATGGCTAGATAATGGTTTGTTTAGAAACCCATATTGGGTGACGAATCCTTTCAGTGATGCTGTACGTTAATAAACACGTAAATCCGTATGATTCTGTCTCACCAGCCTTCTGGTGACAGACATTTTCCAACGAAACGCTAGAACGATAGAAATTTGCTGTTATTCTGGTAATATCTCATATCTGACCATCTAACGTTTGTAGTTACAGCTCCCACTCGTGACTGCTACAGTTGTGTTGCATTAAGTAAATTCAGCAATTAATGAAGTATTGTTAGTCTTTTTCTATGAGGGGGCTGACCATATTTTTTTGGGTCCGGTCCCGGACTGTGGCCGTATTTCTCTGGGTTCAACCCTGGACAATTTTTTTGCTTACTTAAAAGCATTAACAGTTTAATGTAACGTTAAACATTATTTATTCAGTTGTATCATTCACTAGACATGTCTTTTTTCAGAAATATTTTGTTTGTTTGTTTGCTTGCTTTAATTACGTTTCTGAACACATTTTCATTCCCCTTGCTCTTGACAACACTAAAATTATTGTTAGTGTTATTAGGATAAGCGTCCATGGGTGGAAAAGTGCTGCTAAATACAGGAAGCATGGAGGGAAACAGCTGAAGAAGCCAATGGCTGTAGCGCTACAGAACAAGAGAAAGAAGAAGAAGAAGGAGAAGAAGAAGAAGAAGAAGAAGAAGTAATGGAATCTTCTTCAGAACCTATAAATTAAACCACATACAGACATATGTTACTACTACAATGCATTATCAGTCTAATGTTGAATATTAAAGAAATTGGGATACTTACAAAAATTAAATTATTTTGTGAGCCAAACTCTGGCCATGTCACAGATTAAAAATTAACATTAACGACGCATAATCATAAGATTATGTCAGTCAAAATTAACACCATTGAGGCGAACGTGGACGCTACGCCGGCCAGAAATAAGGACCACACGTAAGCGGCTCGAAAACTAGGCGTTGTGAGCCGTTACGCGGCGAGGCTGGCCGCGGCCAAGCGCATGTGCAAGCGCAGGGGCGAGAGACAAACTGTCTCAAAATTACTTAGAGCAACTATACATATAAACAAAATGTGACTGAAAGCCGTCCTAAATTGGACAAACCTATCTATTAGTATAGCAACATTAAACAAATTTTTTTTTTTTTTTAAATATTATAGTAACTAAAAATTAGTGTCGAAACCATTCGTGCTAAGCATAAAATATCTTTAACATAAAAAATGCCTTAGCAACTACGTGTCATTACCAAGCATATAACGAAGTACAAAGATACACATGTACAATTGCATTATAATAAAGGGACGAAGCAGATGGGGAAAACAGCATCGGTCATTCGAGGCGGACTGTTGGTCAACTCCACTGGAGTAAAGGTTGGAATCCTTCGAAATAACTTCTATTTTTTAATTGCAGCTGATCATTAAGTAAGTTGTCTCTATCAATACTAAGATGTTTAAAAATTTGCAATTCTTCGAGGGTGTCTAGCCTACATCCCTTTACTTCATTATGCAAAAGCTCTGCGTCTTTTAGAGGCTTGGGAGCATGCGCCTTTTGGACCAGATGTTCAGCAAATGTAGATCCTCGAGTTCCATCACCGCTTTTTGTCGGCAGATGCTCTTTAAACCTAACAGACAGGGCCCTTCCTGTCTGGCCAATGTAATAAGAAGGACATTCAGCACACGTGATTTTATACACACCTGACAGCGATGATTTATCATTACCTTTAACCAGGGAATGAATTAAGTTCTTTTTGAGGTTGTTGGTGGTAGAGTATGAAACTTTGCACCCTAGGTTTTTTAATAAACTACCTACCTTATAGGAGATGTTACCTATAAAGGGAACTGATATGTATTTCGTTGCCTGGTGTTGATTGTGAGTATCTGAACTGGAAAGAGTGGTAGTCTTCTTTCGTGTTTTTTTATTGAACAACTGTCTCACTATACTGGGATTATATCCATTATTCTGAGCGATGTTTTCGAGGACTTTTAATTCGTTCTGTAAGTTGACTGGCGAAAGTGGAATGGAAAGAGCTCGATGGATACTCGAGTGAAAAAAGGCCATTTTTTGGGCCTGAGGATGGGTGGAATCAGCTGGGATGATGATGTCGGAATAGGTTGCTTTCCGAAAAATTTTAAAATCTATTTTGTTGCCAATAATGGATAGAGTCAGATCGAGATAGTCTAAGGTCCTATCAGCTGTCTGATTTTCTTGCGTGAAACTGATTTTTTCATGTAGGTTATTGAAAGTGGTAAATAACAGTTCTAGCTCTTCATGGGAACCTTCAAACACAAATAGCAGGTCATCTACATATCTCGCATAGAATATTATATTATTTGCCATATCTGGATAATTCCGAAAAAACATCTGCTCCATTGAGTTTATAAAAATATCTGACATGATACCAGCTAACGGGCTGCCCATAGCTAGACCACAGGGTTGCGAATATATTTTATTATTGAAAGAGAAATAATTGTACTTGAGGGTGGTGCGTAACAGAACCATTAGTTCATCGATCTCAGGGGCCGATAATTTTTTATGGTATCGCAAATTGGTTTCTATAATGTCCATCGTCTGTTCAACGGGTACATTAGTGTATAAATTTTTAATATCAAATGATACGAGTTTTGTGATGTCAGAACAGGCTAAAGTTTTAAGTTTGTTGGCCACGTCTACCGAATTTTTGACGGAGAATTTTTTTTCAAACACAAAATACTCTTTCAATTTACGGTGTAGGAACCAAGCTAGTTTGTGGTATGCACTTTTGGTGCTGTCAACGATCGGACGGATAGGTTGGGAAATTTTATGAACCTTAAACTGGCTTCTCAAAATAGGCGGTTTCGGATTCATGTTTATAAGGCATTTTTTATAAAACTCGCCGATTAACTTTTTTGTACTGCTAAGAGCCGACCTTATCTCTTTTTGGATCACGGGTGTGGGGTCCACCTCGATTGGCACGATGCCATTTTCCTCAAAAAACATTTCAGTTTTACGGATGTATTCGCTTTTGTGGGCGATAATTAGGGAATTGCCTTTGTCGGCCTTAGTTATTAGTGCTTCATTATTTCTAAGCTTAAGATTAATGCTCTTCAACGTTTGATGTACAGCAGAAACAGGATTTTGAATAGAGTAATCTTTTTGGACTATTTTACAGGCGTTATAAGCTATTCTTGTTTGCACATTTTTTGCTATTTTAGAACAATCAAGCCCAACTTTGAGGTCGACAATTAAATTTTCTACACTTTGAGAAGTACATTTAGGTTGTACATTAAACTTGAAACCTTTACATAAAAGCTCGTTCTCAGCTTTGGAGAAACAAATATTAGTTATTCACTACACGTTCGTAAAATTGGGTTTGGGTGGCCGCCCCTTTACATGTGTTATGAACGCCAGAAACATCACCACATTTTAATAATTTGGCTAGCTTTCTTTCATGTCTAACACTAATTTCGGTTTTACGGTTTGCTAACCATAAACTAATTTGCATCCAAAAAGAATCAATTTGAAAATTATAGGTAGTCTTAAAAATTTTTGAAAGTTCAAGATACAGTTCATAAGCTTCTTCATTCAGGTTGTCTTTCTTGGAGTACAATTCAGCACTTCTTTCATTTAAAATCTGGTGTACGAGTTTCCTTTTAAGACCAGGGGACTTATTACAAACTTTGTTATTAATATAGCCTTTTACAAAATCAGGTACTACATTTGACAGCTTGCATTGCTTAATGAAAGATATTGCCATACCTGTTTTCATTATTTTATACACTATGTCCATATATCTGTTAGCTGCTTTACTTGCCTCGGCAGGTACAAATTTACAAATCTTTAACATATTGCAGCGTGTCAGCAACTGTGAAATGTACAACAATTAAACAATTTTTTCAGCCTTCAGTTGCAAGGTAATTTTATTCGTTTACCTAGGTTTCGATTCCAGTAATGGAATCTTCTTCAGAACCTATAAATTAAACCACATACAGACATATGTTACTACTACAATGCATTATCAGTCTAATGTTGAATATTAAAGAAATTGGGATACTTACAAAAATTAAATTATTTTGTGAGCCAAACTCTGGCCATGTCACAGATTAAAAATTAACATTAACGACGCATAATCATAAGATTATGTCAGTCAAAATTAACACCATTGAGGCGAACGTGGACGCTATTTGTGTTTGAAGGTTCCCATGAAGAGCTAGAACTGTTATTTACCACTTTCAATAACCTACATGAAAAAATCAGTTTCACGCAAGAAAATCAGACAGCTGATAGGACCTTAGACTATCTCGATCTGACTCTATCCATTATTGGCAACAAAATAGATTTTAAAATTTTTCGGAAAGCAACCTATTCCGACATCATCATCCCAGCTGATTCCACCCATCCTCAGGCCCAAAAAATGGCCTTTTTTCACTCGAGTATCCATCGAGCTCTTTCCATTCCACTTTCGCCAGTCAACTTACAGAACGAATTAAAAGTCCTCGAAAACATCGCTCAGAATAATGGATATAATCCCAGTATAGTGAGACAGTTGTTCAATAAAAAAACACGAAAGAAGACTACCACTCTTTCCAGTTCAGATACTCACAATCAACACCAGGCAACGAAATACATATCAGTTCCCTTTATAGGTAACATCTCCTATAAGGTAGGTAGTTTATTAAAAAACCTAGGGTGCAAAGTTTCATACTCTACCACCAACAACCTCAAAAAGAACTTAATTCATTCCCTGGTTAAAGGTAATGATAAATCATCGCTGTCAGGTGTGTATAAAATCACGTGTGCTGAATGTCCTTCTTATTACATTGGCCAGACAGGAAGGGCCCTGTCTGTTAGGTTTAAAGAGCATCTGCCGACAAAAAGCGGTGATGGAACTCGAGGATCTACATTTGCTGAACATCTGGTCCAAAAGGCGCATGCTCCCAAGCCTCTAAAAGACGCAGAGCTTTTGCATAATGAAGTAAAGGGATGTAGGCTAGACACCCTCGAAGAATTGCAAATTTTTAAACATCTTAGTATTGATAGAGACAACTTACTTAATGATCAGCTGCAATTAAAAAATAGAAGTTATTTCGAAGGATTCCAACCTTTACTCCAGTGGAGTTGACCAACAGTCCGCCTCGAATGACCGATGCTGTTTTCCCCATCTGCTTCGTCCCTTTATTATAATGCAATTGTACATGTGTATCTTTGTACTTCGTTATATGCTTGGTAATGACACGTAGTTGCTAAGGCATTTTTTATGTTAAAGATATTTTATGCTTAGCACGAATGGTTTCGACACTAATTTTTAGTTACTATAATATTTAAAAAAAAAAAAAAAATTTGTTTAATGTTGCTATACTAATAGATAGGTTTGTCCAATTTAGGACGGCTTTCAGTCACATTTTGTTTATATGTATAGTTGCTCTAAGTAATTTTGAGACAGTTTGTCTCTCGCCCCTGCGCTTGCACATGCGCTTGGCCGCGGCCAGCCTCGCCGCGTAACGGCTCACAACGCCTAGTTTTCGAGCCGCTTACGTGTGGTCCTTATTTCTGGCCGGCGTAGCGTCCACGTTCGCCTCAATGGTGTTAATTTTGACTGACATAATCTTATGATTATGCGTCGTTAATGTTAATTTTTAATCTGTGACATGGCCAGAGTTTGGCTCACAAAATAATTTAATTTTTGTAAGTATCCCAATTTCTTTAATATTCAACATTAGACTGATAATGCATTGTAGTAGTAACATATGTCTGTATGTGGTTTAATTTATAGGTTCTGAAGAAGATTCCATTACTGGAATCGAAACCTAGGTAAACGAATAAAATTACCTTGCAACTGAAGGCTGAAAAAATTGTTTAATTGTTGTACATTTCACAGTTGCTGACACGCTGCAATATGTTAAAGATTTGTAAAGAAGAAGAAGAATTTATCAGCAGTATAACAAAGTAACATTCCTTTAAGCTTGTATATTTTCATACACTGCAAAAGAAATAGAGTCAAAGTCTGAGGACTTTCACCTGATACTTCATCGAAATTTAAAAGTTTTAATTTAGAATTCCTTCCAATAGACTAAAATATCTTGCAACAAATCAGAAGTTTTATTTCATTCGTGCTTGAGCTATCCGTCGTTACTATTACAAATCTGTTTTCCAAAGAACGCAACACAACATTAAAGATAAGTGGATAAATAAAGTTAGCAGTAATAGCTTCGGTTTTGGTTCTAGCAGTTGAAAATTTGGAGTCATTTAGCTTTCAAACCAGTTCAGGTGCGCAATCTGGTGTTTTGAAACTGAATTTGTGTCCGTCAGAGCGGTATGAGAATGTAGCTCCTTTAGCAGCACACTCCAGACCACTGTCATTTCCCATCGTTGGCTTTAATACAATCTCTTATGTTTGCTGGAGGTGTAGTTCATCGACACGCAAGTCGCCGAAGTGGCGTCAACTCGAAAGACTTGCACCAGGCGAACGGTCTACCCGACGCGAGGCTCTAGCCACACGGCATAACACTCCTTTGTTTACCTGTCTTCCCGTGGTCTTTAATATCATCCTTTCATTTAAGTGCAACTACATAGTTTGCAATAAATACGTTCGTTGTTACTGACGTTGCACAATTTCAGAAATTTGTATTCACGTACCAGGTAAACATTAAACGCACACTTTCGTTTGCCCACTGCTAAACGATGAGACTAAGAATTAATAGAGATGAAATGATCAAAAACGTGCAGTTGAGTTACTTCACACCCAATAACAACGCAAACACGTGGCCACCGTTGTGTTGCTAAATGACTGACACTGAGTGAAAAGTTACGGCGGAACCGGAAGCCACGCCTCCCCATCGCCATCAGACCTTGCACCAAGGTCGGCTGAGAGAGATAAACGTCAAAAATTAAAAAAAAAAATAATTCTCAAGCCCCAGACAGTTTTTCAATCCCAAAGATTAACCTGGCCAGAACTAAAAAAAATCAGAGTTATCCGAGCTAATCCCGGACGTATGGTAAGCCTATCTGTGGGACCACGTCTACAACGTTTCGATTCTCTCCTTTGCCGCTTCTTCCACACTTCCATGCAATGTTGCACTCCAGACATATATTCATAGACACTTCCTATCAGTGACAGAAGAGAGATTGAATGCGCAACTATTAATTACTTTACATATTTACGCATTTATTTGAACTGAAAGGATCTTCAGCTCGAGTCATATATTCAACTAGATATCCTTCGTAAGTCACCTTTACAATTTGTGTAGTTAATGAGCAATATGAAATAGTAATAATATAAATATTCGGAATTCCGAAGAATTTTTTATTATTTTTTCATTTATTTATTTACCTATTTTTTTGGTGTGGGGGGGGGGGGGGGGGAGGGCGAGAGAGGGAGTCACAGTATTTTAGCTGGTTTAATCCGGCTCGCCATCACATTTCCTCCCGCGGGAAGTTCATCACAGGACAGCCCGTGCCCGCAACATCCCCAATTATTTGCGATATAGTGGGCGAGTCAGGATGAAAGTTATATATGCTTTGAACGGTGATAGTATTAGTGAATCAGAATAACGAATGTCATATGGACATAAGACTTACTTCGAATTGTTTTCGAGGTATAACACATTTAATTAACATTGTTATTAATAGTATTGGTGAATCAGAACAAATAACGTCATATGGACATAAGCCCTATATCGAATTGTTTTCGATATAGAACGCATTTAATTAAAATTGTTATTTATTTTCAGTGTTCAAACATTGTCATTTTTTACATTGTGCCACAGTTGTGTAGAGGAAGTTGAGAGAAACAACTGGATGCGGGGACACGTGACGTTTGCAATATCGGGAAACAGCCTAAATTGACCTACAAAACCCAAATAATATGCAGCGAAAGCCCTTCTCGCGGACTTTTCAATATTTTCGCGTTCTCTTCGTGCAAACTGTTACTCCTGGTGAAAAATAAATCGGATGTTTTCGTAGGATATTTAATGTAGTTTAATTTTGTACCGCGACACGTTTTCGCTGGAGGGTGCGGTTTTCGAATTATTCGAGAAAAACGAACACCAGTCACGGCAGGTTCCTTTCCTTCTGGCTCTCTCTGTATATTCTAACATAATGCGACTTCATTTGTGGCCGTACGGGACTGGAACCCAGATTTCCCGTTTACCGCGAGTGGACTATCCTGTTAAGTCGAATTTCAGGAATACATTTCAATATCTGAAACTGTAATATCAAATATAAATACATGTAATGCGAAGACGGACAAGTGACAAGAATGACATCGATGGTCTATGACTGCCGCGCGGGATTAGCCGAGCGGTCTTAGGCGCTGCAGTCATGGACTGTGCGGCTGGTCCCGGCGGATGTTCGAGTCCTCCCTTGGACACGGGTGTGTGTGTTTGTCCTTAGGATAATTTAGCTTAAGCAGTGTGTAAGCTTAGGGACTGATAACCTTAGCAGTTAAGTACCATAAGATTTCACACACATTTGAACATTTTTTGGTCTATGACTACTCTTTGTTTTCATTCTAATACCTGCACGGAAATGACGAGATGTGCGAGTGTTGGTAAATGAATTAATAATCTATGAGAACAAGTAGATAGCTTTATCACGTATGGAAGCCTGGGTCGGTGGGCAGAGTGTGCTCGGATAGCCGGCTGGAGTGGCCGAGCGGTTCTAGGCGCTACAGTCTGGAACCGCGCGACCGCTACGGTCGCAGGTTCGAATCTGGCCTTGGGCATGGATGTGTGATATCCTTAGGTTAGTTAGGTTTAAGTAGTTCTAAGTTCTAGGGGACTGATGAACTCCCATAGTGCTCAGAGCCATTTGAACCATTTTTTGCTCGGATAGTCTAAGGCAACCGCTCCCTCTCTCGCACAGATTTTCACACACCGCTTTAGTAGCACATCTGTATCTATCACAGTCTGCGTTGTCGGCCACTGACCGGTAGGCCGCACTTTCAAATACGCAGGCCGCCATTCAACGCAGCCGCGTTTTCTACAGCCGCCACCGCGGCATAAGAGCGCTACCACGAAAGATTACGCCGCTGCCAATAAGATGCAAGCATCCCCTCTCCGGAGCTCCAGTGGCGGGTGTACTTAAGTTCGAACATTTAAGCACAGAGCCCTTTTTGTGTGCTTCTCAGCTGATTAATATTGACAGACTTTCATAGAGGCCAGGTCTCGACATCTTCTGAACAGACATTGTATTGAAGACTGACAGATTTATAAATCTTTTGTATCTCCATACAGAGGGGTCCAGAAAAATGTACAAACGCTTTTATAGTTAATATCTTTGGAACAAGAAGACATGTCGTAGCAATTTTGCAAGTGTAGCGTAGTCCATTGTTTTCTCAACAGATCTTGGCGCGCGTTTTGCAGCAGATGACAGTGCAGGAATGATTGAAGTAAGATTGTCGTTTGAGCAACACAAGGCCCTATTGAAATGGTACTGGAAGTGCGAAAACATGATGAAGGTACAACGGCAATGGCGTAACGCGAACAGAACTCACACGTACAACTATTTATCGTGTTCTGGGTAAATCTGAATCCGACGGTATTGTTCAGGATGCGCATAAGGAAAGGTTCGGCCGACCAAACACACCAAAGAGCCCAGCTTCCACCGCTGTTGCACTGCAACATTTTGCTAGGTCACCTCAAAAATCTATGAAGAAGAATGCACGTGAAAGCGAGGTAAGCGATCAAGCGTACGACGATTTCAGAGGGCTGCAAAGTGGAAAGTGTAATGTAATGGCTTCACCACCGTGCTGGAGCAGATGTAATCTCGATGTATTGCTCACTTGCTAGAACGACAATTCACAGGAGCTGCCTGAGACATAAGACATGTTTGCCCCTGTTAAAAGAGAGCTGCAATAGAGTCGCAGGTCAGAACAGTCTTTGCTGCAGTCACAGTCGCTCGCTGCTACAGTGTAGTTGTAGACTGTCGCTGGTACAGCGCAGTTTACAGTTAATAGTTTTTAAAGTCACAGTGCAGAACAAATTGTAACATTTTATTATATGGGACTGAATAATAATTGTGATCAGCCGTAGAGCTAAATGATATCATGGAATGAGATGATGATGAACAAATGAATAATTGTTAATGTAATGAAAAATCAACAGTGTAATTAAGTCAACCATCTATTGTAAGGTAAATTTTATTATTTTTATTGTCATGCGCGTAGTTAAGTCACTTGTCTGAGATGTTAATATGAATTTGTTTCAATCTTTTCTTTTGTGATTCGTCAGCACCAGTTGACCCAGATTTGTAATATATTCAAATTTCCCGTGTAATGGATTGTAGATCTTTATCAATAACGTAAAAAAATTTCAGAATATAATTGTTTTTACCAGTCAACTATAAAAGTATAATTTCCTCGTAAGTCATTGCCAGTCCCAATCCGGTCATTTATCTAAATTAAAATATTCCAGAATTTTTGTCAGATCATAGTTATGTGTTTTTTAGTAATCAGACGATAAGCTGTGCAGATTTGTCACTAGGTAAAGTCAGTTTTTCTCGTAATTCAGAGCTCAGACAAATGTTGTCCAGTATTAGTAGACAGGCCAGCACTGCACTAAGCTGTGCCATTTACGAGAAGATATATAGACAGTGTTATCCGGCGACCCATCATGAGGTAAGAATTTTTCGGTTTATTTCCCACGGACGGATCCAGATTGAATTCACAGGGCCATGGTGTAGCGCTGCTTACATCAAAATTTATCAGTTTTTCATGAGTTATAATTTATCATTTTTCATACGTCAGAATTTAATTATCCAAATTTAATAGTTTTTATTTTTTATTTTCTGTTCGAGAAGGTTACACGTCATTATTTTATATTTTTTTTATTTATTCGCAAAGGTTACAGTACATTCCAAGATTTCTGCACCCTATGAACGAGGACGAATCCTCGGATCGAAGGATGGAGTACTGCTAGTTGTTTCAAGGCAATGCTTCGCAAGGATGAACGGTTTGCAGAAATGGTTATCTGGTCTGACAAGTTGCAATTCAAACTCAACGGTTCTGCCAACTACCAACACTGCGTGTACTGGCTCCTGAAAATCCTCACGTTCACTTGGGAAAACATGTTAATGTACTCCTTGTTAATCTGTGCTCTGGTCTGTCATCGCGCGGTTTGACTGCCCCAATCTTCTTTGAAGGTTCCGTAACTGGTCACGTGTATTTTCATATTTTGCTAACATCGATTTTACCTATCATCCGAGAGGTGTTTCGAAATGAAAGGTTTTACCCACAACAAGATGGCGCTCCAACTCGCTGACACAAAAAATGTTCAAATGTGTGTGAAATCTTATGGGACTTAACTGCTATGGTCATCAGTCCCTAACCTTACACACTACTTAACCTAAATTATGCTAAGGACAAACACACACACCCATGCCCGAGGGAGGACTCGAACCTCCGCCGGGATCATCCGCTACCACAGAGATGTCAGAGCTTGCCTGGATGAAAAACTACTTGGACAATGGACAGGTCGAGAGGGCTCCAGATCTTACACCTCCAGACTTCTTCCTATAGGGGACCTTGAAAAATAATGTTTATCAACAGAACCGAGATACACTGAACGAGCTACACGGAACCATCGAGGCATCCGGTGGGGCTGTAACACCGGCAACACAGACAACCGTAGTTTGGTCAACAATACAGCGCTATCGACGTTGTTTGGGTGCTAATGCAGATCACTTTGAACATATAAAATAACCTTCCTCCCGTGCAACAGTTTTAACAATACGTCGTTGCGTTACGTTAATACTGACTATCAAAGACTGTCTAATTTTTTCTGGACCCCTCTGCATATTTCTACATTCAGATCTCTACTGGTAGCAATGGACTATGCCACATCGACAGCGAAGTTATGTATTATTTTACTATTTGATATTAGACGTGGACGAAATTAATATCTGAATCCTCTGTTCATGAGCGGCATATCTGTTGCTCGCTCCTGTATGCACAAAAGAACCACACAGCGTGGAAAGTAAGACGCAGTTAAGCTGAATTTCAGGAATAAATTTAAATAACTGAAACTGTAGTTCGTCATCAAATATAAACACAGTGTTATTCAAAACGATATATACAATTTCAAGTGATAATAATGTTTGTATTTAGCTCCTGAAAGAGTGCATTTTCTTACAGTGATCTCCAGTAACATCGCTCTCAGACCATCTGAGTACTTCTTTTGCGTCTTTCGTGTCTCAACTGCACAAGGACAATGATAATTACATTTGTCATAAGGATGGTGCACCACCACAGATCCACAATGATTTATCAACTTCTCGTGGTTGGGGTCCACAGTCATGTAGATTTTCGCTGCTGACTTTAGACGTTTTTATTTCACAGTAGCAGTTACCGCCTTTTAGGCCAGTTTCAAGTTGTACTGCAAAACATTTTGCATGACTTGTACTGAAGCAAAATGCTTTGCAGTGCTACTTGATAACGGCCTTATGGTCTAAATTGCAATTGTGGAATAAAAAATATACAATCAACGGCGAAAATGATGTCCTTTAAAAAATTCATGAGTTTTTGTATGCTGAGCTAAGACGATGATGGATCGGTTGTGCATCAGCTTGCAATCTCCAGTTGCTGGCGTGACCCCCACGCCTCCGAATGCGACACCGTGTAATTTTTACCTGTGGAGCTACCTCAAAGGTACTAAGTTCACACCTCCACTTCCTCACAACATCGCTGACTTACGAGAACGTTTCAAACGAGCTGTCACTGTCGTTGATACGGACGCTTTTGGGGTGACAGTGGGCCGAATTGGGCTGCAGACTGGATGTGTGTTATTTCATTAACGATTCACACATTGAAATGTGTGAACATGGCAAAGAAAACTTCCTGACATTATGTTTCCTCCATATAAATATATTTTACAATCACTTGAAAGTTTGTTGTTGCTGTCTTCAGTCCTGAGACTGGTTTGATGCAGCTCTCCATGCTACTCTATCCTGTGCAAGCTGCTTCATCTCCCAGTACGTACTGCAGCCTACATCCTTCTGAATCTGCTTAGTGTATTCATCTCTTGGTCTCCCTCTACGATTTTTACCCTCCACGCTGCCCTACAATACTAAATTGGTGATCCCTTGATGCCTCGGAACATGTCCTACCAACCGATCCCTTCTTCTAGTCAAGTTGTGCCACAAACTCCTCCCCAATTCTATTCAATACCTCCTTATTAGTTATGTGACCTACCCACCTAGTCTTCAGCATTCTTCTGTAGCACCACATTTCGAAAGCTTCTATTCTCTTCTTGGCCAAACTATTTATTGTCCATATTTCACTTCCATACATGGCTACACTCCATACAAATACTTTGAGAAATGATTTCCTGACACTTAAATCTATACTCGATGTTAACAAATTCCTCTTCTTCAGAAACGCTTTCCTTGCCATTGCCAGTCTACATTTGATATCCTCTCTACTTCGACCATCATCAGTTATTTTGCTCCCCAAATAGCAAAACTCCATTACTTCTTTGAGCGTCTCACTTCCTAATCTAATTCCCTCATCACCCGGGTTAACTCGACTACATTCCATTATCCTCGTTTTGCTTTTGTTGATGTTCATCTTATATCCTCCTTTCAAGACACTGTCCACTGCGTTCAACTGCTCTTTCAAGTCCTTTGCTGTTTCTCACAGAATTACAATGTCGACTTGAAAGTATCTAGATCATTTTTAATTGCGCTTTGTACATAAGACAAAGACGGATCTGTGACGAAGATTTCTTGTTGTCTTAACTGTAGAACCTTCTTGGGAATAACTCGATGTCAGAGGGTGGGTACATGACTTAATAATATATAAGAAGAACTAAAGTAGATGAGTGACACTTCGAAATTTGGGTCGGTCAGAGGCGTGGGCTGGAATATCTTAAGTGGTAAGGCGACCTCTTGCGATCGCTTTACGTATTACATCCATACCAGCTACAGTTAAGATGAATTTCAGAATAAATTTCAACTTCCGTTGGTGAGTAACACTCTCTTTACCTGTTCCTGTCTTCTTCGTATGTCGTCCTTGATTCGTACGTCTACTGTTATTTTGCAACACAATTTCCTTTACCTTTTCTGCAACTGGCGAGCATGTCTCTATCTCATATATGCTACTTCTTAATACCTTCGTCTTTCTTTGGTTTGCTTTCGATCTATATTCGGTGGTCAGAAAAGCAGTCCATTAAAAAATCTGTCATTTTTCCTCAGTTTCGCAGAAGAGAGCAATGTCGTCTGTTAATCTTGCCGTTGATATTATTTCACCCTAACTTAGTAGCTAGCTGTGTAGCTCGTGATGGAAGTCCTTCCGCTGCACTACTCAACCATCGTGGAGTGTAACCACAGTTTAGAGTGGTTTTTTTATGCGTGTCAGTTCTTAACTAGTAAAAATTTTAATAAAAGTGAACAACTTGGAGAAGTGGTCCAAAATGAATAAAATTTTAATAGCATGTAGTACAAGTTGTACTCTTCCTTTAATCGTGATCACAGCATTTTTAATTGGCGACAAATTATATTGGACAACAATTTCAGTATCTGATACAGGTTCCTCAAGCGACAATGAGTGCTGAGAAGTTTTGCCTCTACTCTAACCACACCTGTTGTTGGTAACGGAGACGAGACCATACACAGTGTTATTAAGTCCTGCACACTTTCATTATAGGTAAGATCTAGTTAACAAGCCTACCTGGAGTGCACAGGTACTGATCTGTAAAAGAGAGGTCTGCCTGGTGTTGAAGCAAAACTAGCAGGGTGGTCTCGACCAGTTTCTGGATGTAGTGTGCACTACCCCCTAGTAGTAAGGCGTATCCGATTATTGTAGACTCTTCACACCATTATGACCCGAGTTGTTGCCGTCAAACATAGTGGCAGCTTCCCTGATGGATACGCACGTGATCAATGTGGACACCAAATAAAACGTGATCTGTTTAGAAAATTCCACGTCGTAATCCATTCACAAAGATCTTATTGTGCAGAGCATAACAGAATATGATTACTATCATTGCCGCCGGCCGGTGTGGCCGAGCGGTTCTAGGCGCTTCCGTCTGGAACCGCGCGACCGCTACGGCCGCAGGTTCGAATCCTGCCTCGGGAATGGATGTTTGTGTTGTCCTTAGGTTAGTTAGGTTTAAGTAGTTCTAAGTTCTAAGGGACCGATGACCTCAGATGTTAAGTCCCATAGTGCTCAGAGCCATTTGAACCATTTTGAACTATCATTGCCAGTTTCCGCCTCACCCTAACCATCTTATGTATACGTCATAGGGTGCATTTAGCGAACAAAGCATTCACAGCATATGTTGTCATTGCGAGACTCGCCTGGCGTATTTGAACCTCCATACAAGACTCAGTTCAATCGCGATTCCATAGAAAGAGGAATAGGTGACGTATGGTATACTGGTGAAGCCATACCGCCAGAGACTGTGCGACTCAATATGATCCTATTTTGAGTTACTTCAGTGAATCGGTGCGTAGGGTTCCTCCCGCCTGCACTCCATGAAGCTCTGGTAGAGGATGACCCCAAAAGCAGTTCTGGTAGCGCTCTGTATTTTTCAGAAGACGTAAGCAGACGACCTGTGATTCTAATTAGTGATGCGGATAGCTATTTTCTATGAAACAATTCCTGAAATAGCATTACAACAGCGCATTTACTCGCCAACAGCGTAACACAATAACAGCTTAGTGTAATAAAACGATTCCTTTCACAAAGTTAATAAATTCCAAGAACATGTAAATCCGATTGTTATACACACATCTAAAAAGGTTTGCATCACCTCGGTTCCGAGAGCTCCGGAGCCTGTACAAAACTGGAACAGAGGTCAAAATAAATATAATTTCTGCCCTTTTTAATGCTGATGAAAACCACACATTGCAGTTTGTGCCACCATACGGCGAGACCTTCAGAGGTGGTGGTCCAGATTGCTGTACACACCGGTACCTCTAATACCCAGTAGCATGTCCTCTTGCACTGATGCATGTCTATATTTATCGTGGCATACTATCCACAAGTTCATCAAGACACTGTTGGTCCAGATTGTCCCCCTCCTCAACGGCGATTCGGCCCAGATGCCGGAGTGATTTGTGGGTCACGTTGTCCATAAACAGCCCTTTTCAATTTATCCCAGGCATGTTCGATAAGTTTCATGTCTCGAAAACATGCTCCTGAAGGAAGTAAATTCACAAGATGTGCTCGATTGGCGGGGGGGGGGGGGGGGGAGGGGAGGGCGAATTGTTGCCAGTATGCTGCCGATATGGTTGCACTATCAGTTGGAGGATGCCATTCACGTATCGTAAAGCTGTCACGGCGCTTTCCATGACCACCAGCGGCGTACGTCGGCCCCACATAATGCCACCCCAAAACATCAGGGGACCTCCACCTTGCTGGACAGTGTGTCTAAGGCGTTCAGCCTGACCAGGTTGCCTCCAAACACGTCTCCGACGACTGTGTGGTTGAGGGAATATCTGACACTCATCAGTGACGAGAACGTGATGGCAATCCTGAGCGGTCCATTCGGCATGTTGTTGGGCCCATCTGTACTGAGCTGCATGGTGATGTGGTTGGAAAGATGGACCTCGCCATGGGCGTTGGGAGTGAAGTTGCGCATCATGCAGTCTACTGCGCACAGTTTGAGTCGTAACAAGACGTCCTGTGGCTCCACGATAATCATTATTCAACATGGTGGCGTTGCTGTCAGGATTCCTCCGAGCCATAATCCGCAGGTAGCGGTCATCCACTGCAGTAGTAGCCCTCGGACGACCTGAGCGAGGCATGTCATCAACAGTTCCTGTGTCTCTGTATCTCCTCCATGTCCGAACAACGTCGCTTTGGTTCACTCCGAGACGCCTGGACACTTCCCTTGTTGAGAGCCGTTCTTGGCACAAAGCGACAATGCGGACGCGATCGAACTGCAGTACTGACCGTCTAGGCATTGTTGAACTACAGACAACTCGAACCGTGTACCTCCTTCCTGGTGGAATGACTGGAAATTATCGGCTGTCGGACCCCCTCCGTCTAATATGCGCTGCTCATGCATGGTTGTTATATCTTTGGGCGGGTTTAGTGACATCTCTGAACAGTCAAAGGGTCTGTGTCTGTGATACATTATCCATAGTCAACGTCTATCTTCAGGAGTTCTTGGAACCAGAGTGAAGCAAAACTTTTTTGATGTGTGTATATGAACAGTATCTGAATGCATTCTATAGCCGACTCTAATATAGGAACAGTGTCAGAGTACATCGTATCGTCGCCTGGAAAGCTTGGCGCGGAGCCGAAATCCCTTACAATGTAACAGTCTGCAGCCCTCCATATATCTTGTGTGACTTAACAAAACTAATTTGTTTATCGAATTTACTAACTTACTGCATGCCTTTGTTATTGAGATGAGTCCCTTGTAAACCATACACTCCTGCTAGTACCAGTTCTGCCAAAAGATGACTTCGGTCATTAATAATCGATGAAGTAAAATAGGCCGTTCGAGCCAGAACACTACTGGATCACCTGGATCTACATTGTCGAGTTGGATCCATTCTCACGGCCCGCATTCATATCTTCACTCTCATGATTCTCTGTCGTACCATTGCTACCCCTACAACCATTGCATAAAAAAATTGGATATGTCCGATGCTAACAGCTACTGCCCAATCTCACTTTTGACAGCTTTATCTAAAAGTCATGAACAAGTAATGTATCCAAGAGTAGCATCACATATTTGTAAAAATTAACTACTAACCAAATGTCAGTTTGGTTTTCAGAAAGCCTTTTCAATAGAAAATGCTATATGTGCCTACACACATCAAATATTAAATACTTTGAATAACCGAACGTTACACATTGGGATACCTTGTGATCTCTCAAAGACTTTTGACTGCATTAACCATGACATTCTTCTGTGGTGGATAAGCATAAGTATTGTGGTATGAGTGGGACAGGGCATAAATGGTTTAATTGATATTTAACTTGGAAGAATGCAGAAGGTAGAAATTAACAGTATGGACAGCCTGCAAAAATCATCATGGTCCTCTAGCTGGGGAGGTATCAAGAATAGTGCCCCACAGGGTTCAGTGTTGGGTCCCTTATTGTTCTTAATATATGCTATTGACTTGCCACTGTATTCATGAAAATAAAAAGCTAGTTATTTTTGCTGATGATAACACATATAGTAATCACACCCAACAAACAAGAATCAGTTGAGGAAATTGTAAATAACGTCTTTCCGAAAATGATCAAGTGGTTCTCAGCAAATGTACTCTCACTAAATTTTGAGAAAACGAAGTATATACAATTCTATACAGTAAATGGCGTAACACAGTGATAAATATGGACTTTGAACAGAAGTCTGTTGCTAAGGCAGAATATTCAGAATTTCTGGGAGTGTGTGTTGATTAAAAATTGAGTTGGAAGAAACACGTTGAATTTTGGTGATAAACATGTCAGTAAGTTAGCCTACTTTGCCTATTTTCATTCATTGCTGTCATGTGGCATCATATTTTGGGGTAATTCATCATTAAGAGAAAAAAAATTTTCATTGCACAAAAGTGTGTAATCAGAATAATAGCTGGAGCCCACCCAAGATCACCTTGCAGACAATTGTTTAAGGAACTCAGGGTATTCACAGTACCTTCCCTTATGAAATTTTTTATTAACAACCCATCCTAATTCGAAAATAATAGGGGCATACATACCTACAGCAGTGAAAGAAAGGATGATCTTCACTATTCTGGCTTAAATCTGACTTTGACACACAAAGGGGTATGCTGCTTCAAAAATCTTTAGCCGTTTACCAAATAGCATTAAAAGTTTGAGAGATACCCAGCCAACGTTTAAACACGAATTAAAATAATTTGTGAATGACAACTCCTTCTCAATAGATTAATTTTTAGATAGGAAGTAGTAATTGTTAAAAAATAAATTTTAGTCTGTAAAGAAAACTTACGTTTAACTGATATGTTCCACATCATTGCAAAACGTAGTATTCATGATCTATGGAACAAATATTAGTGAAATGTAATGTAATATAATCTGCCTTCGTGGGAACCGGCTTCCTGCTCACTGCCAGCATAATCTGCAGCACTACTAAATGCAGCGAAGTGACTTCAGACGCCTGTAGAGTTTCAATGTGATCATCATCGTCATCAGTATCATCATCATCTTGAACAACGTCCAGCCCCAGGCTGGCTCTGTTTGGAACATAAGCCTCGGCATCTAGTCCTGCCTTCCCATCATCCTTCTGTGTTGATTCTCGTCCAGTCCTCGCCTCTTTTTTTCAGCACAATCCTCCATACCTTTCAGCCATCTAACCCTTGGTGTTCACGTTGGTCATTTCCTTCGCATCTCCATTTCACGTACCTTCTTGCAAAACCTTTTGTTTTCCACTCTGTTTAAGAGCGCATACCATCTTAGCCTTGATGTTTCCCTCCTGCTCTGCACTTTTTCCACTACCCTTTCATTCCTCATTATATCTCTCCTTGTTACTTCTATCCTACTTATCAGGAACATCATTTCACATGCATGCAATCTACTTTCATCTCTTTTATTCATTGCCCATGTTTCAGATGCATAGGTCAATAGTGGGATGTAGTAACTACTGTATGGTACTTCTTTGCCTTTTTGTGGCTCGTCTTTGTCCAAATCAGCCTCCTAACACTTCGCTGGAATGATGTTGCCTCTTTGTCACGTTAACTGATTTCTCTCTCATTTCTTCCATTTTCCTCTATCACTCTTCTCAAATACTTGACACTTTCCACCTTCTTCAGTTGTTCACCTCCAATCATTATTCCGCTAATTGGTCTACACTGACAAGACAAAACGTTATGACCACTGCTCACCGCGACGTTGGATGCCGCCTGGTGCCATTGCGGGCACGCGACGCACTAAAAAAAAGTATGTAAGCGGAGCAGACATAGAGGGGGGACACCCTTGCTAAGATATGGGCTGAAAATGAGGAAATCCACTGAGGTATGCGACTGTCACAAAGGGCAGATTATTATTACGCATAGCTTCTCAACGAATATCTCGAAAACGGCCAAGCTGGTCGAATGTTCACGTGCTACTGTCGTGAACATCTACGAAAAGAGACAGAAGGACAGTGAAATTACCACTAAGAAGCTAAATGGTTGGACGTCCACAATTCTTCACAGAACCTGGGATTTGGAGGCTTGTCTGCTTTGTAACGAAGGATAGGTTGCGATCAGTGCATTCCTCTGAAGAAAGAGCACGGTACTGGAGCACACACAAGTGTTTCGGAGCACAATGTTCATCGCACATTGTTGAACATCGAGCTCGGCGGGAGATCACCCATACGTGTTCACACGTTGACCCAGTGACATCGTCAGTTACTATAGCAGTGGGCACCGGACCACTGGGATACGATCGTCAATCAATGGAGACGTGTCAGCTCTTCGGGTAAATCACATTTTTGCTACATTGGGTCGCTGGCCGTCTCCACAAACGCCGTCATCTAGGTGGACGGTGGCTCGAAACGTGCAGCGCGCCACGGTTACAGGATGGTGAGAGCTGTATTATCCTATGGGAGACATTCTCCTGCACTTGTGTCGGACCTGTGGTAGCAATCGAAGACACTCTGGCAGCTGCGAAGCTCCTGCATCCCTTAATACTTGATGTCTTACCCGACGGCGATTCCGGCCGGTGTGGCCAAGCTGTTCTAGGCGCTCCAGTCTGGAAACGCGCACCGCTAAGTTCGCAGGTTCGAATCCTGCCTCGGCATGGATGTGTGTGATGTCCTCAGGTTAGTTAGGTTTAAGTAGTTCTAAGTTCTAGGGGACTGATGAGCTCAGATGTTAAGTCCCATAGTGCTCAGAGCCATTTGAACCATTTGAACCGACGGTGATGGCATCTTTCAGCATTATAACTGACTCGGAGACAGAACCACGGTAAAGTGATTCGGGAGTATTATAGTGAACTCACTTTGATGGTCTGGAAACCAAATCCGCCTGACGTAAACCCTGTGGTACCCACAAGGGTCACTATTGGGGGTCATCACCGCGTACGCAAAGCAGGGGCCCATTATTTACGCAAATTACTTGACCTCTGCGTAGACACCTAATGCCGCATACCTCCACGAACCTACCATCAAACTGTCGGATCCCTGATACGCTGAATCAGTGTTGTATTTCATTCCAAAGACGGAGAAACAACCTATTAAGCAGGTGGTTGTAATGTTTTGGCTCATTAGGGTATCTTCGTTCTCCCATGCATCCAACCGTTTCTAAATCTCCTTCTCCCTCTTTCCCGAGATCATCAATTCATCTGCGAACACCATTGCTTTCGTCTTATCTTCTCCAGTTTTTTCCGCCACATCATTCATGTGATAGGCACAGCTTGCCAACAGTGGAACAACAAACTGCTTTGAACAAGGGAACTATTCTCCGAAAGGATGGATCTGTATAAAAGTAAAACTTGGAAAATAAATACCGTTCAAAATAACTGACACCTCACATTACACACGCATGTTTTGTTTACCAGATATAAGCCAATGCAGTGGCTGAATCCGCTAATAATAGTAATCATTTGTTCCGATAGTGTCTAAAATTGCAGCGCCTCTAAGACGGAATGAAACTGTCGCAATATTGGCGTGAAGTTCATTACATGCTTGGATTTGCAAATGATTAACATTTCACTGCAACAGAACGAAGTAGTTAGGACTAGAATTCGTGTATAAGCAAAGGTTGTGTCGTGCGTTTCTCATACATAAATCGTTTTTCAATGTTGTTTCTTTGTTAGAAGTTTCTATTATGTTTCATACAGAATGATAAATTTGTAATAAGCAAATGTCGGTAATCAACTACAGGAGGATCGTAGCCTATCGAGAATGTAGTAATTCTGCTGCCGTTGGTGGGGATCCTCCGGTGGTCATGCGAATTTGCACACTATGGTTCAGAAGAGCGACACTTAACGTGGTACATGGTCTCAGAGGCCAAACGTGAGTAGCGCCCGAGAGTGCAGACACACATTTCGCTCGATGATGCAAGATCTCACAGCTACGTCACGTACCGTGTTTCAGGAACTGTACTTGTCTGAAGCTAAACAAGAGTCTACACCGACAGAGCGACTGACGTCCAGAGCACCACAGACTGTCGTGAAGGTCAGCTCTGTTCCGGCTGTCCTTAACACGGCAGCAGGGGGAGAAGCACGGCACTTGTGCACCCAACAGCCTGGTCAAAGAAGAGCAAAAGGTGTCGACTGGGGGAAAAAATTTGTGTAGACACAATTTTTTTGTACAGTGGTAGAAGGAAGTGTCATGAACCACATATTAGCAATCCTGACCAATGAGGTGTGAGCATTGTGGAGGGGGGGGGGGGTAGGGGGGGGGAGAGGTAGAGGTGGAGTTGAAAGATCAGTTTTTACGTTTTTCTTGAAAAGGTCGATAATCGCGGCTTCTACCAAAAATATTTCCAGGTACAAAATTAAACTACATTAAATTTCCTACAAAAAAGTCCTATTTATCTTTTCTGTAGCACTAATAATTTCTGCATTGCAGGAGATGGAAAAATCGCAGATTATTAAAAATATTGGCTCACCGGTATAAAATTAATCTATATCCGCAGCCCGCAGCCCGCAGATATTACACTACAGGGTGTTTCACAAAGTTACACCGACTCTCCGCAATGCGCCTTATGACTCACTGGCGACGCAGTGTTTATGCGTTGACAATGTATGGAATCCGCATATGAGTTATTAATAACTCTAAGGTAAGAAATGCATATGGACAGAATCCACCCAGATGTATATAAACTAGTCTACACTGCTAGAAACGAAATGATTCTTAGTCATCCTGTACGGCAGATGCAGTGTTCGTTCGGGAAAGGTAACTTCCTGCTCGCTTTTGTAGTTCACAGAGAGACTGCACCTCCATAGCATTTTCTGCACAGTTCGTTTATTTGAGCAGATATAGTAACTTCACTGAGTGCATGTCTAAACAGGGAGAACATTAATAAAACCGATAAACTGCAGCGGCGGATTTCTGACTGGAAATGGAGCGAAAAAGGTCCTACGAACATGTTTCCGGACATGCGTCGTTGCCACTGTAGAGGGCGCTGATAAATCGCAATTCCTCTGACCACGTGCTGTGTGTTCCTCGTGTGTTGCAAGCTGTGTGATTGGCGTAGAGTACTGTAAACAGCAGAATGGTCCGATATTCATGTCGGTAACAAGCCGAGATGCAGTTTGTGTACGGCCAAGGGAAACCATTGAGAGGCACCACGGCTATACCAAAACTTGTCACCTCGCAGACACCAACCACACCACACAATGTTTCAAGCCCTTTTCGGACGTTTGTGTGACGATGTGTCCTTTCAGACAGACGAACGCGCAGGGAGGCGGTGTACTGTGCGAACACCAGATTTAGAGGGCCGAATTCTGCCTCACGACCGTATGTATCTGCCTGGCCGCACACAAACACCATCTCGCCTTGTTCCCGACATGAATACCCTACCATTCTGGTGCTTACACTATGCTGGTGCAACACACAAAGAACACACGCCATGACGTCAGAGGAAATTTCATTCGTCAGCCCCATTTACCGTGGTAACAAAGCATTTTCGAACAGATGTTCACAGGACCTTTTTCCTACATTTCCAGTCAGGAATCCGTTCTTGCAGTTTGTCTCTTTTATTAATGTTCACCTTGCATAATGTTGTTATTCTGAGTTTATTAACCCTCGCAATACCAAAGGGGAGGAGTGTTTTATGCCCATCTTTTGAAAAAACCATAACCTACTGTTACTTCCTGTTTTAAAATTTTGAAAGAAGTATTTCTTTTGAATGAATTCTTCTACGAGATTAAATATGTGTTTTAAATTTGTCAGTTTAACCAAATCCAAAAATTTAATTCTCCGTATCAGATGTCACTTTCGAGGTTCAGAAGCTTTCATACATATCCATATCTCTGTAAAAATTATGTTGAGAGTGAAAATCAACAAAAATGAATTAAACTTGCATTTTTAATTCTTTTGGTTCGCTAGAACAAGCTATTGAAAGTGCTTGATATTGGTAAGAGTGCGCTAAAAGACATTTACAGGTTCTGGACCCTACTTACACATCAGTACCTCTTTAATAACCACGCAATTAATTAATTCAAAATCAAATAACCATTTTTTCTTTTTTCACTTTTTTTTCGATAGTCACAGAGTACCCCCTCCACCCATTGAAAATGTCTTGCATTTTCTGAGCTTAAACGGGTACTTTTTTTCCAGACATTAAATGAGCTTTTAGGTAAAATACGCTCCTGTGAACAGAGGCTATGACGTACTTAATTTGTAAGTGTGATGTTGTCAATGACCTACGCGCTATGTGATCAAAAGTATCCGGACACCTCGCTGAAAATGACTTACAGGTTCGTGGCGCCTCCATCGGTAATACTGGAATTCAATATGGTGTTGGCCCATCCATAGCCTCGATGACAGCTTCCACTCTCGCAGGCATCAGTCAGGTGCTGGAAGGTTCTTGGGGAATGGCAGCCCATTGTTCACGGAATGCTGCATTGAGGAGAGGTATTGATGTCAGTCGGCGAGGCCTGGCAAGAAGTAGGCGCTCCAAAACATCCCAAAGGTGTCCTATAGGATTCACGTCAGAACTATGCAGGCCAGTCCACTAGAGGGATGTTAACGTCGTGTAACCGCCACAGGCCGTCCATTATGCACAGGTGATCGATCGTACTGAAAGATGCAATCGCCATCCCCGAATTGCTCTTCAACAGTGGGAAGCAAGAAGGTGCTTAAAACATCAATGTAGGCCTGTGCTTTGATAGTGGCACGCAAAACAACAAGGAGTGCAAGCCCTCTCCATGAAAAACACGACCACACCATAACACCGCCTCCGAATTTTACTGTTGGCACTACACATGCTGGCAGATGATGTTCACCGGGCATTCGCCATACCCACACGCTGCCATCGGATCGCCACTCCACACAGCGTTTTTCCACTGTTCAATCGTGCAATGTTATCGCCCCTTACACCAAGAGAGGCATCGTTTGGCATTTACCGGAGCGATGTGTGGCTTACGAGCAGCAGCTCGACCCTGAAATCCAAGTTCATTCACGTCCCGCCTGTCTTAGCACTTGCAGTGGGTCCTGATGCAGTCTGGAATTCCTGTGTGATGGTCTGGATAGATGCATTCCTATTACACATTAAGACCGTCTTCAACTGTCGGCGGTCTCTGTCAGTCAGCAGACGAGGCCGACCTGTACACTTTTGTGCTGTACATGTCTCTTCACGTTTCCACTTCACTATCACATCGGAAACAGTGGACCTAGGGATGTTTAGGAGTGTGGAAATCTTGCGTACGCACAAGTGACACCCAATCACCTGTCCACGTTCGAAGTACGTGAGTCACTCGGAGAACCCCATTCTGGTCTCCCACGATGTCTAAGGACTACTAAGGTCGCTGATATGGAGTACCTGGCAGTAGGTGTCAGCACAATGCACCTAATATGAAACACGTATGTTTTTGGGGGTGTCCGGATACTTTTTATCACATTGTGTATGTGGGGTTGGTGGGAAAGGGATTTGTTTGGTAAATGTAGTACTGTCCATCGTTGACAAAATACTGTAAAGCCTGACAAAAAGTGGCCACTACACCAACTTTTCCTCTTATTTGCCTTCATTGGGTGGACTAAAACGTCTACACTGTACACAAGGATGAGACCTCGTCTTCTCAGGTTAGTGTCGGCTCTGCGTATAGAATTATGAACGATGTATCCGTGTGACGGGGCTGCGGGAAAATTGCATTCATCATTGTCATAAGGGCTACGCTGTTGCTAGGTCCTTATAACAATGATGATTTCAGTCAGTATTGTTGGAATGTGTAGTGGTAAGGGTGAAATTACATACATTACATGAACGTATCTGGTTCATATAACCATTAATTTGGGCAACACGCAATAAGAGATGAATTTCTGACGTATGAAAACTTAGTTGTAACCTATCTTCGAGGTCCCCGTGATGATATTTTCAACAAGATAACGCAACTGCGCTTGTTACTCGTGCTGATCAGACATACACTCCTGGAAATTGAAATAAGAACACCGTGAATTCATTGTCCCAGGAAGGGGAAACTTTATTGACACATTCCTGGGGTCAGATACATCACATGATCACACTGACAGAACCACAGGCACATAGACACAGGCAACAGAGCATGCACAATGTCGGCACTAGTACAGTGTATATCCACCTTTCGCAGCAATGCAGGCTGCTATTCTCCCAAGGAGACGATCGTAGAGATGCTGGATGTAGTCCTGTGGAACGGCTTGCCATGCCATTTCCACCTGGCGCCTCAGTTGGACCAGCGTTCGTGCTGGACGTGCAGACCGCGTGAGACGACGCTTCATCCAGTCCCAAACATGCTCAATGGGGGACAGATCCGGAGATCTTGCTGGCCAGGGTAGTTGACTTACACCTTCTAGAGCACGTTGGGTGGCACGGGATACTTGCGGACGTGCATTGTCCTGTTGGAACAGCAAGTTCCCTTGCCGGTCTAGGAATGGTAGAACGATGGGTTCGATGACGGTTTGGATGTACCGTGCACTATTCAGTGTCCCCTCGACGATCACCAGTGGTGTACGGCCAGTGTAGGAGATCGCTCCCCACACCATGATGCCGGGTGTTGGCCCTGTGTGCCTCGGTCGTATGCAGTCCTGATTGTGGCGCTCACCTGCACGGCGCCAAACACGCATACGACCATCACTGGCACCAAGGCAGAAGCGACTCTCATCGCTGAAGACGACACATCTCCATTCGTCCCTCCATTCACGCCTGTCGCGACACCACTGGAGGCGGGCTGCACGATGTTGGGGCGTGAGCGGAAGACGGCCTAACGGTGTGCGGGACCGTAGCCCAGCTTCATGGAGACGGTTGCGAATGGTCCTCGCCGATACCCCAGGAGCAACAGTGTCCCTAATTTGCTGGGAAGTGGCGGTGCGGTCCCCTACGGCACTGCGTACGATCCTACGGTCTTGGCGTGCATCCGTGCGTCGCTGCGGTCCGGTCCCAGGTCGACGGGCACGTGCACCTTCCGCCGACCACTGGCGACAACATCGATGTACTGTGGAGACCTCACGCCCCACGTGTTGAGCAATTCGGCGGTACGTCCACCCGGCCTCCCGCATGCCCACTATACGCCCTCGCTCAAAGTCCGTCAACTGCACATACGGTTCACGTCCACGCTGTCGCGGCATGCTACCAGTGTTAAAGACTGCGATGGAGCTCCGTATGCCACGGCAAACTGGCTGACACTGACGGCGGCGGTGCACAAATGCTGCGCAGCTAGCGCCATTCGACGGCCAACACCGCGGTTCCTGGTGTGTCCGCTGTGCCGTGCGTGTGATCATTGCTTGTACAGCCCTCTCGCAGTGTCCGGAGCAAGTATGGTGGGTCTGACACATCGGTGTCAATGTGTTCTTTTTTCCATTTCCAGGAGTGTATGTTGATGCCTAGTTTGTTTTGATGTTGTTCCTGACGGCACGTTTTTCCGTTGTCTCGCCCAAGTGAAAACATTTGGTATTGTGCTGGCGTAAACCTGTGGACCAGTATGCAGTCTCTGCGCTTCATTGGCATAAGAGGTGAATGAGGTGGAATGAGATACATGCATCTGTCTTCCAAACTCAGTCGAATCAATGCCCAGTCGGCTCAGAACTATTTTAGCGGCCAGAGATGGTCGTGTGCTAAATTTAGCACCCTTTATGTCCTAAATCACCTAAAAATTTAATCACATATTATTCCTGACATACTGCATAAAGACAGTGACTAAAAATGTTTCAAATGGCTCTGAGCACTATGGGACTTAACAGCTGAGGTCATCAGTCCTCTAGAACTTAGAACTACTTAAACCTAACTAACCTAAGGACATCACACACATCCATGCCCGAGGCAGGATCCGAACCTGCGATAGCAGCGGTCGCACGGTACAGTGACTAAAACTTAGTTATTTGCTACCTTTTCAGGTATTACAGTTTTATTTGATGGCCAGTGGAATACGTGAGTCACTATTCGCCATAGCAGAATTCATTTGCTCCAAAAATTCATCCCTTCAGTCTAACCGTTTCGCCACCAGTGACCGGCAGCACGGTGGCAGGCGATGTTTGAGGAAAGCTGATGAGTGGTGGTCTTGCCCTTGATCTAGTTTTTAGCAACGGACCTACGTTTTGCGGTGGTCGCAATGAAACCTGTAATAGCCAGTACTCAGTACGACCTTCCGGAACGAGAAACTCGAGCTCTGCCCCTCTCTTAGCCTAGGGGTGGCGGTTATCCCTGAAACAGATGTTTCACGGTTATGTCGTTTTTCTTCTTTTTCTTTCAAGGCCATTTTAACGCGATTTTAAAGCCGCTCAATGTAAGCAGTTTCTGAAACAACCAAATTTCCGTCTTCTATTCCTGTTATTTCCCGTAATACACGTAGAAATCGAAAAAAGACTGAAAAAATTTTTGAGTCCCTCAGTTTCAAGCTATGTAGAATCAAAATATTAAATGACACAGGCAAATGAAAAAGAAAACAATCCATTGTTTGCTTATTTTCTCGAAAAGTGATAAAAGTGGTTGAATACTCCTAAAAGATGCCACTTTTCTCGTACTGAAAGTAATTTTTTAAAACTCTGTTCAAAAGTAATGTTGTAATCGTGGATCATACCACTGTTTGGGCATTACGAATAGTCAATGCTGAAGGGTTAAGACTGAGGTTGGGGTGCTCCATTTTTCATATTAATTTGTCCGTTTCAAAAAGTTACAAGCAGATAAAGACATATTATGTAGATGTCGGCAAGAAATGAGCTACTCGCTACCTTTCTTGTAAACTGTGTGTGTGTGTGTGTGTGTGTGTGTGTGTGTGTGTGTGTGTGTGTGTGTGTGTGTGTGTGTGGGTGGGTGGGTGGGTGGGTCGGTGGGTGGGTTGATGGGTGGGTGGGTGGGTGTGTCGGTGAATTCTTAACGCGCCAAACTGCTGAGATCATCGGTCCCTAGGCTTACACAGTACGTAAACTATCTTATTCTAAGAACTACACACACAGTCATGCCCGAGGGAGGACTCGAACTTCTGGCGGGAGGGGCCGCGCAATCCGTAACATGCCGCCTTTTTTTTTAAGAAAAGTAATCTCATTTTGTTCGTTATTGTTCTTTCTATTTGTTCAGGGCGGCGGACGTCCCATGACGCTTGTTCACGTTCATCGTTAATCCATTACATCATTTTTTTATTATTATTACAGAACGCAGCTAACCCTCTGACCGAACACGCTGGCCTAAAGTGCCGGCGTCTCAAACCGGCTGGTCACCCCGCGCGTCTGTAAACTATGAATGAATTGTTAAGTTGAAAGGGCCCTGTAGCCACCTTTCATTAGTCCGGTAGCCCATTTTCACTAGCATTTCTCTTTCTTTTCCTTGTTTCTCTTTCCTGACAATTATCATAGTGATGTGATTGAATGAATGCGGTTGTGTGTCACGTTACTAGACGGTGGCGTAGTCTGCTGCAGAAAGTCTGCGATAGTCGTACAGATTCAGCAGCAATTGTACAGAATAGCCAACTCACGTAGTAGTAAAGTAGGCAAAGAGGTTTGCGCTACTGGTGATAAATCCACCCGCGTTATGTTGGTGGCGGAAATGGCATCTTTAGGTTTTCCGGTCCATGCGGAGCGTGGAAGAGGCTGGAGAAGAAAAAGGGAGGCAGTCTGCCGCCGGTACGGGAAGCGTCCACAGCTGTGCTCCAGTCGAAGGAGGGTGAGTTAGACTGACCGCGTGGCGCGTTGTTACTTGGCGAGAGGAGAGCTGTTAGCTTTTAGTCTCGC
This sequence comes from Schistocerca nitens, assembly GCF_023898315.1. Classification (NCBI taxonomy): domain Eukaryota; kingdom Metazoa; phylum Arthropoda; class Insecta; order Orthoptera; family Acrididae; genus Schistocerca; species Schistocerca nitens. Next base: position 229,673,127 of record NC_064621.1, on the reverse strand, counting down.
TTTTCAACTCTGAAAGATTGCTTTGCCTTGTCGCAACAAAGAATTCAAAACTTTTGCAGATTTTCTTTTAGTAAATTTCTATAGCAGGCTTGGATCCGCCGGAAGAGCGCCACACAAAGGTGTCGATAAGAAGTGAGCACTCGCTTCTCTATGAATGTCTGTTTGCCTTCAGCTGTGCCTGTATAATCTTTTATTTTTCTAAATATTAATAGCTTCGCCTTCTCGTAAATTTTCCTTGCTTTATGTATCTTTCGTCCGTGGGGAGCCAACCACGTGGTTGAACATTAGAGTTTGTTGGGCTACCGTCATCACTAACTGTCCGATCTCATGTTTGTGTTAAATAATGTTAACTTTTCGTGATTGTGTGATGTGATATTGTAGCAACTTGGCCACGACACCTAGAAATGGCATCTCCACAAACCACGTGGGCACGCGGGTGTACTTCGAAACGTGTACCGTTTCACGAGTTATTGCGATCAGTTGTCAGGCAACAGCAGTTGTATGAATGATTCACACCTATGATTTTAGGTGTAGATTATAACGGTGAATGTATCGATGCTTTTCTTTAATGTTTTAGGAATTAATGTTATCAGGAATTGTGTACATGCCTCACATCTATATCTTAGGAATAAATGATTTTTTCCACAATTTTCTCTTGTATTCCGAGGTTACGTTTTTGCACCTAGGCCACTCACCTCACAGCTTTGCCGTCTGCACATCCAACGCGTTTCCTTACGCACAGGTCCAGTGCTTAGTTTCCCCTTTTATTTTAAAACAAATGCTTTAGATTAAGTCTTATTTTCAGGTGTGTTGCTGGGAGCTGATCTTATGCACAGCGTCCATGCATTTTCTATTTTATTTTAAATGTTTGATTCTCGTGAAGAGTGCACGGGCAGTACTATTAATTACATCGCATCCCCTATGAACGACATCACAACGTATGCATTTCTATGTGTTATTGGTCTGTGATCAAATTAGTTTATTTTCCGACTCGGCCAAACCTTTAGTTAGTTGTATGGTTAGAATCGGTGGTGACCCGAATCTTCTCACGTTAATTTCACAAGCAATAAGTATTTACATTCCCAATAATAACGTAATAACCCGTAGAAACAGGTTAGTTACAGAGTTTTAAATTCTTTACTTACATGATGTCGCAGGTTTGTTGCATCTAAATGTTTTTAATCTTGTAAAGCAAATGGGGTATTGAACTTCATTGATACCGCACTCCAGACTAGGAATGGTGACAACTAATATCCAACGCCAGCAGCGAGAAATTGTCACACGAGGTCTCTTCATCCGCAAAATTTTTCTAAGCTCGCCTTTTATTTATTATGCATGGTCTCCTTCGAAATACTCTCCACCACAATTGATACATCGCTCCCATCGTCGTTTCAACTTCCGAAAGCAGCCTCAGTAGCCTTTTGCTGGATCGCGCCCAGCACCGTCCGCAAATTTTCTCTTACCTCGTCTATCGTTGCAAATCTTCGTTCTTTCAACGCGGTTTTCAACGCTACAAATAAAAAAAGGTCGACAGGGGTCAGGTCTGGAGAGTACGGAGGATGAGGCAGCACAGTGATTTCGTTTTTTGTGCAACTGTCACGCACCAACAGGGATGAATGTGATCTTGACTCATTAGCGGTGGGACGAACTTGGCGGCAACATGATGCGTTTCAAGAAACTGTTCAGGATTTCACGACATGATGCAACTAAAATGTTACGTTCTTCTGCAATCCATCGGACAGTCAGTCTTCTATTGGCACGCACAATTTCGTTGACGTTCCTGACATGAGTGTCGTCGATAAACGTCGAAGGGTGTTCTGAACAAGGGTCAACTTTAACCGACGTCCAGCCATTTTTAAAGCGTGTGAACCATTCGTAGCACTGAGTACGCCTTAAGCACTGTAGGCTTCCTGCATCATTCTGTGTGTCTCTGTAAAGGTTATCTTGAGTTTCACGCAAAATTTAATGCAGACGCATTGCTCCTCTAACTCTGTACCAATTTTTATGGCACGTTTTTGTTGCTCGTTTCTGTCAGCATTTTTATTGAACTAGCACTGAAATCTTTTCCAATTTTCTATAATATCGCAGTATTTCAAAGCAATGGAAAATTTTACGAATCAAAATGACTCATCTTTTAAAGAAAGTTTATTTTAAAAACGAAAGTCTTACCACTGCTGTTATGGTTAACTGATATTTAGGTTTCTTACCCGGTTATCAGTAAAAAAAAAAAAAAAAGAAACAGTTATGACGGAGACCAAACAAATATCGATAGATACCGGCTATTCAGAACTAAAATACTGGTTTCGGTTTCAACCGTCGGTTTAGACTCTCGGATTTTGTAGTCATCGGCACTGTTTTTTTGCATATCTGCCATTGCAGTTACTGACCCCTATCAGTCACTCGTTCGTACAGGGTATTTATAAATGAATATGGGATTTTAACGCTTTATAATATTTATTACATTTAACTTACAGTTATAAATGATATGTCAAATGAAAGAGCAACTCAAACAGTTGCGTTTGGCACCAGTGCATTCCCCTAAAGTGACTGTTTTTGTGCCGTATTCCGGCGGAAAGTTTATGGGCCATTCTTTTTTGGTGAACCTACTGTAACTGGCACTTCTTACCTTGATACACTAGAGCTATGGCTCGTTCCTCAGCTGGAAGAAGACGAGCCAGAGAATTTCATTTTCCAGCAAGATGGTGCGCCACCTCACTGGCGTAGCGAAGTACGCTATTGGTTGAACTTCACTGTACCCAAGCGCTGGATCGGCCGCTTTGCATGGCCTGCACGTTCACCCGACATAACGCCATGCGATTTTTTCAATTGGGGCTTCACAAAGATCGTGTGTACGTGCCTCCACTACCAGCAGACCTCCCTGTATTAAAAAATCGGACTGAAGCACCTGTTGCTACAATCACTGAAGACACACTTATCAACGTTTGGGAAGAATTCAGCTATAGACTTGATGTGTGCCGTGTGACAAACGGTGCTCACATTGAACATTTATAAAGTTCTTGGTAAAAATGTTCGAGTTGCTCTTTCATTTGTCATATCATTTATAGCTGTAAGTTTAATATAATAAATATTATTGTTTTGTACATAGTTCCACGTAGTCAGCGCGTACTCAACTTTCCCACTAGAGCGCGCCCCGCTAAGCACAACAGCGCAGGCGCAGCGCTCGTCCGTCTCCACAATACGAGATGGCGCTGTCATAGAGACGGACCAAATTCTGCTTCCGCCGATCCGCGTATTAATATGTAACGCAGCCAATGAGATTGCTGCTAACGAAGAACCTTTTCTCCTCGCGGATCACACTCGCGCAGTGATACCTGAACGCGCGACATATTATAACGAGTGTACAGACCTCCGATTAGTCAGTGTGCATTTGTCTGCACCAGTCTATACGAGTTCTACATTTGTCTGTACCAGTCTACAGTCAAGATTCAGTGTGCGCCTAATAACATTACCATATTCCTGTACATAGTCACGAAGATAAATGTATAGACACCTTTGTCAAGTATCAGAGATATATGTGAGAATAAGATTAACGTACCAATACCAAAGGAACTTCAGATTGTCAATTGTAAATAGCATCCAGAACCAAGTTAAGTAATTTTTATGCTTGTTATTATCTTAATAAATGTATGTGAAAATTAATCAAGTTCTGTTTAAAGTTGGTCACCGTCAACTAAGCGTGCAAGTGGCATTTCTATCGTCTGACCTAACGGCAGAAGATAAACACGCCACGATAAGACCACGAGACATATTGCTGACACTCGCCTACTTCGTTAGAGCGACAAGTCAAATAATCTGATGGTGTGTGTACTGAAGGTCTTACAATACGCGCACCACAATTATAAAGCGTTAAAACCCCGATATTCATTTATAAACACCCTGTATTTCAGTTAAATTAATTTACTGACATTTCGCCTGACGGATGTGCACTCTACAAGGGGTTGAGCATGCAGTACGAATGATATTTCAGGTTGGGAAACAGGATTCAGAACTAATACTCTACGTTAGATCACTCACATGGTTTGTTCATTCTTCCTGCTGTAAGTGTGTTTGTACAACGTCCATGAAGAGATCGAGGGCGGACGGTTGAAGTAAAAAATAAATAAATAATTAAAAAAAAGGTTCAAATGGCTCTGAGCACTATGCGACTTAACGTCTGAGGTCATCAGTCGCGTAGAACTTAGAACTAATTAAACCTAACTAACCTAAGAACATCACACACAACCATGCCCGAGGCAGGATTCGAACCTGCGACCGTAGCGGTCGCTCGGTTCCAGACTGTAGCGCCTAGAACCGCACGGCCACTCCGGCCGGCGGTTGAAGTAACATTTTTAATGCATTGAGTGCCTGAGGAGCAGATGTTAACAGCGTGACTAAACAAGACATAGCCCATTTAACGCAATGGTTTTCATTTCTGTAATTCACGTTAGGACGTAGTTGAATTTCTGTTTAATGTGTTTTAAGGTTTTCAGCTAAACAGGACTCGCGTCACTAAGTTAAACGTCACTCCTTACCTTCCCAAAGAAAGCAGGTGATCTGGCAAATGAAATCATGTTTAAAAGCGGAATTACATCGGCGAGCAACAGTGACGTCTGATTTCACAACATTTTGTTATAACTGCAAAGGTCGGTAACATATCGTCAGAAGCTTTACGTGGCACTCTGTACAGCCCAGAATACAAACATTTACACATTTTTTCACAGAAGCTTGATGCGTTCACCTCTGCTCAACCGTAGCCGATAAATTTAGTCATATTTAAATGTGAATGGAATGTCAATCACAAATTGCAGAAGTTTATAATGAAACGAGATTACTGTTAAACTTCTGTGTCGTCATTCAGTAGTTACAAAACTCCAGTACCACTCAACTGCTCGCATCAGATTTACTGCCGGTTGTGGTAGTGTTACAAGAAATCTGAATTTTAATGAATGATTCAAGGTAAATGTTGCCAGATTTCTAAAACATTACAGGATAATACTGGAGAATAAAGAGAGCCAATGTGTGAAAATCGTAATGTGTCCTTAGAACTCAAAACAACTCCGTACAAATCAATAAGACAAAGGAAATACAACATGGAAATCAGTTATTAATTGAAAATCTAGTGTTGGCAATTGCCCAGTTCGCCAAATTATATTAAGAAAAATGCAGGAAACCGAGAAGAACTATTTTGTGAAATTGTAATGAAGTTTTTTTCAGTTTGACGTGGAAGTTCTCACAGCTTCTTTCTATGAGAAGTAGCTGAAATTTCCTAAACAGTATACAGACAGCATCTCAAAGATATTACAAAACTAGTTAAGGCTGGCAGTCTAGATGAGTAAGCATAATAATTTCAAAATATTTTTTTCCATTTATGTATTGTGGAATTACACAAACTCTTTGTATATATATTGCTATGAGGGACAAGTTGGTTTTTAACCGAAACTGTCGAAAGGTTCTTGCTCGATTAATTCAAATTTTTAAGTTGTGCTCTAATAACCGTTCAGATAGACATAGGCAACATATTATTAATATATATGTTATATAAATGTGTGTATGTCTACTATATAAAGAGAAAACATTATCAGAAACGATCTCAAAAAGTTCTTGAGCAACTTAACTTCAACTTCTTACTCTAATGAACTTTTGGGTGTGTATAAGGTACATGTTTTTAATATATGTACTGGAGAAAAATTGTCTGCAAAAATCTCGAAAGTCTTGTGACCAATTTACTTAAAATTCTTACGTGATGTACTAATAAACGTTCAGGCAGATAGGATAGGTATTTTCAATATTCCCGGTGTTCATTGTAACTGGAGATATTGAAATATCTCGAAAACTACACGTCGGATCAAAAACAAGTTACAATTACGATTTGTTTGCCTCGGAGGGGGACATACAGTGATATCAGACTCAACCGCCCACGCCACACCTTGCTTGGGTGGCGGGGGATAACTCTGAAATCTTCAGTGGGAACCCCCGTTTTGTATTTCAGATTACGATTATACGGTAAAAGCATTTTCTTCGTTTCGCCACAGATAGCGCTGTAATCGGAGGAATAGAAATGGGCACACAATCGTAATTTACAACTGCTACTCTAAGGCCCTCGAATATCCAATGGCACGTGGGACTCCATCTCCATTCTGCGAGGGCAGCAAACCCCTTTCGCAACGCCGTATTCCTCCGACATAACGAACAGGGGGCTACTCGACGCTTCGCTGTGGCCATGACTCGAGGCGAACGCTACTGCACTTTTCCAATTAGAGTAACTGTTCAGTCGTAGTACCGCCTATGTTTGCTGTGTAGACTTAACGCTAACATACTAGTGACAGAAGAAAAGCGGGAAGGAATAAAACATGCTTATGTTTCGTAAATTGAGCGATAGTGCGACCTCCATGTGACCAGATGAGAGAAAAAACCGATGCCCACTAAAAACAAGGAGAACCGTAAGAAATATTTATTCACATAAAAAGCAAGCAGTCAACTGTTTTATAAACTACGAATAATACACATCAAAATAGAAGTCTATCAAAACTGTATCATTATAGATCCCCCTGATGATGCCTTAAAATGGAAAAATGCGAAACGGGTCTGAGAAAATAAAAGACAGTGCAGCAAGAGAAGGGGTTTTTATTTACAAAACAAATATTTCTGTGTTTCCTGCTGATGATGGCCACGAAAAGAAATCGGTAGTACCGCCAATTTCAATATACTTAGTCATCCGTTTTTCAAATGACCTTACAAAGCATAGAAGCATATCTGCGGGAATGTCAGCACAGGTGTTCCTGATGCTGTCGACCATGGCTTCATGGCCTGTTGGCACTTACTGATGCAACTTATCTTTTAAATATCCTCACAGAAGGAAATCCTGTGACATCAAATCCGGCGACCTAGAGTGCCAATTAATAAAGCCACCTCTGCCGATCCACCGACAGGTGTAAACACTGTCTAATATCTCCCCTGCTTCAATTGTGTAGTGCGCTAGGCAACCGTCACGCTGAAACCATATACGCTGTCGAACGTCACGGGCAACATCCCGTCGTAGTACCGGTAGTCTCTGTTCCAAAAACGTTCGATATTTGCGTCCATTCAAAGCGCTTTCGATAAAATACGATCCAATGAGTTTGTTCCCCATGATGCCACACCATACGTTAACCGACAAAGGACATTGATGATCAGCTGGCCATAACCACTGGGGATTGTCTACGCTCCAGTAGGGCGTGTTATGCTGGTTAACGCTCCCATGGTTTGGGAATGTAGACTCAAGGAAAATAGTACCTCGGCAAAGAACGTGGGGGTCGTTTGCATTTGTTGACGTGCGCATTCACGAAACACTACCCGCTTACGGAAATCGGCCCCATGAAGTTCTTGATGTAGTGACACATGGTATGGATGGTACTTATGACGATGCAGTGTAATGACAGTACTACATGCGGATATACTGGAATTGCTTTGTAATTTCCGGGAACTCATCCGTGGATTGTGATGCACTGCCGTCAGAACAGCTATTTCATAAGCTTCTGCTGTAACATGTTTGCTTCGTTTCCTTTTGCTGGTCCGTACGCTGCCATCGGACATAAAGGCGTTCAGAAGCTTGTAAAAGAGCGAACTAGAGCGAGCTTTCTATGAAAAATACTCGGCATACAAGGCAACAGCGCCCTCAACATTTCTCCTATATCCTCAGTAAATCAGGATCGTTTCAGTTTTTTCTTCTTTGGTTGCAGCATTCGTCGTCCACTTGCACGTCTGTTCTCCGAATGATAGGTAGGTGTGCGCATGATAAACACTGCGCATGTGTTGTAATGTTTATAGCCGTTCTGTCCTACGTCTGCACGATACGTGATCTCCGATCGCAGTGTATTCTCTGGTATGAGAGTTGGTTATATGACCGCGGTGACGCGTCGGCTAGTCCCCTGTTCGATATGTCGGAGTAATAGAACGTTGCGAAGGGGGTTTCCATTTAGAAGTTATGAAATACTAGCCTGTCCTACCCTCGCTGCATGGAGGTGGGGTCGCACGTGCCATTGGATATTCAAGGGCCTTTGAGTAGCATGCCGTAAAATACGATTGTGTACCCATTCCTACTCCTCCGCTTACAGCGCCATTTGTGGCGAAACGAAAAAATGTTTCCCACAAAACATACGTAGAATTGTAATCCGTAATAAATAATGGAGATTCTCAATGAATATTTCGAAGTTGACCTCTCCCCCCTCCCCTCCCGCGGACCAAGCACGGAGTGGGGTAGCGGGTATCTTTTTTGATCAGATGTGTAATTTTAGGGAAATTTCAGTGCCTACAGTTAAAATTAACACCCTGTATGTGGTATATATATATATATATATATATATATATATATATATATATATATATATAAAGGGGAGACGTTGTTAGCAAATTTTCGAGAGATCCTTAAGCTACCTACCTCTTATGCTTACACGACCATTCTAATAAATGTACCCATGGACACAGGTTACATACACTGGTGACCAAAACTAAAGCAACAATAGGAAATTTTGCAAAGTTGCGTTTATTTTACCACAAAACAGTACAAACATGTGATGACAAAGCAGGAACAATGTAAAGAATACAAAACGTAAACAGCTGCAACATACGTAACAGTAGACGAAAATGTTCTTGGTTTTCCATCTTGACAGATTTGCACACTCATTCCGACAACTGGTTAATGTGTTCCTGTGCTCCTTAGGAGTGTGGCCACCTCCGGCAACAATACAGGCCCGACAACGACGAAGCATGCTGTTAAAAACGTCATCAAAGTCATGTGGAGGAAATAACGCCCATTCTCCCTGCGGAGCTGCTCGCAAGTCATGGAGAATGATTGGTGGATTCTGTCGTGATGCAACCCACCTCCCGCCGTGCAGCTCAGACATGCTCTATCGGATTCAAATCAGAAAAGCGAGCAGTTTTCAAGAAAACATCATCCACTCGTGTTCTATGGGGTCGAGCATTATCGTCCACCAGTATGAAGCTTGGACGCACGGCACCTCGCAACAACTGTACATGAGGCTCAAAGACCTCGTCGTGATACCAGTCAACAGTTAAACCTTTCCGATTCACCCGTAGAATTTCATGAATAGATGTTCGAGTGATCAAGATAATCCCTGTCCACACCATTAGCGATCTTCCTCGATATCGGTCTCTTTCCACAATGTTCGGATCTCGAAATTCTGTTCCACATTCCCTTCAGACTCAAATTCGTCGAGAACGACCGTCCGGACCAATCTGCGACTCATTTGTGAAAAGAACATTGGCCCACTTTCCTACTGCCCAGGTAACATGTTGAGGACTTCACTCTAGACGTTCCCTTTTGTGGAGACGCGTTAGAGGCACACATACAGCAGATCTCCAACAATAAAGGCCAGTCTGTCGCAGCCATCTGTACACCATTTGCCGTGATACAACATGTCCAGTGAATTCTGCGAGGACAGATGCCATTGCTGCGCAGTACTACGGCGGTACCGTCATGCCCTTACAGCCACATAATAGTCCTCTCTTTCTGATGTCACACGTGGTCGACCCTGCCCTGGTCTTCGTAATACAGTTTAGATCTTTATAAACTGTCGCCATATCCGGCAAACGACAGAATGATTCATGTTAAACCATCGGACCACAAGATTTTGTGATTGTCCTGGTTCAATTATTCCCATGGCCCTCCACAGTAGAGTCTGGTAGGCGTTTTCTCTGTGCCATATTGCACTATCTGTGACTGTGTACACAGCAGTTGTGGATGTGGGACTACCCAGTAAACACTACTACGTTTTACAGGTGCCGTGACGTCATCATTGGCCTGGTTTTCCGCTGACCGAAATGCCATTTTCCGTGCAGAATACGACATCTGTTGACAGTTTGTATTATTATACCGAGAATTAGCACAGGACGTGGAAATAGCGGTTGTTACTTTGATTTTGGACACTAGTGTACTTTTTTAATGCGTATTTTATACAAATATACATTTTTTTGAAAACGATGTGCAGGTTATCTATCCGAAAATTACCTCGAGCAATTAAACAGAGAACCGATTCGTGGAGATAACATCTTGGACCTACTGATAACAAAGAGACCCGAACTTTTCGACTCTGTAAGTGCAGAACAGGGAATCAGTGATCACAAGGCCGTTGCAGCATCCCTGAATACGGAAGTTAATAGGAATATAAAAAAAGGGAGGAAGGTTTATCTGTTTAGCAAGAGTAATAGAAGGCAGATTTCAGACTACCTAACAGATCAAAACGAAAATTTCTGTTCCGACACTGACAATGTTGAGTGTTTATGGAAAAAGTTCAAGGCAATCGTAAAATGCGTTTTAGACAGGTACGTGCCGAGTAAAATTGTGAGGGACGGGAAAAACCCACCGTGGTACAACAACAAAGTTAGGAAACTACTGCGAAAGCAAAGAGAGCTTCACTCCAAGTGTAAACGCAGCCAAAACCTCTCACACAAACATAAGCTAAACGATGTCAAAGTTAGCGTAAGGAGGGCTATGCGTGAAGCGTTCAATGAATTCGAAAGTAAAATTCTATGTACCGACTTGACAGAAAATCCTAGGAAGTTCTGGTCTTACGTTAAATCAGTAAGTGGCTCGAAACAGCATATCCAGACACTCCGGGATGATGATGGCATTGAAACAGAGGATGACACGCGTAAAGCTGAAATACTAAACACCTTTTTCCAAAGCTGTTTCACAGAGGAAGACCGCACTGCAGTTCCTTCTTTAAATCCTCGCACAAAAGAAAAAATGGCTGACATCGGAATAAGTGTCCAAGGAACAGAAAAGCAAGTGGAATCACTCAACAGAGGAAAGTCCACTGGACCTGACGGGATACCAGTTCGATTCTACACAGAGTACGCGAAAGAACTTGCCCTCCTTCTAACAGCCGTGTACCGCAAGAGGAACGGAAGGTTCCAAATGATTGGAAAAGAGCACAGGTAGTCCCAGTCTTCAAGAAGGGTCGTCGAGCAGATGCGCAAAACTATAGACCTATATCTCTGACGTCGATCTGTTGTAGAATTTTAGGATATGTTTTTTGCTCGAGTATCATGTCGTTTTAGGAAACCCAGAGTCTACTCTGTAGGAATCAACATGGATTGCGGAAACAGCGATCGTGTGAGACCCAACTCGCTTTATTTGTTCATGAGACCCAGAAAATATTAGATACAGGCTCCCAGGTAGATACTATTTTCCTTGACTTCCGGAAGGCGTTCGATACAGTTCCGCACTGTCGCCTGATAAAGAAAGCAAGAGCCTATGGAATATCAGACCAGCTGTGTGGCTGGATTGAAGAGTTTTTAGCAAACAGAACACAGCATGTTGTTATCAATGAGGAGACGTCTACAGACGTTAAAGTAACCTCTGGCGTGCCACAGGGGAGTGTTATGGGACCATTGCTTTTCACAATATATATAAATGACCTAGCAGATAGTGTCGGAAGTTCCATGCGGCTTTTCGCGAATGATGCTGTAGTATACAGAGAAGTTGCAGCATTAGAAAACTGTAGCGAAATGCAGGAAGATCTGCAGCGGATAGGCACTTGGTGCAGGGAGTGGCAACTGACCCTTAACATAGACAAATGTAATGTATTGCGAATACATAGAAAGAAGGATCCTTTATTGTATGATTATATGATAGCGGAACAAACACTGGTAGCAGTTACTTCTGTAAAATATCTGGGAGTATGCGTGCGGAACCATTTGAAGTGGAATGATCATATAAAATTAATTGTTGGTAAGGCGGGTGCCAGGTTGAGGTTCATTGGGAGAGTCCTTAGAAAACGTAGTCCATCAACAAAGGAGGTGGCTTACAAAACACTCGTTCGACCTATACTTGAGTATTGCTCATCAGTGTGGGATCCGTACCAGATTGGGTTGACGGAGGAGATAGAGAGGATCCAAAGAAGAGCGGCGCGTTTCGTCACAGGATTATTTGGTAACCGTGATAGCGTTACGGAGATGTTTAGCAAACTCAAGTGGCAGACTGTGCGAGAGAGGCGCTCTGCATCGCGGTGTAGCTTGCTCGCCAGGTTTCGAGAGGGTGCGTTTCTGGATGTGGTATGGAATATATTGCTTCCCCCTACTTATACCTCCCGACGAGATCACGAATGTAAAATTAGAGAGATTCGAGCGCGTACGGAGGCTTTCAGACAGTCGTTCTTCCCGCGAACCATACGCGAATGGAACAGAAAAGGGAGTTAATGACCGTGGCACGTAAAGTGCCCTCCGCCACACACCGTTGGGTGGCTTGCGGAATATAAATGTAGATGTAAAACAGACTGTGAGAAAGAATTGCTGTTCTGTGAAAATGCGTGGTTTCATTTTCTTTCTTGTAGTCAGTTTTAACTGCGATAGTAGGGCATTTAGAGTATTAGTCAAATTTTTTCTATCATATAAACTCTTTTTCCTTATACACTCCTGGAAATGGAAAAAAGAACACATTGACACCGGTGTGTCAGACCCACCATACTTGCTCCGGACACGGCGAGAGGGCTGTACAAGCAATGATCACACGCACGGCACAGCGGACACACCAGGAACCGCGGTGTTGGCCGTCGAATGGCGCTAGCTGCGCAGCATTTGTGCACCGCCGCCGTCAGTGTCAGCCAGTTTGCCGTGGCATACGGAGCTCCATCGCAGTCTTTAACACTGGTAGCATGCCGCGACAGCGTGGACGTGAACCGTATGTGCAGTTGACGGACTTTGAGCGAGGGCGTATAGTGGGCATGCGGGAGGCCGGGTGGACGTACTGCCGAATTGCTCAACACGTGGGGCGTGAGGTCTCCACAGTACACCGATGTTGTCGCCAGTGGTCGGCGGAAGGTGCACGTGCCCGTCGACCTGGGACCGGACCGCAGCGACGCACGGATGCACGCCAAGACCGTAGGATCCTACGCAGTGCCGTAGGGGACCGCACCGCCACTTCCCAGCAAATTAGGGACACTGTTGCTCCTGGGGTATCGGCGAGGACCATTCGCAACCGTCTCCATGAAGCTGGGCTACGGTCCCGCACACCGTTAGGCCGTCTTCCGCTCACGCCCCAACATCGTGCAGCCCGCCTCCAGTGGTGTCGCGACAGGCGCGAATGGAGGGACGAATGGAGACGTGTCGTCTTCAGCGATGAGAGTCGCTTCTGCCTTGGTGCCAATGATGGTCGTATGCGTGTTTGGCGCCGTGCAGGTGAGCGCCACAATCAGGACTGCATACGACCGAGGCACACAGGGCCAACACCCGGCATCATGGTGTGGGGAGCGATCTCCTACACTGGCCGTACACCACTGGTGATCGTCGAGGGGACACTGAATAGTGCACGGTGCATCCAAACTGTCATCGAACCCATCGTTCTACCATTCCTAGACCGGCAAGGGAACTTGCTGTTCCAACAGGACAATGCACGTCCGCATGTATCCCGTGCCACCCAACGTGCTCTAGAAGGTGTAAGTCAACTACCCTGGCCAGCAAGATCTCCGGATCTGTCCCCCATTGAGCATGTTTGGGACTGGATGAAGCGTCGTCTCACGCGGTCTGCACGTCCAGCACGAACGCTGGTCCAACTGAGGCGCCAGGTGGAAATGGCATGGCAAGCCGTTCCACAGGACTACATCCAGCATCTCTACGATCGTCTCCATGGGAGAATAGCAGCCTGCATTGCTGCGAAAGGTGGATATACACTGTACTAGTGCCGACATTGTGCATGCTCTGTTGCCTGTGTCTATGTGCCTGTGGTTCTGTCAGTGTGATCATGTGATGTATCTGACCCCAGGAATGTGTCAATAAAGTTTCCCCTTCCTGGGACAATGAATTTACGGTGTTCTTATTTCAATTTCCAGGAGTGTATATAACGTTAAACAAAAATTGTATATATAGCTATGTGCTTTTTCTTCTCGCTGTCGGATTGTAATGAACACAGGAAAGTTGTGTTTACAACTTATCCATTTATGATCAGAATACTAGTACACAACTTCAACTGTCCAAAACTTTGTTATCCTACCCGTTCGCAGACTAGAACTATGCGAAATACTGTCATTGAAGATACTATCCTCACATTTCCAGCAGACTCATGTTCAGAGAAAAGGGGTACGAGGAAATGCACAGAGAGGGGAGGGAGTAAATAGATATAGAGGGAGATTAGTAGGAGATTTACAGAGACAGGGTGAAGAGATGGTGGAGAGAGATAGGGGGAGGAGAAGCTAGAGAGAGAGGGGAGGGGGGTGGAGGTGACAGAGATGGTTGGAATGGAGGAGGAGAAGGGCAAATACGGAGGGGGGGGGGGAAGTGGAGGTGGACTGAGAGAGGGGTGAGGAGATTAGGACGTTAATTTCCCATTCGCATTTAGCAAATGCGAAGCATTTTCGGGTTCCGTAGCGTATGATATTCACAAAGTACCGTCCTCATTCCTTTAACTGATTACGTGTACTGGTGTCAGATATTTGTGGACTGTGGTTCAGGAAGCTGATAAGTTAAAAAGATGTTACAAGACAATTCGTTACTTACTATCTGTAATAGATACCTGGTTCAGTGTAACCGAAAGCTGCGGCATTTTTCACGTATGTGTATTTTAAGTACCTGCGAGACACTGAACTACTGCGAAAACCCAGAAACTCGATATCAATAGTGGACGGAAGTGAAACTAACGACTGAAACGAAACTGAAACGCAGTTTCCTCCGGAAGCAGGTGTCCGCCCCAGATTTAGCGTTGCGATGCAACAGGGAACATGAGGTGCGGCTTGGCTGGCCTCGGCTGGGAAGCCAGTTAGCCGGTGGCCTGGGAGGATTTAGGATAATTGGGTAATTCCCTCAGGTCAGCCACGTCCTTTCATTTGGAAGTTACCAGGGTGTAAGGCCTACGATCGCTGGTAACCGAAGGTCCTTCCTGGTGACAGCAGCTGCCATATGGATGACATAGAAAAGGAACAGAAGTCGGCAATGAATGTGTGATCTATCAGGCTGTCTCAGCGTGACTGGTTAACAGTGTGCCTTCAGGTTGTTCAGCAGAGCTGTTGATTTTATTTTTGTATACGAGATTCCAATTAATGGCCAAGTGGTCTTCTTCAGTTGCTGCGTGATATACTACTACGCGTAACCGCTGGCAGGCCGTCGGTGTTGTTATTGTCGCCATTTATAGCAAAATTCGACTACCGGCACCTGCTGCTTCATTTCATAATGATTAGTTTTTCAGAGCCTTCGTTGTTGGTCTGTGAATCGCACAGTCTGTCAGTATTTTGCAGCTGTCATAGAAGAGGTGGCCATTGAGAACTGACTGCCTGACCCTAAGTCTTGTTTAAATTGAAACCCCTGCCCCTATTTAGTAGGTTTTTCCACATCTCTATTTGGACAGAATCTTTAATTTCGCTGTCCCAGAAATTTGGCGTTTTCACTACAATGCTGATCTCACTGTACTTCACTTCATGATTATATTGGAAGCGGGGTTTGGTGACATATGATTTGCTTGATTGTTTTAGTCGAGTTATAACAACAACGACACTATACAATTGTGCATATAAGCAATTCTTTTCATCTGATTTTACGATAAACTTGTGTAATTGATGTTCCGATTTCATTTCTTTTTGTTTCATGCCATTATGTTAAGAAAACTGTAAATAAGTTTCAATGTGAATATTAATGTATATGTCAAATGTCAAGTAATATTGTAATAGAATTGAAACGTAACAAATGTTGAAACTGTTGTAAGATGTTTAAAATTATAACTGTGCGTCTGTTCCATACGTAGGCAATGTTTTAGGATATGTAGAATGCAAACCTTGGGTGAATACCCGGTCTGTCAGGGAGTGGGAAAAGGTGGATGGCAGGCGAGCGCGGGAAAATGCGCGCGGGCACTGCACGGCACAACGGTCACAGTGATAGTTGGAGTTTGGCACCGGTTTGAGCAACACCTTCTGGAGCGAGGAGGCTCTCCTGGAATACATAGCTTCACTGAGCCTCGGGTATGCCGTTCCAACGCCCACACAGCATGGCAAAATTCCATAGGCACTAAATGGAAAAGTATTGCGTCGCTAAGAAGAATTAAAGTGCCGATACATCAAGAGCCATAGCTGTGGTTGCATGTGTGCTCTGTGCCTCGCCTTCTTGCCGCCCGCCAACCGCCGCATCGATTCTAGCAAGTTGAAACTTTTAGTACTGTATTCGTGTGGATCAGAGAGTGAACTGTGTGTGTTTGGTGCAATAATAACCTAAATTTTACCAGAACTTTTCCATCATTTAACTATCCTCACAACTAACCTAGACAGGGGCCTTTACGAACGTTGTGCAATACGAGTGTCCCGAAATGAAAATTAAAAATTGTGTTAATAATATTTATTTGCAGACCTAGCTATATTAGAATTAGTTTTAAAGAAATGTTTTGTTAATGAACCAGTAAATGAACCAAAGTCGAAAGATAACTTTAGTATTGATATAGTAATGCAGTTTATTATTTCGAGACAGATTTAAAGGCATTTAAATGAGCAGTAAATAAGATGAAAAGAGTAGTAACTTATATACTGGAAATCTTGAATGAATAATAAATTCAGTAATAATTTTTTTTTAAATACAGCGATCATAACAGTTTCAGGGTCCCCCCTTCATTCATTTGAATTCTGAAGTGTTCTAAATTGGTTTGACCAGCAAAAGTAAAAGTCAATGTAAAAGTCAAAATTTATCAGTGTTTTATCTTTATCAAAATTGACATTTTGCGTGTGGCATGCAAGTACAATTTCTAGGGTAACCTATGCCCGATTTTAATCAGAATAATATACAGTATAAAGTTTTGTAGTAAACATTATAGTGTAGTGTTATGTATTCATGATTTTCCATATCAGTACAGAAGGCGAAATTAACAGTTCAATAGATTTTCTTGTTCTAAAATTCTACTATATTATGCAGTGTTACAACTTGTTGTTTTGCATGAATATATACCAACTAGTACAGGGAAGAAACTCAGTTAATGCCTAATTAGGCTGGCTACCGTATTATTGTCACATTGGTAGCATCTTGTGGTTTGCTTTTGATCCATCCTGACGTGTGATTGCATTTCGAACTTACTCGACGGATCATTGTTATTACAGAGTGGATTTCTCACCATTCAGGTACACACGGTCGATATCTATGCGAAAATCCTTTCTCATAGGGTGAATCCCGCTCACTTACCATGGCACAGGCTTTAACGAGTACTGTGCCAGGGATTACAGTGTGTGTCGCTGATGCTCTTCTCCAGAGAGTGTTAACAGTCTGCCGAAAAATGCGTACCATATTCGCATGGAAAGGGGTAGAAACCCGGATTTCGACGCCTTATATCATCGCTTTTGTACATCTTACGTTTGCATGGATAAAATTCGACTGCTTTGACTTTACTGTTCGTCGAATATTATTCGAAATCATTGTTTGACGGTGGGCACTGGACTTTCTATAGTGGCTAACACTCACACTATCCTCCGTGATTGAATGTTTTCTGTTGAAAATAATTATGGGGTGCACTGAATATTTAATCAGTTAATTCGATAAATCTTGAACTAAACGACTTA
This sequence comes from Schistocerca nitens, assembly GCF_023898315.1. Taxonomy (NCBI): domain Eukaryota; kingdom Metazoa; phylum Arthropoda; class Insecta; order Orthoptera; family Acrididae; genus Schistocerca; species Schistocerca nitens. Next base: position 229,655,611 of record NC_064621.1, on the reverse strand, counting down.
GCACAAGGGATCATGCAATGGGAGAGAGCAAGCATCCAAAAGAGATGGGTGATGAGAGTGTTTACACCACTTCCGAACACGATAAATGACAGCATGGGGTTATGGTTTAATTAATGACTGGTTCAATATTATTTTAGGGGGTAAAACTCTGCTTGACTGAATTATCAGGATTAGCGTAAAGGATATCTTTATTGTGGCTTTTTACTCAAATATCAGTGCAGAATAAAGCTTGTATAACAAATTTCATGCGCTGTTGGCGCTCAGCATCTAAACCTAAGCGGTCTCATACGTTATTGTGCACCGAACTGGGGGGAAAATTATGTTTCTTTTGGGATTATGGTCGTTCTCAATGGAACTCTCATACTCATGCTGTCTTTACACTGGTTATGGCTATTGTTTCAATTATGGTCCAGACCACATGGCTACCGGCGGGCTAAATAGCTTTGGCGGGATAATAAGTGCATTACTTCAAGATATAAAACGGATCAGTGAAGGTCAAGCAGACAAAAATAAACGTATAAATCATCAGCACACCTTAGCAAATCCTTCACTGGATCATACGTTTAGCCTACCATGGTATTCTACAAGATCGATCACTCTCCAATGACTGTGCAACAAACAATACGTTAGTGTCTGGAAGTCAGTGACAGAAATACTTACTTAACATGTTGGATAGATCTTGGATTAACAGCAAACTTTCACATTTAGCACACATAAAACCTGTTACGAAATTACGCCATAACATCCGCATCTCATTGACTGTGCAGCCAACACCATATTCGTGACTGGAAGTCAGTGGCACAATTGTGTACTCACCACGTTGGCTCTTTCTTCGATTAACAGCAAAAGTTCATACATGTCACACGCAAATCCTAACCTTAACTAACTTAGGAAGCAGATGGTCCTTCCTCTGTCCGATGATGCTCACGTGGCAGCATGTTGACAATGGCCAGCAGAGAAAAAAAAATAGAATTAAATAAATGCACAATCACGAATGTTTAAATATTTCACACTACTCAGTCAGTTACGATCCGAAGTTGAAACCAAAATATGAAAATGCGAACTCTTTTTTTTTTTATATATAACGGTTGCGACTGACTGAGTGACTGATACACAAGGAGTGAGGACCACCCCGCAAAGATAAAACGTTGAGTATTCTGCAAAACAGTTAACGAAAAGGAATAATCGCAAGTTGAGGGGAACTGAGTGCAACAAACATTACATGTGCTGTAGGCACCACAGGATTAACTTCGTAGTGCTGGATTTGAAATGAGCTGCGTGTATCCATTAGAAATATCACTGAATTTACTTTAAAAATAATTGCAGCAGGTGGTTGCAAGATAACCAAGAACGTGATGGTGCTGAAAAACGACGGTTCAGTTATTTTAATTACAATATACTTTATCCCCTGAATTTACCAAACAGCCTGAAGCAGCTCTGCGCAGAGTCCGTCCATCCTCTAGGTCACACGTAAAGCGAATGCCGAAAAACGGCCGAGTACCAGCTGGTGGTCACTCTGCTCATACAGGAGGGAGAGCGGAGAAGGCTCCTACCAATTCGGAAGATATTCAACCATCACAGATGCGTATTTGACTTTCATCCCAAGTATTGGGTTGGCATCAAAGCTTGAGGAAGACATGTATCCTGGCAGTACAGCTGCTCAACTCACGAATCCACATTCAATGACTGGGAGCAAGATAACAGGGATGGAAAAGGATGTACAACATGAAGTAAATAAATAAACTGAGTTGTGCCCATCCCTTCGCTAGAGGCTCTCGTTATTCGAACAAAAATGTGAAGATGACCAAAGTGCCGTTAATGATAAAGAACACATGGTACCTTGAGACAAAGCAAACTGGGTGGAACAACGACTTGCGACTTAGTATTATAATGAAGGTTTCTTTCTTTGTGTGAAATGCATTGGATGCAGTCAACAAAGCTGAACACCCAAAAGCATATCGTTTACGAATATACCGGTCATTAATGCATAAGTGAATCATTTTTAAACCTAATGATAACTGGGACTGAGCTCACCTAATGAGGTGAGCCACGCAAGACAGAAATCCTTCTAAAAATGTAGTCAGAAATGGGATCGAAAACTGAAGCGTTCTCTATGTTACAGCAACGAATCGTTTATTCCATACGTATAAGTTGGAAAGAAACTGGAAATGGCTCTGAAAAGAAGTTCCAAAGTTGGACTTCTGTACGAAGTTGTATTGGACACGACAATCCTGACGATGACGGAAATGGTGCTACATAAAGCTAAATGTAGTGAAGACTGTTAAGTTCCTCTTCATTACTCGCTTATTGGTAATTACTCATTCTCTTGTCAGTGGTGGATTGCTTCACCGACAGCATTGTTTGATACTCGGATGGATGAAGTTCATTAAACACAATGGACTGAGATGTTACTATCAGTTTATTACATCTTCTGTCGAAGGGTTCAGGTGACAGTGAAATGAAAACGAGGCAGATGGAATTAAGTAACTAAAGTGTTTATTATTTGAAAAGTTGCTATTGAAACTTCCTGGCAGATTAAAACTGTGTGCCCGACCGAGACTCGAACTCGGGACCTTTGCCTTTCGCGGGCAAGTGCTCTATCAACTGAGCTACCGAAGCACGACTCACGCCCGGTACTCACAGCTTTACTTCTGCCAGTACCGGGCGTGAGTCGTGCTCCGGTAGCTCAGTTGGTAGAGCACTTGCCCGCGAAAGGCAAAGGTCCCGAGTTCGAGTCTCGGTCGGGCACACAGTTTTAATCTGCCAGGAAGTTTCATATCAGCGCACACTCCGCTGCAGAGTGAAAATCTCATTCTGGATGTTTGCTATTGTTTATGGAACCATTATTGTACCCAAACACGCACCTCTTCGTCCGTAGCAAATCGACGGACACGAATTTCTTCTGGGCTCCAAAAATATGGAAATCGTATGGGGAGAGATGGGAATGTATGGAGGAAGTGTAATGGCTTCCCAGCGAAGTTTGTGCAGCGTAGTACCGATGGGAAAAACCGATCAGTTAAAACCGATACCGGTATTTTAATTCTGATTAACGGATATGTTTCCGTATTTACTTAGTCTCATTTATAATAATATTTTATTTAATTTTTTACTAATTACTGATTTAAATAAAACCGAATTATCAAGCAGCCATACCAGCAGTGCTACAATTTTGGTTTTTAAATAATCCTTCTTTTAAAAAAGACAATAATTTTTATTTGTAAAATCTGCATTGGTTTGAAATTATGCGTTATTAGAGAAACTGCGAAATGCGTTAAGTGCTATTTCTATAACAACGCCGACAAAACCAAGCAACAAACACATGGCATAAGAATTGGTATAGCATTGTTGACACAACAGTGTCGCTGTTTCCGTGGTTCATGGCTCTAGGTACACGTGTAAGAGAAGTGTGCAAGGCAGGCCCCACGTGGTCTTATAACGCAGTTTCTCGCTGTGGTTGCGAGACATCTATTGTACTGCAGATTAACACCAACCCCAGTCTAGAATTATTTTTACAAAATACGTAGCAATGAAGTACGATGCTTCATTTTCTTGGAAAGATAAATGATCTGTCTGCCATTTCTGTGAAATAATAAAGGAGGAAGGAAATTAACATAACAGTAACAAATTAAAAACTTAACAACAATTCATTTGTAGTATACAGTAATAATAGGAAGCAGCTGATATGCTTGCAGCCCTTGAAAACTGATAAATTAATACGAAAAACAGAGTTCTTCAACCTCAGTTTTTGCCCTTTAGCACTGACTATTCGTAATAACCAAATAATGGTACGATCCCCAATATCATGTTTTTTTGTGTAGAATTTCAAAAATTTAAAATCGGTAGCAGATTTCTGGTGATTGTTTGTAGTACTCACCCACTTATCACTTTTCGAGAAGAGCAGCAAACAGTGGACCGACTAAACTTCCTTTCATTTGACTATGTAACTTATTACACACATAAAAAAAATGATTTGCATCACCTCGGACCCGAGAGTTCCGGAACCTGTACAGAAAATTAAAATAGAGGTCAACGTAAACATCATTTCCGCCATTTTTATTGCTCATGAAAACCACACATTGCTTGTTGTATCACAGCGAGACCTTCAGAGGTTTTGGTCCAGATTGCTGTACACACTGGTACCTCTAATACCGTCTTCTTGTATTGATACATGCCTGTATTCGTCGTGGCATACTATCTATCACTGTCGGTCCAGATTATCCCACTCCTCAATGGCGATTCGGCTTAGATCCCTGAGAGTGGCTGGTGGGTCACGTCGTCCATAAACAGCCCTTTTCAGTCTGTTCATATCTGGAGATCATGCTGGCCATTGTAGTCGAGCGATGTCGTTGTCCTGAAGGAAGTCATTCATAGGATGTGCACGATGGGGGTGCGAATTGTCGTCCATGAAGACGAATGCCTCGCCAAGATGCTGCTGATATGTTTGCACTATCGGTCGGACGATGGAATTCACGTATCGTACAGCCATTACGGCGCCTTCGATGACCACCAGCGGCGTACATAGGCTCCACATAATGCCACACCAAAATAGCAGTGAACCTCCACCTTGCTGAGCAGTCCATACGGCATGTTGTTGGGCCTATCTGTACCGCGCTGCATGGTGTCGTGGTTGCAAAGATGGACCTCACCCCGTCTGGAGTGAAATTGCGCATCATGCAGCCTATTCTCACAGTTTGAGTCGTAACACGATGTCCTATGGCTGCACGAAAAACATTATTCAACATGGTGGCGTTGCTGTCAGTGTTCCTCCGAGCTATAATCCGTAGGCAGTGGTCATCCACTGCAGTAATGGCCCTTGGACGCCCTGAGTGAGGCATGTCATCGACAGTTCCTGTCTCTCTGTATCTTCTCCATGTCCGAACAACATCGCTTTGGTTCACTCCGGGACGCCTGTACACTTCCCTTGTTGAGAGCCCTTCCTGGGACAAAGTAACTATGCGCACACGATCGAATCGCGGTATTGACCGTCTAGGCATGGTTGGACTACAGACAACTGGAGCGGTGTACCTCCTTCCTGTCGGAATGACTGGACGTGATCGGCTGTCGGACCCCCTCCGTCTAATAGGCGCTAATCATCCATGGTTGTTTACATCTTCGGGTGGGTTTAGTGACATCTCTGAAGAGTCAAAGGGACTGCTTCTGTGACACAATATCCACAGTCAACGTCGATCTTCAGGAGTTCTGGGAACCGGGGTTATGCAAAACTTTTTTTGATGTATTTTCATGCTATGTAGCTTTTAAGTGAGAGTCAAAGTTTATTACAAGAAACAAAAGGAACACGAAAACCCAAAAATTGGTAATCTCAGAAACCGCTTATTTCGAATGCTTCTAAAACGCAGGTTAAACTGGGAGGGGGGGGGGGGGGGGGGGGAAGGGACCGATATAAGCGAAAACCGATTGTTGCAGCGATAACCACCATTCCTACAACGTAGTCGAAACAAATTTGAGAGCATATCCGTTCCGCTAATCACAGGGTGCGCTGAGTGTGACGTCAGGTGTGGCCCTCGGCTATGAGAATTCCCTGTGAAACGCTACGGCGGACGTGCCGGTTTATTCGAAATACTTATCCTCCTACTGTGAGATAACAATTTGGTGAAAAATTTTGATTCTTTCGCCTCTGACAGTCTGATATCTTCGCTCTATAAAGGGCTGAATTTCTTTTCGTTATTCGTTAGTTATTTGCTGTATGGGTATTAAGTAAACCAGTACGTGAAATTTTAACAGTTTCCAAAGGGTAAAAATGCAAAGCGCAGACTTTGCGTATGGATCACTTTAGGTCATATGTTATTGTATGTGTAATGTAGCTAACACATCGAAATTGTATTTAAGATTGAGAGCAGAACGATATATATCGCCGTTCTCGAGATATTGAATTGTACATCAACGGACGGTCCGCACAGGTGTGAGCGCTAAGCCACCGATTCCGGCCCTGCGCGTCAGAAATCATGTGGTCATAACAAACGTTATATTTCATAAACGGTTCAAAACCTCGAAATGTGGTTTTCTGCAAATGATACTTCCATATCTTGATCGATAAAAAAAGTTTCGTGTATTGCTCAAGAGAAAATATACGTGACTAAGTGCGTTGTAACAGCATTTTTTTCAACTGATCGCTATAGTTTTTTAAAGGCGTGTAATAAGATCGTCGAATGAGAAGTATAGTGACATCGAGCACGTTAATATTGACAATATTCTACACAGATCTACGGAGCTTAAACAAAAACAATTTGCTGATATATCATAACATGAAATTTCTAAGTGTCTGCAAGTATTAATTACATCCATTAAGACATTTCGTTTATTTGCAGCTTTTGGAATACAATACTTTGTAACTGCATGTAACAACAGCAGCTTACCAATTATTCCTTCCAGTATCGATAAAATATTCGAAACAGGCAGGACATATAGCCTCTGATAATCACAGTTTGTACATCCGTATCGCATTCCTTTGTGAAATACTTTGTCATAAAGTACGAAATATAGTATTCTACGGACCGTCTTTAGCATGTATAAGTTCTGGAGAGCAATACATCACACAATATGAGCATTCTCACTGAGTGCAGTCTTCCACGTGTTTATGTGGGACTAGTCTTAATAATTAGCTCATAGTAACCAGTTTAGTTGTTGTGATGCAATGGTCGATTCGATATTAGGGTACCAAAATGACGTATTTATTTTCTGTTAATCGTGATTCCCTGAGACAGACGGTAATTAAAAATTGTCTCAGACGACTTTAGTGCACTCTAATAGACCTGAGAATGGCCACATATCTGACGTCATTGAAGAAGTCTCCCCTACACCAAATACGAATGACAGGATTTGCTGAAGTTCATTATGATACATTCGTCATTGATGACCCCTACGTAGTTTAGGAACCGCCAGTGCATTCAGAAGTCATGAAGAATACCAAGCCACTAATCGGTTGTTGGAACTGATTGTGCCTTACGCAACATGTCACTAGCTGTAGAGTGGTAGACATGGTAATTCAATAGTATCATTTGTGACAATCGCTGTAAGTAAACTATATCGCAAGTTACTACTTTTTCCTAAAATAAGGCTGTTTACAGTGAGTAATAGAGATATACACACAAACACATCACAACTGGAGCGTGATAAAGGCTGCATTAAACAAGTATTTTAGCAATAAGTACGCAACTTACCTAACTAATCAAAAGTATTGCTGTTTGTTGCAGGGTTGCGTTAAACTTATATACAACTCAACTCACTGCTTATTGTGATCCACAGCCCGAAGACTATATTGATACATCGCTCCACACTACTGTTTCCTGTGCAAGCCACCTCATCTCTATGTAACTACTGCGTCCTACATCCATCTCAATCTCCTCGCTATTGTCAAGCCTCGGTCTTCCTCTACAGTTTTGCCTCCATTACCAAACTGAGGTTTCCTTCATGCCCCATAACAATTCATATCAACCAATCCCTTCTTTTAGACAAGTTGTGCCATAATTTCCTTTTTCTCCTCAGTTTGAATCAGTACCTCTTCATTAGTTATACGCTCTCTATATGCTCTTCAGCATTCTTCTGTGGCACTACATTTCGAAAACTTCCATTGGTTTCTTGGCAGAACTGTTAATTGTCCACGTTACACTTACAAACAAGGCCACACTTCACGCAAATGCATTCATATAATGTGATTCTTCAGTTTCTCCCGGTGTATTTCTTGCCGGGGTGTACTCCACGGGTGTACTGCCGGTCTATAGTGTCCAACGGGCACAGTATTTCGGCCATCAGTCATGTCGCCATCGTCAGGTGCGCTGGCGAACTGAGCTCCTGAGGGCGGGCGGCCGTCTTAAATCCCCTCCCCTCGCGAGGCGTTCTCTCCACGGTCCGCGCCAGCTCGTTAGCGGTCGGTGAGACGTTGGCGTCGGCGTCGGTGTAATTGCCTCGTCCACCCTAGTCGCCCGTTCGTTTCCTTTGCTCTGAGACGCTCGGCAAAGGAAACTAACGGGCGACTAGGGTGGACGAGGCAATTACACCGACGCCACCACAGACGCCGACGCCAGCGTATCACTGACCGCTGTCGCGCGGGCGCTGACCGTGGAGAGAACGCCTCGCGAGGGGAGGGTATTTAAGACGGCCGCCCGCCCCAGGAGCTCAGTTCGCCAGCGCACCTGTCGATGGTGACATGTCTGATCGCCGAAATATTGTGCCAGTTGGACACTATGGACCGGTAGTACACCGTGGACTGTTCGAACATTCATATAATGCTTCTCAATATTTAAATTTATATCCGATGTCAACACATTTTTTCTCTTCATAAACGCTTTACTTACTGTTGCCAGTCTGCATTTTATTTTTCCCTTTCAAGCCCTTGAACCCTTACAACCGCAGCCTGGTTTCTGTACAAGCTGTAGGTAATCCCGCGTCCTTATGTTTTACCCTCCCCTCCCCCTCCCCCCTATATCACACAGCTTTAAAAAATGTATTCGGGGCAAGATTGACAAAAGCTTTCCCTGAATGTACGAATGCTGTAAACATAGGTTTGCCTTCAGTTTACCTTTTAAGATAAGTGGTACGATCAGTAATGCTGCACGTGTCAGGATTTCGCAGCAACTAACATTATATTCAAGTTCATTTATATAGCTCCCCTCCCCCCTCCCCTTTACGTATTCCTTTCACCTTTCCACCTTCGCTTCGTTACTAAATTCTGGCTTGCCTGAGGTCTTGATGTTTGCGTCTGCCTTCTTAGCTGAATGGTAACGTGTTTGTCTACCATGGAGCAGCTCCGGGTTTGATTCGTGGCCGGTTCGGAGATTTTTCCGCTACCGGATTGGTGTTGTGTTGTCATCATCATCATCACCGACACGCAAGTCACTCAATGTGGCGTCACCTGAAATGAGGCTTGCAACCCGATGGGTGAACTTCCCCGGATAGGGTCACCCGGCCATCAATGCCACACGATCATTTCATTTTTTGTCCCTTGTAGTTGCATTTCTGTGGTCCACACAATTTTTTCATTTCATTTTCCTATATGTAGCTTCTACCTTATCCATGAACGCTTCAACAGCCTGAATTGTCTCCCTAGCCGTTATTGCCTTACGATTTTGCGCTTTCTGTCAGTGTTTTTTTTTCTACTTCATTTACTGCATTTTTATATTTTCCTCTGTTGTCAACTAAATTCAGTATCTCCTGTGTTATTCAAATACTGCTACTGTACCTTTTTCCCATTTTCATCCTCTACCATCTGCGCTACTTTCCTCGAATGTACATATCTTGTAGTGTATTCACTCTGATCAATTAATCATTATCTTATGATCCCTTTTAGATAATCGACAACTACTGAGGTTTAACTTATCCAGTTACTATCTCGTCAATTTCCTACATTTTCGTATCTCTGTATTTATAATTTGCAGTTCTTAAACAACAAATTATCTTCAGTCTGCATCTGCACCTGGAAATGTCTTATTATTTAAAATCTGGTTTCGAAAACTATCTTACAATTATGAAATTAATCTGAAACCTTCCAGTGTCTCCAAGTCCATTATAAGTACACAGCCTTCTTTCATGATTTTCGAACAAATAATTTGTGATAATTAAAATGTTCCTTGTTCAAAATTCTACTGGGTGACTTTCCCTTTCATTCCTTCCCCAGAGCCCTTGTTCTCCTGCTACTTTCTCTTCTCTTCCTCATCCTCCTACCGAATAGCAGTCTATTGCCACATTTTAAATTTTTGTCTCCCTTAACTATATGAATGATTTATATTATCTCATATTTCATTCTTTCAGTCTGTTCATCATATGTGGCGTTGGTAGGCAATTAAACTTGCACCATCATGATGGGTGTTCCGTTTATGTCTATCTTGGCTGCCCTAATGTTAACGGCAGTTTAGAGATGGAACTGAGTTTTGTGATACTACTACATTGATTGCTTCAATATGTACCACTTGCAGAAAGGTTAAAATAATCGGTCTTAATATAGCAAACACTGAAGGTCAACTGTCAGAAATTTTAAATTGTAATTAAATGCCTACTGCACAAAAGGTAATGTAAACTACATTTTAATACTGAAAATTGCAGTACTAAAAGCTTTTGCCCTGTAGCAATCGCTTCTCTAAGTTTTGTCAACTATATAATGAGATAGGGAGCAATCACGAATGCTAATTCATCAGATCTGCTGAGAGTGAAATAAGGAAATTCAAATAATGAAATATGTGAAAGAATATATCATAAAGAAAATTTCGTATAGACTGATGGCATAGTTAATCAAACGCACCACGCATTTCTCTGGGTCCTCACTCATACCGCAGTGGCGGCCCGACATTGGTTACCACTACCGTTTGCGGCTTCTAGAAGCCGCATATCCGTGAAAATCGCTTGCTTCTGCCGCTCTCTATCGGGATCAACTCTTATCGCGTAGTGCGTCCTCTCCTTGACGGTGTTTCCCAGCAAAGCGCACAGCGCCAGTGCTTTACGTCAGACTCTACAAGCCGACTGGTTCTGGACTAGTAAAACGCGTCGTAAGCTGCTTTCTACTCTAGCAACAGGTGCAGCAGGTCGGGCAAAATGGCTACAAAGTGTGCTAAAAAGCTATAATTGCGTCTCAGACCCGAGGAAATAGAATTTTTAACTGCAGCGCCGTCTGAACATAATTGTGGGTGGCACTGGTACATTAAGAACCGACACTTCAGAAATACAGTGAAGAAAGAGTTGATTTAGACAAACAGAAAAGTTGTCAGGAAGACAAATAAGCCAATTCAGTGAAATAATGGTAACACATGTAAGTGTATAGTGATGACACACCATACATTTTCCTACAATTTTTTATCGATTATTCCCTGATATTTTTACCATCATTTATCATTTTTCCTTGTAATATTTTCAGCTATATTTCTCAATACAGCGTAATTATAATACGTAATAATACAACATTATAAGTAAACTGCATAGGCACAGTGTACGTAATTAGTCTTATTCTACAAACCTCAGAGTAACAACCAGTTTTCCAGTAGATTTTACTGGTGCGTTGACTCGGTCGCAGGCTTCCGATCTGCGGTCCTCTTCCACATCAAAAGCTGACGACGATAAAATATGAAATATAGCTTGAACCTCTCTTCGTCGTCGATTAATATGTTGTTACAAAACTATAAAAAAAAATGGTTCAAATGGCTCTGAGCACTATGGGACTTAACTTCTGTGGTCATCAGTCCCCTAGAACTTAGAACTACTTAAACCTAACTAACCTAAGGACATCACACACATCCATGCCTGAGGCAGGATTCGAACCTGGGACCGTAGAGGTCACGCGGTTCCAGACTGAAGAGCCTTTAACCGCACGGCCACACCGGCCGGCTACAAAACTATATCAACGCACCCTCGTCCTCTCGGTTAATAACCATATTTTTGTTTATTTTCCTGCGCCTTGCGTAAATCAGCAGCAGAGTCGCCTCTTCTTTATTGTTCCTTTCATGTGTAAGTAACTTGCTTGTATGTAGGCAGCGCTATAGACTGTGTTAATATCGCTGACAGCGCCTTGCGCCCTCAGCAAGAGATTCTGTGGTTGGACGGACTAGCAGTTAGCGAATGGGTAGGTAAGTGTATGAACATGCTGTTATTAGTGGATGCTCTGTTTCAATAGGACATGCATTGTCTAAAGTGAGATGAAATTATGTTGTTGTTGTTGTTGTGGGCTTCAGTCCTGAGACTGGTTTGATGCAGCTCTCCATGCTACTCTATCCTGTGCAAGCTTCTTCATCTCCCAGTACCTACTGCTACCTACATCCTTCTGAATCTGTATAGTGTATTGATCTCTTGGTCTCCCTCTACGATTTTTACCCTCCACGCTGCCCTCCAATGCTAAATTTGTGATCCCTTAATGCCTCAAAACATGTCCTACCAACCGATCCCTTCTTCTAGTCAAGTTGTGCCACAAACTTCTCTTCTCCCCAATCCTATTCAATACCTCCTCATTAGTTACGTGATCTACCCACCTTATCTTCAACATTCTTCTGTAGCACCATATTTCGAAAGCTTCTATTCTCTTCTTGTCCAAACTGGTTATCGTCCATGTTTCACATCCATACATGGCTACACTCCATACAAATACTTCCAGAAACGACTTCCTGACACTTAAATCTATACTCGATGTTAACAAATTTCTCTTCTTCAGAAACGATTTCCTTGCCATTGCCAGTCTACATTTTACATCCTCTCTACTTCGACCATCATCAGTTATTTTGCTCCCTAAATAGCAAAACTCCTTTACTACTTTAAGTGTCTCATTTCCTAATCTAATCCCCTGAGCATCACCCGATTTAATTTGACTACATTCCATTATCCTCGTTTTGCTTTTGTTGATGTTCATCTTATATCCTCCTTTCAAGTCACTGTCCATTCCGTTCAACTGCTCTTCCAAGTCCTTTGCTGTCTCTGACAGAATTACAATGTCATTGGCGAACCTCAAAGTTTTTACTTCTTCTCCATGAATTTTAATACCTACTCCGAATTTTTCTTTTGTTTCCTTTACTGCTTGCTCAATATACAGATTGAATAACATCGGGGAGAGGCTACAACCCTGTCTCACTCCTTTCCCAACCACTGCTTCCCTTTCATGCCCCTCGACTCTTATAACTGTCACCTGGTTTCTGCACAAATTGTAAATAGCCTTTCGCTTCCTGTATTTTACCTCTGCCACCTTCAGAATTTGAAAGAGAGTATTCCAGTTAACGTTGTCAAAAGCTTTCTTTAAGTCTACAAATGCTAGAAACGTAGGTTTGCGTTTTCTTAATCTTTCTTCTAAGATAAGTCGTAAGGTTAGTATTGCCTCACGTGTTCCAACATTTCTACGGAATCCAAACTGATCTTCCCCGAGGTCCGCTTCTACCAGTTTTTCCATTCGTCGCGTTAGTATTTTGCAGCTGTGACTTATTAAACTGATAGTTCGGTAATTTTCACATCTGTCAACACCTGCTTTCTTTGGGATTGGAATTATTATATTCTTCTTGAAGTCTGAGGGTATTTCTCCTGTCTCATACATCTTGCTCACCAGATGGTAGTGTTTTGTCAGGACTGGCTCTCCCAAGGCCATCAGCAGTTCTAATGGAATGTTATCTACTCCCGGGGCCTTGTTTCGACTCAGATCTTTCAGTGCTCTGTCAAACTCTTCACGCAGTATCTTATCTCCCATTTCATCTTGATTTACATTATCTTCCATTTCCATAATATTGTCCTCAAGTACATCGCCCTTGTATAAACCCTCTATATACTCCTTCCACCTTTCTGCTTTCCCTTCTTTGCTTAGAACTGGGTTGCCATCTGAGCTCTTGATATTCATACAAGTGGTTCTCTTCTCTCCAAAGGTCTCTTTAATTTTCCTGTAGGCAGTATCTATCTTACCCCTAGTGAGACAAGCCTCTATATTCTTACATTTGTCCTCTAGCCATCCCTGCTTAGCCATTTTGCACTTCCTGTCGATCTCATTTTTGAGACGTTTGTATTCCTTTTTGCCTGCTTCATTTACTGCATTTTTATATTTTCTCCTTTCATCAATTAAATTCAATATTTCTTCTGTTACCCAAGGATTTCTATTAGCCCTCGTCTTTTTACCTACTTGATCCTCTGCTGCCTTCACTACTTCATCCCTAAGAGCTACCCATTCTTCTTCTACTGTATTTCTTTCCCCCATTCCTGTCAATTGTTCCCTTCTGCTCTCCCTGAAACTCTCTACAACATCTGGTTCTTTCAGTTTATCCAGGTCCCATCTCCTTAAATTCCCACCTTTTTGCAGTTTCTTCAGTTTCAATCTGCAGTTCATAACCAATAGATTAGGGTCAGAATCCACATCTGCCCCTGGAAATGTCTTACAATTTAAAACCTGGTTCCTAAATCTCTGTCTTACCATTATATAATCTATCTGATACCTTTTAGTATCTCCAGGATTCTTCCAGGTATACAACCTTCTTTTATGATTCTTGAACCAAGTGTTAGCTATGATTAAGTTATGCTCTGTGCAAAATTCTACAAGGCGGCTTCCTCTTTCATTCCTTACTCCCATTCCATATTCACCTTCTACGTCTCCTTCTCTTCCTTTTCCTACTGTCGAGTTCCAGTCACCCATGACTATTAAATTTTCGTCTCCCTTCACTATCTGAATAATTTCTTTTATTTCATCATACATTCCATCAATCTCTTCGTCATCTGCGGAGGTGGTTGGCATATAAACTTATACTACGTTGGTAGGCGTGGGCTTCGTATCTATCTTGGCCACAATAATGCGTTCACTATGCTGTTTGTAGTAGCTTACCCGCATTCCTATTCTTTTATTCATTGTTTAACAGACTCCTGCATTACCCCTATTTGATTTTGTATTTATAACCCTGTAATCACCTGACCAAAAGTCTTGTTCCTCCTGCCACCGAACTTCACTAATTCCCACTATATCTAACTTTAACCCATCCATTTCCCTTTTTAAATTTTCTAACCTACCTGCCCGATTAAGGGATCTGACATTCCACGCTCCGATCCGTAGAATGCCAGTTTTCTTTCTCCTGATAACGACGTCCTCTTGAGTAGTCCCCGCCCGGAGATCCGAATGGGGGACTATTTTACCTCCGGAATATTTTACCCAAGAGGACGCCATCATCATTTAATCATACAGTAAAGCTGCATGTCCTCGGGAAAAATTACGGCTGTAGTTTCCCCTTGCTTTCAGCCGTTCGCAGTACCAGCACAGCAAGGCCGTTTTGGTTAATGTTACAAGGCCAGATCAGTCAGTCATCCAGACTGTTGCCCCTGCAACTACTGAAAAGGCTGCTGCCCCTCTTCAGGAACCACATGTTTGTCTGGCCTCTCAACAGATACCCCTCCGTTGTGGTTGCACCTACGGTACGGCCATCTGTATCGCTGAGGCACGCAAGCCTCCCCACCAACGGCAAGGTCCATGGCTTGTGTATTTACAAGAAAATACGCAAGGAAATGTATGAAGACTGATGTATGGTTCGCAATGTTTTGGTACTGGAATTATTGACAACTATATAATTTTTGGAACTGGATGTCACATGAATAATGTAAAATTTTCCGAATACGTTGTTTGCTCTTCATTAAAATCTTTCTTTCGCTGACTATATGACTCCTAGTAGTTACAGTCCATAATAGTTAGAATCATTTTATTTAGCTGGCTGTCGTTGCTACTTGCTGTAATTGCTGTAGTTCGCGTTATGATGATTTTCTGTGAAGTAAGTGACTTGTGAAAAAGAATGGGGTCTCCACTATCGGTATTCGAGAGTGAAACGAGTTTTGGCAGTTAACAGAGTTGGGGGTAGTTTCATATTTCTTTAATTTTATATTTTTTTGATTTGTATTATTGTTAGTATTTCTTGCAATTCAAGGCCATTCTTTTGTATTAATTATTGTAAGTCATGTTGTCAATGTATAGCAGTCAGAATGCGTTGTACTTGTATATTGTGGGTAATAAATGAATAGATTAAGTTTTAGTTGTCTTTGTCAGGGAAGACTCTGTGGGTCAGTGTTTAATAAAAAAAATAATTGAAGAGTTACCTTCACATGTTACCGAACAATCAGTTTAATAAGTCATGGCTGCAAAATACTAACACAATTTTTTTACAAACGAATGGAAAACCTGGTAGAAATCAACCTCGCGGAAGATCGGTTTGCATTCCGTAGAAATGTTAGAACATGCGAGGCGATACTGATCCTACGACTTATCTTAGAAGATGGGGTTAGAATAGGCATTTCTAGCATTTGTAGAGTTAGAAAAAGCTTTTGACAATGTTGACTGGAATACTCTCTTTCAAATTTTTAAAGTAGTAGATGTAAAATACACGGAACGAAAGGCTATTTACAATTTGTACAGAAATCAGATGGCAGTTGTAAGAGTCGAGGGGGATGAAGAGGAAGCAGTGGTTGAGAAGGGAGTAATACAGGGTTGTAGCCTATCCCCGATGTTATTCAGTTTTTATATTAAGCATGCAGTAAAGGAAACAAAAGAAAAATTTGGAGTAGGAGTTAAAATCCATGAGGAAGAAGAAATAAAAACTCTGAGATTTGTCGACGACAGTGTAATTCTGTCGGAGACAGCAAAGGACCTGAAAGAGCAGTTGAACGGAATGGACACTGTCTTGAAAGGAGGATAGAAGATGAACATCAAAAAAAGTAAATTAGGATAATAGAATGTAGTCGAGTTAAATCACATGATGCTGAGGGAATTAGATTAGGAAATGAGATAATTAAAGTACTAAATAAGTTTTTCTATTTGGGGAGCAAAATAACTGATGATGGTTGAAGTAGAGAGGATATAAAATGTACATTGGCTATGGCAAGGAAA
Source organism: Schistocerca nitens (assembly GCF_023898315.1). NCBI lineage: Eukaryota > Metazoa > Arthropoda > Insecta > Orthoptera > Acrididae > Schistocerca > Schistocerca nitens. The sequence continues at coordinate 229,639,293 of NC_064621.1, read as the reverse complement.
GTGTTTCTGAAGAAGAAAAATTTGTTAACATGGGGTATAGATTTAAGTATCAGGAAGTGTTTTATGGATGTATTTGTATGGAGTGCAGCCATGTATGGAAGTGAAACATGAACGATAAACAGTGTAGACAAGACGAGAATAGAAGTTTTCGAAATATGGTGCTACAGAAGAATGCTGAAGATTAGATGGGTAAATCATATAACTAATGAGGAGGTACTGAACGGAATTGGGATGAAGAGGAATTTGTGGCGCAACTTGACTAGAAGAAGGGACCAACTGGCAGGACACGTTCTGAGGCATCAAGAGATCACCAATTTAGTATTGGAGGGAAGCGTGGAGGATAAAAATCGTAGAGGGAGACCAAGAGATGAATACACTAAGCAGATTCAGAAGGATGTAGGTTGCAGTAGTTATTTACAGATGAAGAGGCTTGCACAGAATAGAGTAGCATGGAGAGATGCATCAAATCAGTCTCTGGACTGAAAACCACAACAGTAACAACATCTTTACCTATTAGCAAATGCAGAAGTTTCCTTTTCTTTTCTCCCTTGCTGTTCCTCAACACAGTAGAGTATATTAGCACTTTGGTTGAAATAAAAGCACATTCTCTGCACACTCTACATCTACATCTACACCTACATACATATCATCACTGAAAGATGCGGCGCATGGTGGAAAGTATGTTGTACCAACGCTAGTCATCCCTTTTCCCATTCTACTAGCAAAAAAAAAAAAAAAAAATACCAGCAAGTGACTGTCTATATACGTCCGTACGAACCCTAATTTACCTTTTTCTTTTCTCAGTTCTTAAGAGAGATGTACACTGGGTACAGGAGAGTCGTTCTACAGGCAGTCTCAATAGCGTTTCGCGAAAAGAACACCATCTTCTCCCCAGGGAATCCCATTTGAGTTCACGGAGCATTCTTGTAATACTTATTTCCGAAGTACATGCGTCATTATCGAACCTACCTGTACAAAATCTAGCAGCACGTCTCTGAATTTCCTTTAATCACACCTTGTGGGACTCCCAGACACTCGAGCAGTACTCGAGAATGAGTCTCACTAGTGTTCTGTACGCGGTCTCCTTTACAGAAAAGCTATACTTCGCTATAATTCTCCCAATAGACAGAAGTCCACCATCCGCCGTCTGTAGAACCGACGTAAGTGCTGCTTTCATTTCACATTGCTTTGCAACTTTACGCCTAGACGTTTAATCGACATGACTGTATCAAGCAGCACACATACTGCATCCAATCACTGCACCGTTGTTTTTCCTATGTTTCTGCATTAGCTACATGATTCTGTATTTAGAGTGATGATGAGGCCGCATACATCGAGGAGCGTAGGGGACAATGCGGGAGCCCCGCACCGCTGTACTAGGCAAGTTCCTAGTGGGGGTGGTTTGCCATTGCCTTCCTCCGACCGTAAGGGGGTGAATGATGATGATGATGATGATGATGATGAAGACGGCACAACACCCAGTCATCTCGAAGCAGGAAAAATCCCTGACCCCACCAGGAATCGAACCCGGGTTCCCATGTGCTGGAAGCGAGAACGCTACTGCAAGACCACAAGCTGCGGACGTAATTAGAGTAAGCTGGCTTTAATTAATCCACACAGAAATTCTGACTCATTGTGTGTGCTCCAACAGACTCTCATCCACAGAGAGTTTGGTGTACTGAGATACCACATAAGAAGAGTTAGCTACAGGTGGTTCCAGACGTACCGTGGACGTACATCCGTAACAGGAATATCGCTGCGTGCAAACCACTGTCCGCGAGAATTAAACCCCCTGGAGCGCCAGCGTCACCAGAAAGTGGCTTAAGTAAGCGTGCACGAGCAGCAGTCGTTAGCTGGATGTTGGGAGGCAGTCCGAATCTTGCTAAGGAGTTCCCGCAGAACGTTCACGGTGTCTTCAAGTCGTCCATTGAGATACAAACAGAGGCCGACAGATAGACAGTGGTTAATCTACAACAGAAACAGAACAGTGAATATAATTATCTTGTATAGACAAGAGACAGGCTGCCTAGATATTTAACTGTGTGAGCGGTACACGGCTCGTGTTCATGCCATTTACTGTTTGTCATCTTCTACTACCGTACTGCCGCCTCGTTCTCTTATTCCATTTCCTACCGACACTAACTTCCTGCCTTACTTGTTCGTGAGCGGCAGCAGCATCGCGTATCGATAAGTGCACTGTCGTACCATCTCTGGAGCGACCGATAGTATTTCTGGGTCGTCTTGTCTCTCGCAGTCAGTTCGAGACGGACCAGCAGTGCAGTTGGGACGCAGCAGCAGTGAAGTCGGGTATGGAGCGTCGGTAAGGCGCCGACAGCCAGTGCTCGCCGACCGCTGGCGGCACACCTGAACTGTCCGACGGAGGGAGATTGGAGCGGGACGACCGTTGGTTTGCCGTTCGGTTGGTCGTCTCATCGGCCGAAGTGTACTTGGTCCCTTCACCGTTTCCGGGCTTGGGCAGTTGGTTGGTTGGCGTGGAGCAGCGAGGAAGTGTCGGTGGCGCGTGTCTGACCGGGGCCTGGCGGCGTCCACGCTCGGTCGGAGTGTGAGGGGCTGTTGGCTTTGCAACGAGGCCCGTGGCTCGCTGATCCTGGACACGAAAGCTCAGTAAATAAAAAGGTTTTCTTGTCGGTGGGTCCGTTGACTGTCTGTGCGTTGGGTTGTCGTCGGATCGACAATGGTTGTACCGACTGCCTGTCTCACCTAAGCGAGTGTTAGTGTTTGAATTCCACGCCGACCCTCGAACATCTGAGCGCCCTTGGGTGTACTTCCTTTTTTTTTTTTAATTTGTTCTTGTTGTTTGTGCTTGTATGGCTTCTAGCCGATTTTTAGATTAAGATTCTTTAGGCCTTCTGCCTAATTTGAAGAACTCTTTCACGTAAGACCTTTGGCATTTTAAAGGTTTTAATGTTGTTGAATTTTAAGTGTTGGGCCTTAAGCCGATTTTGAGTTTGAGTTGTTTTGCTCTTAAACCCTTCAGCCTAAATTAAAGAATTGTCTCACGTAAGGCCTTTGGTTTTTTTTTAGTTAATGATATGGAGTTTTAAGTGTTAGGCCTTCACCCTATTTGAATTTAACATGTTTGGTCTTGTAGTCTCTGACTCTTTGGGCCTTCAGCCTAACTAAAGAACTTAATATAAGGCTTTTCTTTTAAAATTCTGTTTTGGTTGAGTTAAAAACTGTTTTACGTAAGGCATTTTTTTTTAATTTAATGTTGTTTAGCCTTAAGTGTTGGGCTTTAACCGATTTTGAATTCAAATTGTTTGCTTTGAAAATCTAAGATTCTTTGGGCCTTTAGCCTAAATAAAGAACCGTTGTAAGATAAGAGTTGCCTTTTAAATTTCGGATTATGCTTGTGTTTTAAGTTATTGGCCTTCAGCCGTTTTTAAATTAAAGTGGCTTTCAGCCAGTAATTAAGTCCCAAAGATTAAAACTGTGTTTAAAAAAAAATTGTTTTGGCTCTTGTAATGTTTGATCAAATAATAAAGTTGTGTGATCGAGGGTAACTGACAGCCCCTTATTTTCGTCCCTTTCCACAATTTAAACTATCTGTCCTGCCTGCGGGTTTAGCAGGTTGTGTCACTGTGCAGCGTAGTCCGGAACAGTTCTTCGAATAGTACATCACCAAAGAAGATTATTTTCCTTCTGACTTTAGTTCCGAGAACGTTATTTGGTTTGTTTTCGTGGGAGTGTAGTCAACGCAGAACACATAGTCTAAACCTGCATTCTACAATGGCGGTACCAAAATTGAGTAATATACTTTACCATTCTTCATTCCGTGCTACTTTTATTGTTTGTGTGCTGCCCTAGAATCCATGCATCCGACCTTCCAGGACACTTTATTAGTCTTTTTCAGTGGCAGCGAGTTTCTGTCAAAGTAACAGCCCACGACAGACAGCGCGTATTGACCGAATGATTAACGCGCCTGCGGTTGCATTTTGTAGGAAACAAATAAACGCGAGGTCTTTTAAGTTCTGCTTGGCTGCCGACGCAAAACGCCCTGTCGCGTTGGCGCTGCAACAAATTCACGACCCTTTGCAAAAACCCGGATTTAATAACAGCCACGGTTCGTGCTCAAAATCTAACCACTGCAATAAAACTTACTGTTGAGTCCAGAGATGTTAAAACGAACCCTGTCGTACCTGAGAGATGTTTTATTTGTTCTCGTATTGAGAAGCAGCAACGGTTACCACACAAGACCGATTGTGCTTGACATATTTATCTATGAGGGAGTTTCTCCAAAACTTTCCTGTAGCAATTCCAATTTAGGTTCTACAGCAAGTAGTGGCAGTGGCAGCTATTTTTCGACTGTAGTTGTTGATTTGGTCTTCAGTATGAAGGTTGGTTTGATACAGTTCTCAGCATTAACATGTCCTGTGTCAGCTTCCTGATAGGAGCGTACGTACAGCGACCTACATCTAAGCCTTCGGCCTACCTCTACAATTTTTGCCCACCACACATCCCTCCACTACTACACGATTGGTGCATAAGCTGATACCGCTTTTCCGTACGTTTAATAAACACACCGGATACCCATATCAGAGACTTTAGTCATCGATAATATATTCTTTTTCACTATTAACAACAGTTTAACAACGTTGGGGTAACTTTTCGATTCTGTGACTAAAGAAACCACCTATTTTTGAGGCAAAGAACTCATCGAGCCATGCTAGGAGTGCATTTCCATCAGGAAAGTAAGTTCAAATGGCTCTGAGCACTATGCGACTTAACTGCTGAGGTCATCAGTCGCCTAGAACTTAGAACTAATTAAACCGAACTAACCTAAGGACAACACACACATCCATGCCCGAGGCAGGATTCGAACGTGCGACCGTAGCGGGAAAGTAAGTTCCTTGATGGTCGTTCGATAGAGAGCGGAAAAGGTGAAAACCTGAGGGCGCAAGATCAGGTGAAAAAGATGGGTGTGGAATGACTTCCAACATAATTCCTGTGTAGTGTTTTTAGTCAATCTAGAAGAATGCTGGAGGGCATTACCACGGAGTGGTAACACTTCAGGCAGTCTATCTCGTCGTTGTTCTAGGATTGCGTCTGCAACACGTCTTAGTTGTTGAAACTACACGTCAGCGAATGGTTCAAATGGCTCTGAGCACTATGGGACTCAACTGCTGTGGTCATAAGTCCCCTAGAACTTAGAACTACTTAAACCTAACTAACCTAAGGACAGCACACAACACCCAGCCATCACGAGGCAGAGAAAATCCCTGACCCCGCCGGGAATCGAACCCGGGAACCCGGGCGTGGGAAGCGAGAACGCTACCGCACGACCACGAGATGCGGGCACACCTACACGTCAGCGGTGATGGTTGTACTTCGGGTAGAAATTCGTAATACACCGTATCGTCGTTGTTCCAACAAATGCGTAACGTTTTCTCTTGTGGAACCACGTCTTTGTACGGTGAGTTACTGCTTTGTTAAGGCTCATCCATTCCTTTATTTTCTTTACTTTAGCATAAAGACACCATTTCTCATCACCAGTAACGATACGGCACAGGAATTGTCGGTGTTGCTAACGACCTAATTAATGCCGAGCAAGCAGAGATGCACATATGGCCACCCGCTAATAATTGTAATTTTGGCTTGGAACATGCAGTACACATACAGTCTATTTTTGAAACTTCTCCATGGCATGGAAATGTCGCGCGATGGTCAGTTCTCTAGTACACTGACGTGTATCACTGTGGATTAATGCGTTTAAACGATCTAACGATCTTCGTCAAATCCCGAAGGTCTTCCTGAAAGTGGAGGGTCACCATTGTCAAAACTATCCTCCCTAATACGAGAAAATGGTTTTCTTGCTGTGCTCCGTCCAATGACATTATCTCCATTATTGTTGTTGTGTTCTTCAGTCCAGAGACTGGTTTGATCTACATCTACGTCTACATCCATACTCCGCAAGCCACCTGACGGTGTGTGGCGGAGGATACCCTGAGTACCTCTATCGGTTCTCTCTTCTATTCCAGTCTCGTATTGTACGTGGAAAGAAGGATTGTCGGTATGCTTCTGTGTGGGCTCTAATTTCTCTGGTTTTATCCTCATGGTCTCTTCGCGAGGTATACGTAGGAGGGAGCAATATACTGCTTGACTCTTCGGTGAAGATGTGTTCTCGAAACTTTAACAAAAGCCCGTACCGAGCTACTGAGCGTCTCTCCTGCAGAGTCTTCCACTGGAGTTTATCTATCATCTCCGTAACGCTTTCGCGATTACTAAATGATCCTGTAACGAAGCGCGCTGCTCTCCGTTGGATATTCTCTATCTCTTCTATCAACCCTATCTGGTACGGATCCCACACTGCTGAGCAGTATTCAAGCAGTGCGCGAACAAGCGTACTGTAACCTGCTTCCTTTGTTTTCGAATTGCATTTCCTTAGGATTCTACCAATGAATCTCATTCTGGCATCTGCTTTACCGACGATCAACTTTATATGATGATTCCATTTTAAATCACTCCTAATGCTTACTCCCAGATATGGAATTAACTGCTTCCAGTTGCTGACCTGCTATTTTGTAGCTAAATGATAAGGGATCTATCTTTCTATGTATTCGCAGCACATTACGCTTGTCTACATTGAGATTCAATTGCCATTCCCAGCACCGTGCGTCAATTCGCTGCAGATCCTCCTGCATTTCAGTACAATTGTCCATTGTTACAAGCTCTCGATACACCACAGCATCATCCGCAAATAGCCTCAGTGAACTTCCGATGTCATCCACAAGGTCATTTATGTATATTGTGAATAGCAACGGTCCTATGACACTCCCCTGCGGCACACCTGAAATCACTCTTACTTCGGAAGACTTCTCTCCATTGAGAATGACATGCTGCGTTCTGTTATTTAGGAACTCCTCAATCCAATCACACAATTGGTCTGATAGTCCATATGCTCTTACTTTGTTCATTAAACGACTGTGGGGAACTGTATCGAACGCCTTGCGGAAGTCAAGAAACACGGCATCTACCTGTGAACCCGTGTCTATGGCCCTCTGAGTCTCGTGGACGAATAGCGCGAGCTGGGTTTCACACGAGCGTCTTTTTCGAAACCCATGCTGATTCCTACAGATTTCTAGTCTCCAGAAAAGTCATTATACTCGAACATAATACGTGTTCCAAAATTCTACAACTGATCGACGTTAGAGATATAGGTCTATAGTTCTGCACATCTCTTCGACGTCCCTTCTTGAAAACGGGGATGACCTGTGCCCTTTTCCAATCCTTTGGAACGCTTCGCTCTTCTAGAGACCTACGGTACACCGCTGCAAGAAGGGGGGCAAGTTCCTTCGCGTACTCGGCGTAAAATCGAACTGGTACCCCATCAGGTCCAGCGGCCTTTCCTCTTTTGAGCGATTTTAATTGTTTCTCTATCCCTCTGTCGTATGTTTCGATATCTACCATTTTGTCATCTGTGCGACAATCTAGAGAAGGAACTACAGTGCAGTCATCCTCTGTGAAACAGCTTTGGAAAAAGACATTTAGTATTTCGGCCTTTAGTCTGTCATCCTCTGTTTCAGTACCATTTTGGTCACAGAGTGTCTGGACATTTTGTTTTGATCCACCTACCGCTTTGACATAAGACCAAAATTTCTTAGGATTTTCTGCCAAGTCAGTACATAGAACTTTACTTTCGAAATCATTGAACGCCTCTCGCATAGCCCTCCTCACACTACATTTCGCTTCGCGTAATTTTTGTTTGTCTGCAAGGCTTTGGCTATGTTTATGTTTGCTGTGAAGTTCCCTTTGCTTCCGCAGCAGTTTTCTAACTCGGTTGTTGTACCACGGTGGCTCTTTTCCATCTCTTGATGCAGCTCTCCATGACTCTATATCTTTTGCAAGCTTCTTCATTTCCCAGTAACTCTTGCAATCTACATTCTTCTGAATTATCTCCATACAGGGCGCAATTGTTTCTGGTTACTCCCCTGCTGTCACCCCTCTACTGAACTCAAACAGAAGCATATGGCGGCAGTGTTCCGATTTCTGCACTTGGCACTCCATTTTCTAGCGTCGACAGCTCCACTCATTATCACCGCAAGACAAAAAAACAGTACATAAACTCAAGTAACAACAATGAACTACAAATAGAAATGGCAATCGATAAATAAACGCCGGCCGAAGTGGCCAAGCGGTTCTGGGCGCTACAGTCTGGAACCGCGCGGCCGCTACGGTCGCAGGTTCGAATCCTGCCTCGGGCATGGATGTGTGTGATGTCCTTAGGTTAGTTAGGTTTAAGTAGTTCTAAGTTCTAGGGGACTGATGACCACAGCAGTTGAGTCCCATAGTGCTCAGAGCCATTTGAACCATTTTTCATAAATAAACCCATAACAACCGAAATACCAATATACAAACAAAATCGCTACGTACTTAGCTACAAACCTAATATAAAGTGTTCCCTATGGTTGTGACGAATTAAGCAATCCCTTCTTTGAGTCAGGTTGTGTCATAAATTACTTTTCTCCAGAATTCGATTCAACACAACCCATTTTGTTATCCGATCTACCCACGTGACTTCGCTATTTTTCAGAAGAACCATTTTTAAGACGCTTCTATTCCCTTCTCTTCTTATCTGTTTATGGTCCACTTTTCACTTTCTTACAACGTTACACTACAGACGAATACCTCGAAAAATGCACTCTGGCACTTAAATTTATCACCATAGTAAATGGAGGCATTCAACCGTATTTCTGTCCAACGTACAGCTTAACGAAGTGTTTCGAGAGACAATGCTATCATCATCATATGGTAAAAACGTAACTCGCGAGGTCATTAAAAAATGTACCAACACAACTGCGGACCTCATAAAATAAAATAAGATAAAAACAGATATTACGGTAGATCCTTAACATCGTCGACTTCTGTCAGTAGTCGTCCCATCTCACACCACACATTACACCAGGCCGTGACCCGCTGTGGTCTCCTAGAGCGTCGAGCTGACGCTTTTGCAGAAGTCCGGAGGTTGTTGTGAACCGACATGCCCGCGGTATTTCTGCGAAGCTGCAGGCAGCTATTGCCTCAACCAAAACTCTGTTCTAGTAGTCGCCTACTTTTCCTCACTTTCCAAGCCTGCAATCGTCAACCTCTAGATTTTATCAAAGGGATAATACAAATTTATCATTATGTATCTGCCCTAGAGTAATCTTACAAAGCCGTTAAGAATCCCCGTTTCTTTGTCTTCCAATTGTGCGTTCAGAATATTATTATGTTTCTGTTCATGAATGACGATCTCCAATTCTTCCGGCAGGTTCGGTTTTCTCCCTTTCCTTTCCGTGTGCAACATTTCCAAGTCTTCTTCTATTCCCTTAAGGGGTTGGCCAGTTTCGCAGACGTCATTCGCAACAACTGATTTGTCGTACTTACTTTACCCGAATGCATTTTATTGTCCTTGTATCAGATGGAAAATGTTCTTTCTGTATGCCCATTATTCTTTGCATCACAGGATCTTTTGAACTTAATCTTTTTACGGACATAATGCTTCAGGCTATACCTCACTAGATTACCTTTTTGGAACGCTGTTTTAACAGCATGCGGTTTAAAACAGTTCGCAGTGCTATGCGACAGCTTTGTCCCTCAAAACGCGTTCTTAAACTGTATGGGGGACAGAAATACAGTTAAATGCTGTCAGTTATTACAGTGAAAAGTAACAGTTGTTACCTCACTTCCATAATGAGTAATATTAGACTTAACTTAAATTTGATTTACATTTGATATTAACAAATTTCTTTTTTCGGGAATGCTTTTCTTGCTATTTCTAGTCTTAGTTCTACATCCTCTCTGCTTCAACTATCATCAGTTATTTTTCTACCCTACACAACATCCTAGTCCATCCCTGTTACACCCACTCCCAGTTGATTAGCACAGGAATCCCTGCAGCAGACCAAGGTGAGTGACCAGCACAATCCACCCGTCCACCGCTTCCTAGTCCAGTCCGAGACTAATCCTACACAATCAGAGGCCGCATCTCCTGGGAAAGCACCTGTGACATATAACAAGTCTGAGGCATACACTTCACATTTACTTATGTACGTATGACTACCAAGTGGCTCTCAGCCAGGATGCATGGCCACCAACAAACTGTAGCCAAGGACAAAGCTGACCACCCAGAGGCAGACTATACATCTGAGCATAATATGCTCAGTTTCAGTGGCTGCCCCGCAGCCCTAGTCATCAACATTCTTCCATTCATCACTGGATTCAGTGAACTATGCCGTTGGGAGTTGTCCTTGCAACACATCCTTCGCTCGCATTGTAGTCCTGGCCTCACTTTCCGGTAACCCACTCTCTCTACGCACTCCACCCAACGGTTTCCCTTTCCTCCACCCTGTTACCTTCTGTCAGTTCATGTCCCACATCACCTTCAGCTTGCTCCGCTCCCCACTGGCTTCAGCAACCGTGCGTCTCTCGCCTAGCCTGTGCACCTGCCACCTGTCCCTCCCGCATTACTAGTTGACTAAGTGGCTGCCTCCCTCTGAACCGCTGGAACCCACCCCCAAACTCTCTTCATCCCGCCTCCCTCTTCCTCTACCTGCCAAACTCCATTCGACTCCCACCACAACCTTTTTCACTTGCCAAAATGCAGCAGTTGCACTGTACATTCAGCCAGCACCATGGAGGACCATATGCATGAGTAGGTTTGAGTGGGTGACTCAGTATGTGTTTTGCTCTAGCAGGAAGAAGAATTTCTTTGAAAGTAAGCTAGTTTTTATTTCTTTTTGCGTGTGCCTATCGACGACTCAATGCTTCTACTTTTTGTTGACTAGTCTCATTTAACCCAGAGGTATTTACATTCAGCTAGATCTTTCTTACGTCACTATTCTATATGCCAATCTTTAACTGGCTGTTAAAAATTATGTTCCACGTTTTGAGAGGAATTAGTATGGACCAAAACAAGAAATCAGTAAACATGAGCTCTAAAATACATACCTAAAGAGGTATGAACACTTCTTGGTTCAAATGGCTCTGAGCACTAGAACTTAGAACTACTCAAACCTAACTAACCTAAGGACATCACACACATCCATGCCCGAGGCAGGATTCGAACCTGCGACCGTAGCAGTCGCACGGTTCCGGACTGCGCGCCTAGAACCGCGAGACCACCGCGGCCGGCATGAACACTTCTTCATCTTCACTGTAGTGACACACATCTCCTCTCCTACAAGTCCTTTGCCATTACGAAACGAGTTGGAAGAGGTGAATACCTTATCCTGTTACTGTGAAACAGCAGAGCATCTAATGTATAAGGGGCAGTCAAATGAAAACCGAGCACTAGCCACAACGCGACCACGGAATGGTTCTGTTCAACAGTATTGACCACACGCATTAAGACATTTATCCCACCGGGAGATAACATAGTCAGTTCTTGTTTCGAAGACAGCGATCGGCCTCTGACGAATCAACAACCACACCCACATTTCCAGCTGCAACCGACTTCGACCCATGTCTTTCTTCAAGGCGCCAGAGACGAAAATCACACGTTGAAAGATCCAGGCTGTACAGAGGACATTACAGTGTTTCCAACCCAAATTGCTGAAGCGCAGCCTGGGTCTTGTAGCTTTATGACGGATCACAGTTTCTGTAAAGTGTTCTTATGCCGCCGTGCATTGACTGTGGTTCCACACTCGAGGAATTCGACGAGCAGAGGGCCCCTGCAATCAAAGAAGAAGGTTATCATGACATTACCGTACCTTGTGTGACCGACTTTGGATTTCTTTAGCGGGGGGATGTGAGATATTTCCATTGTTAGCTTTACCACTTGCCTTCGGTCTGTCGGAATCCTGTCGCACGGATTCACCCCTCTGCACGATAACGCCAATCTGCCAATCGGACGAAGGCTACGCTTCAGCTATTTGGTTGGGAAAGAATGCAACATCCTCCGTACAGCACGGATCTTTCTCCGTGTGATTTTCACATCTTTGGCGTCCTGAAGAAAGATATGCATGGATCAATCGGACGAGGAAGTGCGAGAGTGGGTGCAGCTGGGATCCGTCAGCGACCGATAGATTTCTGTCAAACAGGAATTGACTGTCTCCTCTTCCAGTGGGATAAGTGCCTGAATGCGTGTGGTGATGCTTTTGAACGTAACCATTCCACGGTGCTGTTGTGGCGGGTGTTCGCTTTTCATTTGACAGCCCCTTGCAGTTAGCTTAAAAGCTGCACTGATGAGCAATTGATAAAGGAAGTGCTCAATATAGTATCCATTCAGAATAATGCACGCTTCTATTCCACGACTTAGAGAATCACGCACATTCATAAAATCTAGAGGCTCGTCACGTATGCATGGCAGACAGTGATGACATGTTCCTGTAGTGTTTGTATACCAGTAATACGACTTTCATAACAAAGATTTCAAGTGTTCCCAAAACGAAAAATCCAAGAGCTTGAGATAGGAGGAAGAAGCTGGCCAAAGTGCTGGATATCTCCAGCTAATCCAATGTGATCTGTTATCGAGCATTTTGGAGAAAATGGACGGGTGCTTCAACATGCGTGAACCACATCTCCAGCTGCTGTTGGAATGGCACCTCCTCAAGCTGGAGAGGCAACTCGTTTGGAAGGACCTCATGATAACTTGTACCTGTCAGACTTTTGGTAGTATGTAAGGTCCTCTTATCCTATCGTCAATAATCCCTACAACACATTAATTGCGAAACCGTGGAGATGCCTTGTATGTATGGTATTGTATGTTAACCGGGAACCTAGAAACGATGGAGAGGCTCCGTCCCCGCCTCAGCCGCAGTGGTCCACAACCTCACGACGACTACAGCAGTCCACTTCACCCCTCCGCCGCCCCACACCGAACCGAGGGTTATTGTGCTGTTCGGCCCCTGGTGGACCCCCCCAGGGAACGTCTCACACCAGACGAGTGTAACCCCTATGTTTGCGTGGTAGAGTAATGGTGGTGTACGCGTACGTGGAGAACTTGTTTGCGCAGCAATCGCCGAGATAGTGTAAATGAGGCGGAATAAGGGGACCCAGCCAGCATTCGCCGAGGCAGATGGAAAACCGCCTAAAAACCATCCACAGACTGGCCGGTTCATCGGACCTCGACACAAGTCCGCCGGGCGGATTCGTGCCGGGGACCAGGCGCTCCTTCCCGCCCGGAAAGCCGTGCATTAGACCGCACGGCCAACCGGGCGGGCTGGAGATGCCTCACTTGTTTAACATTGACAATCCCTTCTTGCTTTATACTAATGTAATTTGTGAGCAGCATCTATCTTGTGAAAAGTTGACTGTCATTACATCTTCGCAACAGGCATAGCCGCGTTCCGGCAGCGGGATCGCGTGACCGTACGGTTTGAACATGCAGTACACGATATAGGCACAGCAACTGTGCATCCAGGATCGCCCAGACTAAAGGATGACTAACCCCGGTAGATGCTGAAATTCTACGTGCACTAGCTCTAGGATCTTCTTCCACTTGTTGCAATACTCGCTCCTCCACAACAGGAGTACAAATGATGTCTGGTCTGGCACGATCTACTGAGCTACGGAAGCAGTATACTAATCGCTAAAAAGTACGGCTCAGTAATTGTGCAGATGGTACCCTGCGTTCTGGATACTTTCCAGCATAGGGGCACGGGCTCGAGAGTTGCTTTCATTTTATAACAGAAGAGTATATTTACTGTTTCAGCTATGGAATTACAGGCTTCCATTGTGCTGGTAAGTACATAGATAAAACACTATGTGAAAGCATCTTACGAACTTATCGAGGCACAAACGTAGTTCCATTAGAAGTAATCTATGCGCGTCACGCAGCCAGAACTGTGAATCTGTACTAACAGATGTTTACTGACCGCTGTACAGATAGACAATAACTGAGGAATGTGTCGTCATTTGTTAGCTGTATTCTTTAGTCTGTTCGTAATAGCAAAGGGCTTGCAATAGAAGAGATGTGTTTCACAGAAGCGAAGATAAAGAACTACTCATAGCTCTTAAGGTATGCATTTTAGAGCAGCTGCTTAACGGACATTTTTGTCTTGTTTTGGTTCACACCCTCACATCTTAAAATAAGGAACTTTTTTTACGCTCCCTTTTTCTACGATGTTCCTTCAATCTAATATTGAACGCGCGTCCTGTTAGTCTTATTGCGTGTCTATCAATTAACTGTATACACTCTTGATTTGTCCTGTGGCTCAGTTTTCGCGTTGTTATGTATTACAATGCCAAAAAGATTATTTTCGTTTCGAATTCTAATTCCTATCTTGGTACGCCCAAATACTCGCACAATTTTGTCAGATGTTGTGCCAAGAAGGCCAACGGCCTTTCCGCAGTGGTAACGCTGGTTCCCATCAGATCTCCGAAATTAAGCGCTGTCGGGCTGGGCTAGCACTCGGATGGGTGACCATCTGGTCTGTCCAGCGCTGTTGGCAAGCGGGGTGCACTCAGCCCTTGTGAGGCAAACTGAGGAGCTACTTGACTGAGATGTAACGGCTCCAGTCACGAAAACTCACAACATGCCTGGAGAGCAGAGTGTTGACCACGTGCATCTCCATTAGAGATGGGCAAACTCGTTCATCCTTGGGAACTAGTTCACTGCTGATCGTTCTTTTTTGGGAACAGTTCATTTTTACTCGTTCACCGTTCATTTGTGCTTGGTATATGATTCTTATGAAAAACTGAAAACTAGTAGTGTAGGTGACTGAAGGATGGAGGGCACCAAGAGGAGGGGCACTTGCCTCCCCCCCCTGGGGTATAGAGTTTTTATTCATTACAGAATTCTTACACACTTTTAGAAGTAATTTCTGTGATTCTGCAGAACCTCTCGTTTAGCCAACTGTAGCGTTGTGTGGCTGATCGCAGGGAAATAATATAGGGTGGCCAAAATGACCCACAACCCACTTTTTTTTTCCATAGAAACCAAACTAGCAGGTAATGCAAATTGGAAACAACCAAACTTAAAAATAATTAGAGCCTTCCTAAATATAATGTTTTGTATATGAAATATACATGAAAATCGTTTTATATGAATTTTCTTACACTAAAAATTAAGCAAATTATTGAAAGTTAGTTGCTAAATAAAGTCGATGAAACCAAAAAAATATATGAATAACAAAAAAATTGCCTTGTTATAAGTATGTCTTCTGCTGTTCATCGATATAATGAGAAGAGCTGATATGCCCTTTTGTTACCTGAAAAGAGGTACCTATTACATACAACGTGATTTTTATGTAATTTACGTAACTATAAAATACTTTTTGATTACCGGTCGTGGACGCTGAATAGCCAGAACCAAGTGCAAGAACAGTTTGGAACACATGTAAAATAGGCGAGAGCAGTGAACGAAACGAACAACTGGATACTGAACTAACTAGGAGCAGTCGGCAGTGGAACTGAGACAGGTGGTCATGCGAAGAACGACGAGTGCGGCCGAGGCAGACCGAAACTGAGACGAGCACGCGACCGAGGCTGGAACGAGAACTGCCGAAGTGACGGCCGCGACCGAAGTGAACTAGTAAACTATGAACCGATCGTTCCTCGTTCCTGGGAACTATAAGTAGACCGCCGCCACCGAAGTGAACTATGAACCGATAGTTCCTCGTTCCCGGGAACTATAAGTAGACCGCCGCGACCGAAGTGAACTATGAACGATCGTTCCTCGTTCCCGGGAACTATAAGTAGACCGCCGCGACCGAAGTGAACTATGAACCGATCGTTCCTCGTTCCTGGGAACTATAAGTAGACCGCCGCGACCGAAGTGAACTATGAGCCGATCGTTCCTCGTTCCCGGGAACTGTAAGTAGACCGCCGGGACGGAAGTGAACTATGAACCGATCGTTCCTTGGAATTCGTTCCTCGGTCCTTTCGTTCATCTTGGTGAACCGTTCCTTTGCACCCGTTTGTTCGCGAACTACCCATCTCTACATCTCTACTCTCCATATCCGCATAGAGTGATGCCTGTGGTCTGAAGATGACACGGCGGCCGGTCGGTACCATTGGGCCTTCAGGGCCTGTTCGGACGGAGTGTAGTTTAGTTTAGTTTAGTTTAATAGTGCCAAGTTGGGGTAGAGATACTAACCTAGATTTCTTTGCCCTTTTCTCTAAGAAGGGTATTTTCGCTGTTATTTATTTTACTGTCATACAAAAAATTTTAACAGTCTTGATAAACCGTATACCTTCAAGTCGAAAAATGACATTCGTTGAGCTGATTTACAGAGGAAAAGCGAATAAGATTGATTGTCCTTTTACTAAGAATAAAAGAAGTGAAATCTGCCGTGCTGACAATCGAGTTTGACGTATAGTACGTCATGAAGAAGGGCAGTTCACAAAAAACACTCACAGTAAAATGAGTATAGTACGAGGTATAAAATGTAGCAACTGTCCAATATTTTACGTTGGCCAAAGGGGCAATTCTTTTGATGTCCGCATTAAAGAACATTGTGGCGAAGGTAGTAATAAAACAACTTTTGGTTCGCATTTAAAGAAAAAGTACATACATTAATTGGGACACATATACCAACATCGTGATACTTGCCATAATGTTCATATTGGATGCTACTCGCAACAGTTGTTAAATGAAGCCATTTCTGTAATAAAGTCTTTTTAGAAGCATATTCTGATGTACTATAATGTCCCTTCTTCCTAATTTTTTTGCGTTTCCTTTTGTTGGCATTCCTTTTTCTGCTGGCTCACAGTCATTTAATAGTAATTTGGTACAACAGTAGTTTAGTTCTTGCTGATTAGTGCACACTTGCGACTATCAACTTCGTTTCCTATAGTGGACAGTATCATCTATACTTCTATTATATCTCTAGATTATGTACGTCGACAGCTAACGTAGTTTTTCCTAGTTTTCAATTCGAGGCGGCTTTCTCTAAAACTAAAATTAGTATTTCGAATCTACATCGAATGGCTACTCTGAAAATCACACTTAAGTGCCTGGCAGTTGATTCAACGAACCAACTTCACAATAATTATCTATTATTCCAGTCTCGAACAGCGCACGGAAAAACCAATACCTATATCTTTCCGTGCGAGCTCTGATTTCCCTTATTTTCTTATGATGATCATTCCTCCCTAAGCAGGTCGGCATCACCAAAATATTGTTGCATTCGGTGGAGGGAGTTGATGATTGAAATAGCGTGGGAAGTTCCCTCCGCAACGAGAAACGCCTTTGTTTTAACGATGTCCACTACAAATCCTGTATTATGTTAGTGACACTCTCTCCCATATTTCTCTATAATACAAAACGTGCTGCCCTTCTTTGAATTGCCTCGATATGCTCCGTTAATCGTATCTGGTAAGGATTCCATACCGCACAGTGGTACTCCAAAAGAGGACGGACAAGCGTAATGTAGACAGTCTCTCTAGTAGATGTGTTGCAAAACCAAAGTGTTGTGCCAACAAGACGCTTTCTTTGTTCGCCTTCCCACATTTTCTGTGCGTCCTTTACAATCGAAGTTGTACGTAATTGTAATCCTAGATATTTAGCTGAATTTACGGTCTTTAGATCTGGTTGATTTATGGTGTAACCGAATATTAACGGATTCCTTTTAGCACTCATGCAGGTAACCTCACACTTTTCATTATTAGGGTCAACTGCCAATATCTGCACGATCTTATCTAAATCGCTTTGCAATTGTGTTTGATCTTTTGATGACTTTACTAGACGATAGCATCACCTATCAACAACGTAAGACGGCTGCTCAGATAGCTTCCGAAATCGTTTATACAGATAAAGAACAACAGAGGCCTTATAACACTACCTTGGTAAACAGTAGAAATAACTTGTGTTTCACTCGATGAGATTCCGTCAGTTACTGCGAACTGAGAGCTCTCTGACAGGAAATCACGAATCCAGTGGCATAACTGAGACGGTATTCCAAAAGCACGCGCTTTAATTGCAAGCCTCTTGTGAGGTACAGTGTCAAAAGCCTTCTGGAAATCTAAAAATACGGAATCAATTTGAAGTCCTTTATCGAAAGCGCTCGACACTTCGTGTGAGTTAAGACCTAGTTATGTTTTACAAGAACTACGTTTTCTAAATCCGTCTTGACTATATGTCAATCTTCCGTCCTCTTAAAGGTAATTCATAACGTTCGAACATAATACATGTTCCAGAATCCTGCTGCATATCGACGTTAATGATATGGGTCTCTAATTTAGTGGATTACTCTTACTGCCCTTCTTGAATACTGGTGTGACCTGCGCAACTTCCAGTCTTTGGCTACGGACCTATCGTCGAGGGAACGATTGTATATGATTGTTGAGCATGGAGCTATTCCATCAGCTGTTCTTGATTCGAATTCTGGAATATTTATTTCGTCTTATTTAGTGAAGGAACTTCGGAAGGCTATGTTTAGTAATTCTGCTTTAACAGCACTGCCGTCAATAGTATTTTCATTGTTACCGCGCAAAGAACACATTGATTGTGTCTTGTCGCTAACATTCTTTACATACGACCAGAATTTCTCTAGATTTTCTGCCAGATTTCGAGACAAAGTTTCGCGTGGAAACCATGATAAGCCTCTCGCATTGTCGTCCGCGCTAAACTTCGAGCTTCTGAAAAAGATAGTTAAAACTTGGGAGTTTCGCGTTCGTTTAAATTCTGCATGCTTTTTTTGTTGCTTCCGCAACAGCGTTCTTACCTACTTTGTGTATGGGAAATCAGCTCCGTCGTTTCTTAACTTATTTGGTATAAATCTCTTAATTGCAGGTGACACTATTTCTTTGAATTCAAGTCACATCTGTTATACAGTTACATTGTTAAATTGCCAGGAGTGGATATTGTCTCTCAGGAAGGCGTCATGGGAGTTTTCATCTGCTTTTATGAAGAGTTATATTTTTCGTTTATTTTTGGTGGATTTGGGAGTTACAGCAGTCAGTCTCGCTAAAATAACCTGTGTTCACGAATCCCTGTATCCCTTTTGATGGTAGTTATTAGCTAATTTGTTGCTAAGAGGTCAAGTGTTTTTTTAAGAAACGTGTACTATTCGAATTAACAACTCGAAATAATTTTCAGAGAATGCGTGCTAAGCACAATTTCGGATGGTGATTTATGCGTACCTCCGGATTTAAACATGTATTTTTGCCAACACATCGAGGGTAAATTGAAGCTATCACCATCTATAATTGGTTGGGTTGGATACGTGTTTGAAATTAGACTCGAGTTTTCTTTAAACCTTTCAGCAATTGTATCAACTGAGTTGGGAGGTTCGTAACAGGATCCAGTTATTATTTTATTCCGTTTTCTTATAATGACTTCTACCCATAGTAAATAAAAAAATGGTTCAAATGGCTCTAAGCAATATGGGACTTAACATCTGAGGTCATCAGTCTCCTAGACTTAGAACTACTTAAACCAAACTAACCTAAGGACAGCACACACAACCATGCCCAAGGCAGGATTCGAACCTGCGACCGCACAGATGCGCGGTTCCGGAATGAAGCGCCTAGAACCGCTCGGCCATAAAGGTCGGCCCATAGCAACTGACAGGAACTATCTGCTTCACTTTTGCTATGAGATAAACTACTTCTGACTGCAACAAACACGCCACCGCCAGCTGTGTTTAGTTTATCCTTCCTGAAAACAGTTAGGTCTTACGGAAAAATTTCGATTTATATTATCCACTGCTTTAGCCATCTTTCAGTAGATCTAAAGATTTGAACATCAGTGCTTTCTTTTAGTGCTTGGACTTCTGGTACTTTCCCGACATAGCTACGACAATTTACAATTGTTATACCGATGGCACCTGGATCTACGTTCTTCGTGTGTTCGACACGCAGCCATTGAGACTGAAGCCCTTTCCGTGTTTCGAACATTTTGGGATTCAACAGTTACTCAAATATTGCCATTTTTTTATGAAAATGAGTTGGTCAGTTTCGACTCGTATCATGCCACAAGCCACTGGTTAAAAGAGACAATTAGAGGAATCGCGATAAATCTTGAATGAAAGTTCTGTCATCCAGATTGTAGGAGGGAATGGAGGGGAGGAGGGAATGCGCTCTCTGGTGATTTCTAAAATAAACTGGTGATTTCTCAAATTGGGGAACAATCAAGAATTGGGTGCCGCAAGGTTCGGCCTTGGGTCCTCTGCTGTTATTAATATATATCAATGACTTGCCATTCTATATTCACGAAGATGCAAAGCAGGTACTTTTTGCCCATGATGCAAGTATAGCTATCACACAAGACAACAGACAAGAATTAACTGGTGAAATTGTAAACGACGTTTTTCAGAAAATCATTAAGTGGTTCTCTGCAAATAGGCTCTCATTAAACTCTGACAAAACACAGTATATGCAGTTCCTCACAGTAAATGGAATGACACCATTAATAAATATAGACTTCGATCAGAAATCGGTAGCTCAGTAGAATATTCAAATTTTCTAGGTTTATGCATTGATGAGGGGTTGAGGAGGAGGAGGAGATTAGTGTTTAACGTCCCGTCGACAACGAGGTCATTAGAGACGGAGCGCAAG
Organism: Schistocerca nitens; assembly: GCF_023898315.1. Classification (NCBI taxonomy): domain Eukaryota; kingdom Metazoa; phylum Arthropoda; class Insecta; order Orthoptera; family Acrididae; genus Schistocerca; species Schistocerca nitens. The sequence goes on along the minus strand of NC_064621.1, from coordinate 229,618,854 downwards.
CTCGGGTTAGGGAAGGACGGGCAAGGAAATCGGCCGTGCCCTTTCAAAGGAACCATCCCGGCATTTGCCTGAAACGATTTAGGGAAATCACGGAAAACCTAAATCAGGATGGCCGGAGACGGGATTGAACCGTCGTCCTCCCGAATGCGAGTCCAGTGTGCTAACCACTGCGCCACCTCGCTCGGTGATGAGGGGTTGAAATGGAAAAAAAAAAAAAAAAAACACACGGAAGATCTGCTGAAACGTTTGAGTTCAGCTACTGATGCTATTACGGTCATTGCAAATTTTGGCGATATACATCTCAGTAAATTAGCTTACCACGCCTATTTTCATTCTCTGCTTTCGTATGGCATCGTATTCTGGGGTAACTCATCATTGAGTAAAAGAGTGTTCATAGCACAAAAGCGTGTAATCAGAATAATTGCTGGAGCTCATCCAAGACCATCCTGCAGGCACTTATTTAAAGAGCTAGGGATCTTCACTGTAGCCTCACAATATATATATTCACTTATGAAATTTGTTATTAACAATCCGAACGAATTCAAAAGTAATATCAGTGTACATGGCTACAGCACTAGGAGAAAGGATGATCTTCACTACTCAAGGTTAAATCTAACTTTGGCTCAGAAGCGGGTAAATTATGCTGCCATAAAAGTCTTTGGTCACTTACCTAATCATAACATCAAAAGTCTGACAGATAGCCATATAGCATTTAAAAGGAAATTAAAAGAATTTCTTAATGACACCTCCTTCTATTCATTAGATGAATTTTTGGATATAGTAAGTGGGCAATTTCCCCAACACCCACAAAAAATGAAGTGTCATGTAATATTTTGTGTAATGTAATATCTCGTATAGACACCTTTTGTTAACCTGACACGTTCCACATCATTACGAAGTGCCATATTCATGATCTATGGAACAAGTACTAATCTAATCTCAGCTAATCTAATCTAATATAATCTAATCTCTTGCTCCCTCTCTCTCCCTTATGGACTCCTGTGAATGAATTCCTGACGATGATTCATACAAGTGTGATACTCATACTTTGTTGCGAGAAAATCTGTCTTTTCGAAATGCTACCATTCTTCATTGATCAAGGTTAACAGTCATCTTTACCGTATGAGTAATAGTCTGTAGTCAACGTGCATGTAGGTGTAGTATTTTATCTAATTTTATTTTGAGTTCTTACTTGTGTAGTTTGAACGTCTTCTCCCGTATGTTGTGCACATTTTCGAAACGTGAAATACCAGAAAACAAGCTAACGGTTACTTTGATATTAAGTGTCAAATACAATATAAAGAAACATATAAAGCGATAAGTTGTGAATTTTGATGTAAGTGTCAGTAAAGAGCAAAGAAACGGTGTAGCATTAATTGTGGAAATTCCACGATGTAACTAAAAAAACAAAACAAAAAAGACACATTAGGACATTCATGGCAAGTGGCTACTCTGGTTCTCAGTACGTATTTGCTATCAGTTTGTTGCTCTTTTAGCGCCACCCGTTTGCAAGCAACAGTACTCAAAAAACAACATTCAGAACCATTAAACAGCGTCAGTGGTTCATAGATCGGTAAACGCTCCCAAATGGCACACTCTTTTCAGTATATCTGCGTTATTACTCTTAGTCCGACATTCAACAGACAGTAGCCATAGTGCTCTGCCACGATCTCACCAAAACTCTCTTATCTATGCGGATACAGTGCGACTAAAACACTCGTAGACAGTTCAGAATTTAAGTTTCCTTACCAATCTCTACTTTAACTTTCATGTTTAAACTGCGTGTGGGTCAATCGCCGTGTGTAAGTCTTTCACTTGTACGCCATTTCGGCGACTTGCGTGTCTCAACCCTACCGCAGTCATCCAACCAGGGAAAGGGGACCTGCGGTTTAACGTGCAATGCGAACCACGCATGGTTCCAGGATACTCCTCATATCGCCGAGATATGAAGCCTAGATTAAACGGAAACAAAATTTCCTTGGCCCTGCAAGTATTCGATCCCACAACATCTTTGTTTCCTGGCACGCAGTAATATCGGAATTTAATAATATAAATTTCCTCAGGCGTGTCGTTTTCAAACATAAATAAAGTCAGTCTGCAGTTTGCAAGTGTGACGTACAAAATGTGAGGATAGCAATACTACTTCAAATGAAAGTAAAGCAAAAACATACAGATATTTGTTAATCCTCGAAACGCTTCATTAAACAGTCACAGAATAATTAAATATGCAGAAAAAGCACTTATTGAAGTCACGTTTAATTTTACAATAAAATTCGTTTATACATTTCAGTGAGAGATTAAGCGATGAATGTTACCCCCCAACTGCAATAACGAGTTCTTTTCCTCGTGATTGTATAGTGAATTTCAGAGAAGACAGTTTTCATACATGTAATGAAATGTAAATACGTATCTGTCTAAATGAACAGCGAAAGTGGTTTATCATACGTATGTAGATACAGACGCGATTATTCCCGTTGGTCACCACTGAGCATTATACACCGCAAAACTGTACACGCATTCGCTTTTCGTAGAAGAAGGATTGGTCTGGCGTAGCATCTCGCGTATGTTACGAAGTTTAAAAAGCACAGACAGTAATCACTGCTTCCCTGTAAACGTTTAACTTTCAACTAAAAATACAAAATGTATGACCGGCGTCGTTATTCTTCAGGTGCGATGAAAACATTTGCATTAAACATTATAAAAACACGCAACAACGGAAGAAAAATGGAGGGTAATCTCCAAGTGACTCACCCCATGCAAAAAGAGTATTGGTCGGAAAAATTCGCTTAGTACTGGACAGCGGATTGTGTCCGCCAAGAGCTGTTTCTAAGCTCCGGCGGCACTAACCACCTAAACTGCCAGTGCGAGCGGACATATGGTGATAAACCAAAACAATAGTGCGTTTGTGAGTGGCAAGAAGCTGTCGGTTTCTATTGAGTTTTTCGGTGGACCAACGTAACTGTGGAATGTTGTGTTTAATTTGCAAGTAAGTAAGTTTACATTGTCATTATATCTTTAAATACGAGTGACAGTATTTTTCAAGTACTAGGCTTTGATAATTTTCAGAACAAGTAACAACAATGGGAATGTAAAAATCGGGGTCGTATGCCGGAAAGAACATATATCAGAAAGAATTTAATTTTTGCGCTTTTTTCCCTAACAGGTCAATATGGAGAGGTCACGACGTAAATAGGATGAAAATAATGTGGAGTAAGCTGCAGAAAAAGTTGTTGTTGTGGTCTTCATTCCTGAGAGTGGTTTCATGCAGCTCTCCATGCTACTCTATCCTGTGCAAGCTTCTTCAACTCCCAGTACCTACTGCAACCTACATCCTTCTGAATCTGTTTAGTGTAGTCATCTCTTGGTCTCCCTCTACGATTTTTACCCTCCACGCTTCCCTCCAATGCTAAATTTGTGATCCCTTGATGCCTCAGAACATGTCCTACTAACCGGTCCCTTCTTTTTGTCAAGTTGTGCCACAAACTCGTCTTCTCCCCAATTCTATTCAATACCTCCTCATTACTTATGTGATCTACCCATCTAATCTTCAGCATTCTTCTGTAGCACCACATTTCGAAAGCTTCTATTCTCTTCTTGTCCAAACTATTTATCGTCCATGTTTCACTTCCATACATGGCTACACTCCATACAAATACTTTCAGAAACGGCTTCCTGACACTTAAATCTATACTCAATGTTAGCAAATTTCTCTTCTTCAGAAACGCTTTCCCTGCCATTGCCAGTCTACATTTGATATCCTCTCTACTTCGACCATCACCAGTTATTTTGCTCCCCTGATAGCAAAAGTCCTTTACTACTTTAAGTGTCCCATTTCCTAATCTAATTCCCTCAGCATCACCCGACTTAATTCGACTACATTCCATTATCCTCGTTTTGCTTTTGTTGATGTTCATCTTATACCCTCCTTTCATGATACTGTCCATTCCGTTCAACTGCTCTTCCAATTCCTTTGCTGTCTCTGACAGAATTACAATGTCATCGGCAAACCTCAAAGTTTTTATTTCTTCTACATGGATTTTAATACCTACTCCGAATTTTTCTTTTGTTTCCTTCTTGAAATGACAATCAGATAAGCGAGTAAGAATTATTGAGTTACAAGACGTACGAGTACACTGAGATAAAACCTGGCTTGCGGCCGGCCGCTGCACAGTCTAAGTCAGTGCCGATTGTAACATGGAACAAATAACACAGTCACGCTGACAATACTAAAAGTCTAGCTCTTCTACAGAAACTGGCTGCCCTGTAGGTTGCGGCAGTTCCTAGAGGATGCATTGTATTCTGCTCGAGGTGTCATGGCACGTCGACGTACGTGATCCAGCAGTAACTACACATCGTCTGAATGCAAGATCTGGCGGACAAAACCGCTAATTGCTTAAAATTTTGTAGCGCCTTTCATCTGAATGCTGAAGCTCCAAGAACATACCTATAATGTATTTCACTTTCTGACACACAGTTCCGTCCAATATCACTTCTGCGAAAGATCTCTCGGCAGACTGTCAGCTTTTGAGCGCAACATATGCAGTCTACAACAACAAGGGGCTTAACTTACCCAGCAAAGAGTGCTTACAGCAGACAGCAGTGAGACTCAACACAACCGCTGACACAGCAGACTGAACCACTGACAAGGAACGCCTTGAGTGCGAGGTCGCAAAAGGCCGGTGATGTTCACGGAAGTCGACGCCTCATATATTGTCTACCATGCAGCCACAATATTGCTGTTAATGGCTACATGGTGCTGGAGGTATCCAATTGTGAGCACAGCATGAGGCTACAGAACGTAGTTGAACTGCTTGTTAGTAGAGGAGTAACTGACAACAATGCTATAATGTTACTGGTGTTGATACGAAGAAGACCAATGACAATGATAAGCCAAAGGAAGGACAATCGTTGTCCAAGCAGCAGGTACTAAATATAATTACGTACATGGAACAACATTCGCAGCATAATACAGAGGCAGTTATTAATCAATTTCGAATAAGCCTTATCTTATGTCGCCTTTTGGGCTATTTATATTTAAGCCTATCGATTTAGTCCATATTTCTTCACGTTTGAAGCTTTCTGACGTGGAATAGGGCCATTAACGCTGGTGTTCTGTAATTTCAGTACAAGTATAGCAACGCTAGTGATATTAGTTTCCGGTCATGCATCGTATGGCATGTGAAATATTGAGGTCCATAATTTTCCATCAGGATTACAATTTCCTCAAAATACAAACGAATAAAACACTTACTACAGTACGCGGCAACGACAGCCTATTGGACTGTTGTTCAGTTTCCTATTATTTTTACACAGTTAGCTACAGCAGAAATTTGGAAAACACACATCGTGTTGTAGATTGGATGTCCAGATCTGATCATGCAGGATTACAGCTATGAAAATGCATTCTTCGTGCGACTAGCTTAGTCAAGTCTTCGCAACGTCGTAGAAATTCTTTGGCAACTCTGTCGTCATAACGGTGGTTTGCAGGTACGGGACTGATTTATTCTGCTAAATTTGGCTGACTTTTTCTTAACATCGTGATGGAATATTATGAATAATTCCCCTTTGAGACATCACGCTGATTCAAAATGGTTCAAATCCCTCTGAGCACTATGCGACTTAACTTCTGAGGTCATCAGTCGCCTAGACCTTAGAACTAATTAAACCTAACTGACCTAAGGGCATCACACACATCCATGCCCGAGGCAGGATTCGAACCTGCGACCGTACCGGTCGCTCGGTTCCAAACTGCAGCGCCTAGAACCGCACGGCCACTCCGGTCGGCCATCACGCTGAGTTACTAAAGCAAACTTTAATTCATAAGTTAACCTTCTCTCGTTTTTCATGTTGCGAGTGGTCTACCTCAGCTACGGTTGAGGCAATGAGAGAATGTTTACTGCAGCAGTGCCTTGTCTACGTAATTGCATAGTGTTCACTAACTAAAAAGGTAGCTGCTTTCGAAATAAGTTCCAGTTTTCCTGCAAAAGCTGTATCTTATCACTTCCTTTCACTACTACATTAATTGCCGGCCGGAGTGGCCGAGCGGTTCTAGGCGCTGCAGTCTGGAACCGCGCGACCGCTACGGTCGCAGGTTCGAATCCTGCCTTGAGCATGGATGTGTGTGATGTCCTTAGGTTAGTTAGGTTTGAGTAGTTCTAAGTTCTAGGGGACTGATGACCTCAGAAGTTAAGTCCCATAGTGCTCAGAGCCATTTTTACTACATTAATTGAGCTTTCGCTACTTCTTTAATTGAGCTACTGTTACCAGTAGCTGACGAATCTTAACCCACTGTGTCATATGTCTCCTGGCAACCTTGCAGGGGTAGCCATAGTCATCTGCTTTACGAAAACCGAGTATCTCACCAAGAAAGAAAGAGAAAGCCTCCTCACAGGTTCGAAGCAATTGTTAGAGAAACGAATCTGTATTTTGTCCATCACCTCAGTATCAAACAAGACGAGAAAAATTACGGAGGCAATAATAAGCTTGTTAGTATGCGTTCCCTATGTATGGCGGTGAAAAATGTATGAAAGAACATAACTGCAGATCTACCTATTTCTCCTGTTTTGTTTCTACTTTAATAGTCATACATTCAATTATTCCTTGTGAATCCACAATTTGATTTATTACTCCCTGACATCCACGTAGCAGTCTATTATCCATAATACAGAGGGGTCAATAAAAATGTCGACACTCATTGATAGTTAATCTTTTTGGAACAAAATGATATGTCGTCAGAGATTTGCACGTTAGCACACTCCATTGTTTTCTCAACAGATCTTTGGACGCGTTTTCTATCAGATGACAGTGCAGCAATTCTTGAAGTAAATTGTCGTTTTAGCAACGTAACGCCGTACTGAAGTAGTTCTGGAAGTGAGAAAACATGTTGGAGGTACGACGGCAATGGCGTAATGTGTACGGAACTCTGCCCCAGCACGCACAACAATTTAACGTATTCGGGATTAAATTGAAACCAAGGACAGGTATGTCTGACAAAAATATCAACAAGTCCATCTTCTACCTCTGCTGTGTTGGAACATTTTAATGGGTTACCTCAAAAACCTGTAAGGAAGGGCGCTCGTGAAAGCGGGATGAGCCGGTGAAATGAATGACGAATTCTGAAGGGTGCAAAGTGGAAAGTTTTCGTTCCAAGTTCACTGCACGCTATGAACGAGGGCGACTTTGATCGAAGGATGGAGTACTGCGACTGGTTTGAAGGCATGCTTCGCGAAGATGAACGATTTTCAGGGATGTTTGTCTTTTCTGACGGGGAGTAATTCAAACTGAACGGTACTGTAAACCAGCACAACTGCGTGTTCTGGACTCCTGAAAATCCTCACGTTCACATGGGCAAACTTATTAATCTACCGGTTGTTAATATGTGGTGTGGTCTGTCGTCGCGCGGTTTGAGAGGCTCATTCTTCTTTGAAGGTACCGAAACTGGCGAGGTGTATCTTCATGTGCTGCAAACTTCGATTTCACCTGCCAACCGAGAGTTGTTTGTAAGTGAAAGATTGTGCTGTGTCTCCCTACCGCAGAGATGGCAGAGCCTGCTTGGATGAAAATATATCTGGACGATGGGTAGGTTGAGGAGTACCTTTTGAATACCTTCCACGGTCTCCAGACCTTACACCTCTTGACTTCTACCTACTGGGGACTTTGAAAAATGAAGGTTGTCAACAGAAGCCACCTGCACTGCACAAGCTACGAGAAACCACCGAGGCGTCCTGTGCGGCTGTCACACCGTCAACACTGACGACCAGACATCGGTCAACAATTTAGCGGCATCGACGTTGTTTGGCAGCTAATGAGGGTCACTTTGAACACTTGAAATAACCTTCTCCCCTTGCAAGAATTGTAAAGCTATGTCATTTTCTTCCATTCATATTCACTATCAAAGAGTGTCTACATTTTTGTGGACTCCTCCGTGTTTCACAATTTGGTGATACTGCTGACATTCTACTGGTGTATGACATGTGGACTTAAACGAAGTGTGTTATTGTTTCTTGACTTTTGGACAAGATTGGTACGCACACGTTTTTAGTTTTGCTAAAATAAGGTTTAGCCACAAGTCTTGTGCTGAAATTATGTAACACTGGCGTTAATAGTCCTCTTTCACGCCAGAAATATGAAATATTTGGGAATCCTAGAGTAAGTATAACTGAATATCTTAATTATGGACAGCCTGAAAGGAGATATTAGAAAGTATCAGGAGATAACGCCACATGAAAACCAAACACACTCGCATCTCGCCTCCGAGAATCTGCATAAGTAAGCATGACAAGAATTTTGCTATGTAAGTGCCCCTGACATTGATAGGAGTTGGCAACATAATTTCAAATATTTGGTAATACTGTGATAGTGCATTTCCTTCCACTGTTTCTGTCAAAAGCAAAAACCAAACCCTGCTACAAGTGAATCTTGAAATATGGTACGAAGTTCGCCTCCAAAGAAGAAAAAAAGAACCGGTGTATAGCCCATGAAGGTATTGAACAAACAGCTGAGCTCCTACGTGAGAAAGCTACAAGAGTCGAAAACAAACCTGATCGAGCAAACATTTAACAATGACAGCACGAATACTGACACAGCAAACGAAACTCAGCATGAAGTAAGTTCCTCCAACTTCACTCCAACCAGCAGACAATTTAAAGAAAGGAAAAACTTTGTCATACATCCAACTTTTGTATCTGCACAGTGAGTGTACGAATGTGTGCAAACTCAGCTCAAAACTTAGTGCGCAAATGGACAAAACATCTGAACTGTCTTCTCAAGCCCAGGGTGTCAAACAGACATTCTAAATAACTATGACCCTGGCCGTGTAAGGCAGGTAATATAAGGTGCGGATCATAACAAAAATTATTAGAAATGCTGCTGTCACGTACCTAGAATGCATAAATTAATAAAAGTTAAAGTTTGAGGTGTATTCTAGAAAGACAAAACAGCTATTCCCTTTTTTCTACATATAGTTTATCAACTGTTGGTTTCAGGGGTCACGTGATAAACAGCAATCATGTTCAATTACTTTTGACATCAATAACAAAATATTTAACTATTGGACATATTGATATGACGATTATTAAAATCGTTATCTCTACACATGAAACATTTTTATCACAGGAAAGAATGATTATTAAAAATCCTCATCAGCTCATGTTAATCTACGTTGTCATAGCTGATCAATGCACTGCGTTGGTGGAGAATAAATTTTCTTATTGAACCAATGAAAAAAATTCAATGTGAGGGTAGGTTAGTATCCTAGCTTCCGATACTAAATGGTCAAAGTGCACGCAAGTTGGAGTGACCAAAAGTCTAGACTCAAATTTACTGTGGCCTAATGCGTGATGGTAATTTACCAAGTGGCATATGCAATGGCATGGTCTCCGTGCTGGATCTGAAACTCTAATTCACTACTCTGGCCTTGACTGAATTCACTCAGTCGCTACTTTCCTGCGTTCCGTATAACGTTAATATTTCCCTAGTCGAAATAATGGCTATTGCACAATCGCTATGGATTCGAGCGACTTGCACAATTTCTTTGCCCACAATAATTCCTGCAGGAATTTACTATCTGTCACCAACATTCGTGAAGCGTATCGTCCTCACTTCGCAGAAAGCAAACTCTCAATGCCTTCACTTATTTCCACACATTTGTGCGGTCCGCCGCGAGGCGACAGAGAGAGATAGAAATTTTCAGTCTCAAAATGCTTTTATATGATGGGAATCTCCCCGCCATGTCGCATCTCGGTCGCCAGGTATGGCTTCAGCCAATCACCGTTTCACTAGAGATGAATACATTTTTAGTTTTCTTGGTGGGTCACAGCCCAGCCCTATTGATGACATGCAGCCACTTACTCTCGGTCCCGGCCTTATTTACAATAAAAGGAATAATGTATTGTTCTGGCCTTATCCCTTTCTGCGCTGAATCTCGCTGCTCTCTTGCTAAATGGGAGTTTTACAATATCAACAACCACCTGCTCGGTTTGCCTCCACCAGCAGCTGTGCCTGAGCGGTTCTAAGCGCTTCAGTCGACAACCGCACTGCTGCTACGGTTGCAGGTTCGAGTCCTGCCTCGAGCATGGTTGTGTGTGACGTCCTTACGTTAGTTAGGTTTAAGTAGTTCTAAGTCTAGGGGACTGATGACCTCAGATGTTAAGTCCAGTAGTGCTTAGAGCCATTTGAACCATTTTTTTTATTTTTTTGGTTCATCTCCAAAATGCGTTTCACTTTAACTTGTTTGTTCCTACCAGTCCATATATTGGTAGCTATTGTTTTGTTAGTTTTCAGTACATCAGATTAACTGCAATTGCCTTTTGTTGATATAATTATTATTTTCTGATTATCTCATACTGTATCTTCCTGTCATTATGGATCAAGCTCATGTAATTTCCGTAAAATCTGGACGACTTACAACTTGGGCCCTCCTGCTGGAGGGTCAAGCCCTCTGTTGGGCATGGACGTGTGTGTTGTTCTTAGCCTAAGATAGTTTAAGTAGTGTTTAAGTCTAGGGAGCGATGACTTCAGCAGTTTGATTCCCTCACGAATTCGCACACATTTCAACATAATATTATTTCAACTGATCTCTGTAAAGAGAATATATCTTACATGACAATGCCAAAGGAACAACCCAAAGTAATCTCTTCAAGGGAGTGGGCAGTTGCAACAGGAGAAAGCGATGAGGACTCAGAAATGATGCGAAAATGATGAAGATGACTGGTGCAATGAAAGAAACACTACCAGGCCAAGATAATACCCAAGATGAGGAGAGAGGACAATACTTCACTGGAACAGAGATCGGCAACAGGAGTACCAAACCGTCACTACTATGGCGAATATTAACACAGAGGAAGAGGAATGAATTCACAGCAAGTGCATAGTTTCCACAGTAAACATCAATAAAGTAGTTTCAACACTACACTTAAGTAATCTGAAAGATTTCTTGTAGTTCTTGGAAACTGACATAGCCTTGCTGCAGAAGCAACACGTACACTATTAGAAAAACTAAGGCGATCTTCTTCTTCTTCTTCTTCATCTTATGGATTATCTATGGCATGCGCCACTTGTCCGCCCCCAGTAGACATCTTCTTCTCTCTAAATTTTCCTCAACAGTCATATTCCTTGCTTTCATTGCGTCCTTCACATTATTTTGCCAGTTGCGCTGTGGTGTCCCACTTTTCTTCTACAGGGATGTTGCCCATCGTAATATCCTATTGGGTATCCATTCTTCACTCATCCTATTCACCTGGCCTAACCACATCAGCTGTTTTTGTTGGATGTGTCACAGATACTGCTACCCATTATCATCCTTTGTCGGATTATGTCATTTCTTATCCTAACTTTCTTTTTCTAACGTCCCAGACTTCCGTTCTGTACTGCTGTATTCGTGATACCGGTGCACACGTCAGAGAAACAGGAGAGAAATCATGAGACGAAAGGCGGGAAGACCACCTGTGGACGGGACTCAAACCCACATCTGAGTCGAGCAACAGAACTGACGGAACGGTGAACCCAGCACAACAAGAGCAAATCAATAGCAACCTAGCCAGCAACGAAGTGTAACGAACCTTTGACGTATCGCTGTCAACAGGTCAAGTACGAGCCACAATCCATATCGAGACCAAGAAGAAGACTAATATCAAAGCGAAGTCGTCGACGAGTAGACAGTAGTACGATGCAGGCTGTAACAAACGCTAGCAGACGAAGTACATGACTCACTGAGCCCTTTTTTTCTGTATTGTTATTTAATATCACTACCTCATGTGGGTAGACGTGGTCTGGCAGCGCCACAATTCGCCCCTCTTCAGCCAAGAGACTGTATACAATATCACAGAAGAAACGTGAAATACATAAAATCGGGGATAAAAGATGAAGTTGACACAAAGGAGAGGGAAACAGTAACACTTAAAAGATACAAAAAGGAGTAGTTAGACGAGGCACGTTTACTTAAAATACACATATATAGGGTGATTCACGAAGATATGCAAATAGTTTAATATGTTATTCTACAAGTAAAACTAAAGAAGAAAGTTCTACTAAGCATAGCTCCGCAAATGTTTAGTTACGGAGTTGCGGCTACTAAAAGATTTTGCCTGAAACTTAGCAGCTTCGCTAATATGAAACCAGCGCAAAACTGTACGAGTTTAAAGTAAAGCACGATTTCCATTTATTTTGTTGTTATTGATCTGATGACTCTAATGAAACAAGTCCCAGACTTGTATCTGCAGTAGTTTTCCAGAACATCCAAAGAAGTAGAGAAGTAATTTCGTAAATTTTTTGATTTATTAACTACTTGGCCCAATTTGTCTTTTAAATTCCAGACAATTGCACAAAGTTTTCAACAGAAGTAGTAGAGAATTTAATTTTGGAAAAATGGCCGTCATAACGTTAAATGAAACTGTATGAATATGTCAGATAATCTGCTTTTAATTAATACCATAGCACACCTGAATTCATGTTAACACGGAAAAAAACACAGTGTTAAGGAAGTTGCACAGTGTACATACAATTTCACAATACGTTCACAATAAATGTGCAAAAATGTCTCCACCGAGTTCAGTGCAATTAACTGCATGTGTATCAACAGATTTTGTTGCTCGTTTCAGCTTCGCAGGGTTGTTCTTAATTCCGTCAATTGCATTCGTAATACGAGCAAGTAATGTCTCAGGTGTATTGACTCATAAATTATGTCTTTCGTCTGTCCCCATACACAAAAATCCATTGGTGTTAAATCGGGCGATCTGGGTGGGCACAGACGTGTAGCCCCCCGACCAATCCATTTCTGGGGAAAATTTTCATTTAAATGTGTAGTGACAGCGTGGGTGAAATGTGGAGGCGCGCCCGTCATGTTGAAAATACATTTGCAATCGCGTAGCAAGCGGGGCATTTCTTGAAGTAACCGTAAGAACGTCCCGCTAGTTACACGTCCTGGGAAAATGAATAGTCAAATAAAGTGTGTGTTGATTATACCGCACTACACATTTATGCGAAATCGCTGCTGGAAATTGCGATGCACTTTTGCATGTGGGTTAGTTTCAGAACATACGTGCTCGTTATGTAAATTGTTTAAACGATCTCGAGTAAATTGTGTCTCATCAGTAAATAAAATGTATTTATGTAACTATCGATTAGAATTTAACCACTCCAAGCGAAGGGCAGTGTCTCCCGGATGTAAATGATGCACTTTTTGTTTATTGTACGGATACAGGTTATTGTACTTCAGTATCCGCCGTACCTTAGATTGTAAAATGTCTAATCGTTGAGAAATACGTCGTAAACTTGTACCCGGGTACGATGAACAGCATCCATAATATACTCATCATCGTCTTCACGTATCGACCGCTCGTACTGATTATGAATGCTAGGCAGATAACCTGTATTCCGTAATATTCGAAATAATAGTTCGAGCATTCGGAATCCTCCGAGTTTGATAAGGTACACGATATTCGTTATGTGCACCCGTAGCATTACCATCACATTTGCAATAAATAAACACCATGTCGGCGTATTCCTCTGTCGTGAATTTGAAAGGCGTCCTTATTTCATAAATAATCTACAGACTACAACAGTTACTATGTGGTTACACTTAACACACTGTTGTTATTAGGTTTTTTCACTCAAGAATAAAGAAAACTATCTCGTTTCAAGGTTAGGAAACGACTGAAACAACTCACTAACGGTTGCCAACAATGACACAAACGTTTCCACATTCTTAATGAGAAGCAAAAATATTTACTTGTGTAATAATCTTTGCTTCTCTGGATGTTTTGAAAAACTACTGCAGATACACGTCTGGGCCATATCTTATTAGATTCACCAGACCAATGACAACAAAATAAATAGAAACGGTGCTTTACTTTAACCTCTTACAGTTTTGCGATGGCTTCATATTAGGAAAGTCGCTAAATTTCAGGTGAAAACTTTTACTAGTCGTTCTCCGTAACTAAACGTTTGCGGACCTATGTTTATGTGAACTTTCTTCTTTAGTTTTACTTGTAGAATAACATCATCTGCTTATCTTCGTGAATCACCCTGTAGATAAAATGACACTCGACGAGGACGTACCACATAAACACTGGCGGCACGGGGAGCACGATTAAACTGGCGTTCACAGTAATGAAAGCCGCTCGTGACGACGACACTTAAAATACACTGCACTTACAAACGGCGAGCACCAAAACACGACGGAGAGTAAGTGGATTAAAACTGACAGGACCTGCAAAGGGAGGGGAGGCCAAAGAGGTGGGAAAGAGGAGGGTGAGGAGGGGGACGGTGGAGGAGGGGGAGTTTGAATGTGCGGAAGTGAGATGGAGCCGGTAGCACACCAAGGGACGGGAGACGTGAAGGGTGTCCCGTTTTTTTAAATGATACCCCAAGATATTTTCCCTTTTCCACACCTATAATTACTTCTCCATGTATCTGCAAATTACGTACTTTATCAACTCCCTCATATTTTTCATGTTCATCTCCAGGTCAGCCTTATTATATTCCTCTTTAAACCTTTTTATCACATAGCTCGGATCGTCCTCATCTTCTGCTAGTACAATCTGCTCACCTGCAAAATATTGGCTAAATATCTTGCTGCCCACTACTGTCACTTCCACAACATGGCATTTTCTGTGCCAAATCTGCAGTATCGCTCCTTGATACACCTTAAAGTTAGTCGGTGACAGCTCACATACCTGCTGCAGCCCCTTATTCACCTCGAATTCTTCCGTGCAACTATTACCAATCCTTACTCTTGCTGTGTTATTCTCATATAATTTCTAAACAGCTTTAGCAACTCTATCTCTTACAGCTTTTCCCACAGTTTGTTGGTGGGTGCATTATCGTATGTTTTTAGTGGGGCAATAAAAGCAACATGCCATAATTAATCCGGGAAGTGGGTTATACGTGGGAACAGCCATTCTCACAAGAGAAAAAATACTGTTAAAAGATGTAGAGCAGATTCCTACAGTAGAGGAATCGCCGGTACCTTCAGCAATACTAGAATAATCAGTATCTATGGACTGTCTGAAAGAACTAATAGGCACGTGAGTTTTTAAAAAATGAAATTGTTTAAAACGTTTCTCCTTCCAGAAAACATCAACAAAACATTATCTTCGCAGGAGACATTAACTGCGTGCTCATTCCTAACAACCAAAGACCTAGCCTTAATAAATGCACAGAATCATAACAGCTAATCCGAGAACTACGGCTAAGAGATCCATGGGAACTGAAGCATGGAACGCAACCTGGATTCACGCAGGTAACCAATCACTAAGCCAACCAACTGACCGAATTTACACCTCAGATAACTTTAAAACCCTAGTATTAGACTCAGAATTGTAGCTCACAGCTTTTTATGATCATGTTGAAAGCATAACCACAAATAAAACCACAAGAAGTAACTGAGCAAAAGGATTGTGTGAACTAGATGTCATACAGCTACAAGACACAAAATATCGTGAAGCTTTCTAGCAGATTCGGACAGAATGTGAAAACAAATTTCCTATATGTAATGGCGGATCAAATACGCAGAACCGGAGGTGAGAAAAATGCTCACGTGATACTCAAGAGTCAGAACTTTCTGGCGCAAGAAGACGACAAGATTCTACTTTCAATGCCTGAGAGACCTGCACCATTCAGACGAATGATAAACGCGAAACTACGTGAAAATAGAACAAATTAAAGCCAAACCAATGTCACTGAAGAGGCAACAAACACAAGGCTACAAAATAAGATCTGGAGCTGAGAATACCGTCTGATACGAGAGGGCGAAAGGGAAATGTGAGAGTATTCACTGAACTTTAACTAAACGACGAGACAACGGTCATGCATCAAAAAGAACTCAGGACAACCGTATAAAATCAGCCAACCCATCGATGAATGTACTCAGCTGGTAATAACAAGCAATTTGTAGGAAGAACCAGTGCAAACGAAATAAGGAACTTAACTATGGAAATCGATGAAGACGCGGTCGAAACCGCCATCTTGCAAATTGCTGTAATTCCGTCTTGTATGCTGCACTGGGCTGCGGCTCGTCGAGGACTTGAAGATAATAAATACCAACAGCCGTAATTTTATTTAATAACTTTTCTACCAGTTTCGGATCCTCATTGGTACCATCTCCAAGCTCCTAAATACAAAAGTAAGTAATTCATGTAGTCGTTTTTGTTATTCGAGGGATCATTACATCCCAGCTTGAATTTGCAAGAACAACGGCCTGATTGACTCATTTCAGTGCTAATTAACTCGGAAACGGCGCAACAAATCGAATTTTTTTTTCATAATTATATCTCACCACAACCCACCCTGCAACATCCTTACAAGTTTTTCAGACTGTTTCTGGCCATCCTGTATATGAACCTAATGAAACTGATGATGGGCAGCAACATAATTGGACAGAAATACCAAAATTTTGGGTCGCTGTCAATCTGAAAAAAAAAAGTTTGGACCTATCACCTAAAGCGAAATCTACCTGGTATTTCGCGGTTAACAGGAAAATAGGTGTCAACCCAAAATTACGCATTTATCGACGTGTTCCATATGTAATTTAACAGATACTAAATATCACAGCTTTGTTTGCGAAAGTGTGGACGAAATAAAGCACTGTGCAAGGCCAAAAGTTACCTGCAACAATAGAACGTCCCCAAACGCTGTACTACCAGCTGCTATCCTACATACCAACGAGGTACTATACCGAACAGCCAAACAGAATTCAACTGGATTATAGGACACACGACTTATTTTAAAGGAGGGAATCAAAACGGAAGAAGATTTCTGGATCTACCATGCTACCAACGCCAAATGTTGTCTGAGACTAAAAAGGACAAAGAAATGTACCCAGATTTCCTAAAAATAAGTCAGGTAAAATGTTCAACGCTAATATGGAACGTGCTGTGATGAAGTACAAAACTATACTACGAGGACGTAGTCACTGCTTTACGGTTGATCTCTCTATTTGATTTTGTTTTAAAATCCTTAGTCTACCACAAATAAGTTAGGCATCGAGAAAACGATATTCTTCCCATCATATTTCTTTTAAACTTTTATCTGAAATAAATGAATTCCCTGATGCTAATGGGATAGAAGAATGTTTTAATTTATTTTCTTCAAGAAACAACACTTTTCATTTTTTATTATAAAACTTACTGCATATAGGAGACACGTCTTAGTTTTACTGAAAATGACTCCTTGAAATAGTCTATTAAAATAGTCTCAAAGAAAATGTAAGCTAAAAAGGTGCTAAAATAATAGGCACTAAACAAATTCAGAGAAAAAGAATGACAGCGGATAAGATCGCTGATGAAGCCATAATTGGAGATTGTAAGGATGTGTGGAAGGAATCATGAGGAGACACGGAAAAAGAATTGTTTCCCCCATTTATTGCCATCAAGGGTGGTGTGAGAAGTCAGTTCTAATCTCTCTCTGAACCAGTGCATTGTAGGTTCTTATTTTCCGAGATAATGGTGCTGTAAATTGCTAGATGAAATTCTTTAATAAAATCTGAAGAAAACCTTTACACATTAAGTCTTCTCACAAGTTTGATTCAGGGGTTAATCGTCATAGATGTCTGATTTGCGAATACCAAGCTGCATCACTCTACACACGTCACTGAAGGTCTTCTGCTCGACTGTCACCGATACGAATCTGAGTTTTGTTCATCACGTAGGACCAATATTTCAGTGGAATAGTTATGAAGTGAATATACACAAACGGAAAAAATCGCAAACACCAAGGAGGAGTTGTGCAACATAAATGAAAGTTGATAGGCGTATTTTTACGTCTGAAAGATGGTTCAAATTTCAGGCTAGTCGCATAGCCACTGTGAGAGTGCAAATTAGGTTTTGCTTTAAATATATGCCGTAATGATCATGAGCGTTAGTTACCTTTGAGACTGAACTTGGAGAGTTGATGTTAGTCAAGAATGCCTTTAAGGCAACAAAGACGCCATTATCAGCACCTCACTGAGCTTGAGCGAGGTCGTGTAATATAGACACGAGAAGTTGGATGTTCCTTCTGTGACACTCCAGAAGGCTGGAATGTAGCCACTGTACATGATTGCTGGCAGCGGTGGTCACGAGAATTTACGGTCTCAAGATGACGGGCTCAGGACAGCCGCGTGGCACTGCCGGAAGAGAAAACCGTCGTGTTCGGTGTATGGCTCTGGCACATCGTCCAGCGTCTGCAGCAGCAATCTGATCAGCAGTCTCACCACAGCGACACTACGAACTGTTACGAATCAACACCACTGATGACAAGTTGGCCAGTTGAGGCCGTGCAACCAACATGTCTTCGAGCTGGACACTCTGGACCTACATCTGGAGTTATGGTTGGGGTGCGATTTCGTATAACAGCAGAAGCACTCTCGTGGTTATCCCACGCATGCTTACTCTTGACTGTACTTCAATCTGATGGTTTGACCTGTTGTGCTGCCATTTATGAACAGCATTCCACAGGGTGTTTTCCAACACGATAACGCTCGTCCCCATACTACTGTTGTCACCAAAGATGCTCTACAGAGTCTACAGAGTGTTGACATGTTGCTTTGGCCTACTCGGTCCCCAGATCTGTCTCCAGTCGAGCACATATGGGACATTATCGGACGACAACTTCAGCGCCATCCGGAATGCGCATTAATCGGCCTTGTATTGAGCGACCTCGTGCAACAGGCATGGAACTACATCCCGCAGACTAACATCCGACACCTGTACAACACAATGCATGCGCTTTGCATGCTTACATTCAACATTCTAGTGGCTACACCAGTTGCTAATGTACCAGCACTTCACATTTGCAGCGGCTTATTTCGCGCTAACAATAACCTGTGATCTTGCAGTGTTAATCTCTTAAATATATTACCTGGAGAAATGTATTCCCGAAATTTCATTATTCAACGTTAATTATTTGTTGGTGTTACGATTTTTTTCCTTCAGTGTAGTTGATCGTATACATTACTTGCAAGAAATAAAACAAGGACAGTAGCACACATTATACCACAGTCACTGTTGTGGCTTGACGAAACTTATGAATTGCTGACCGGAAAATTACATGAAGAATTGCTTCTCGAAGGAAAAGAAACGAGATATAAAGCATTACTAATAACCTTGACCAACGTAGTGGGGTAACTGAATCAAAGTATAAAATTAATTTTGAGTGGATATTAGTGTAACGCAATATCTCATATTAAAATGGATCGTCTGCTCTGTTGATATCGTGCGTAAAATAAAAATCGTGGACTTTTTGGTGGAGCAGCACTCAACAACAGTAAGGCGTTTAATACTATACAGAGACAGGCTTGGTTACCGACACTTTCGACTAAGGGCGAGGGAACGTAGCGCCGCCCCCGCAACTGCTGCCGGCTGCCAGAAAATGGGTCTTAGAGAGTCCTGGCGCATACTGCGCTCAAAGGCAAGACAGCCTGCAGGGAAATCTTTCGCCAAAATGTCAGAAACGATACGCATTTTAGCTATGCTACCAGTCCACTCAGGATTTCAGCATTCAGACGAAAGGCATCGAGCGGTTTCGACCGCCAGACGTTACATTCAGGCGACGCTTGGTTACTGGTGGGATATGGTGCGAACGCTTGGGCTCATAAGCTGCAGCCTGTGAAGTCATCTTCATTAGTCGTAAGACTTCAACAGGGAGGGCTACTAAGATTAATCTGCAGCTACTGCACTACCTAAATAATACAATGTTAGTTTTCTAGGATTATACCAAATGCACTTGGAAATCAGAAAAGGGGGACTCCTTTATTTGTTAGAGAGGGGCAAAAAAATGGTTCAAATGGCTCTGAGCACTGTGGGACTTAACTTCTGAGGTCATCAGCCCCCTACAACTTAGAATTACTTAAACCTAACTAACCTAAGGACATCAAACACATCCATGCCCGAGGCAGGATTCGAACCTGCGACCGTAGCGGTCGCGCGGTTCCAGACTGTAGTGCCTAGAACCGCTCAGCCAAACCGGCCGGCTTATAGAGGGGCAACAAAATAGAAGTACGAACGCTACATGGATCTGAAGCCATTACGAAAAATATAATACAAGATCGCATATTACTGCTGTGGTAAAATGAATCGGGCACTTCAGACACAGGCAATAGAAGTTACGGAGGTATCTGTTCTTTCGGACATGTCCGAAAGAACATCGGTGGCCATGCAGCTCGTCAGAATGAAATTACAATGAAATGAATACCCTTAGCTGCATACAGGCGTTGATGTAAGTCAACGGTGACAGTTGAAAATGTGTACCCCTAGTGGGACTCGTACCCGGGATCTCCTGCTTACATGGCAGACGCTCTATCCATCTGAGCCACCAACGACAAAGAGAATAGTGCGACTGCAGGGACTTATCTGTGGCACGCTTTCCGTGAGACCTACATTCTCAACTTATTGTCCCGCGCTATATTCATAGTTCCCCTGCCCATTATACTCATTACTCGCGGCTGTACTGCCGATTGCCGTAAGAATTCGGGCACTGTTTGTGCATCCGCACAGAAGAACAAGATGGTCAAATGGCAGGTGAGCCTTATATAACTGTCCCTGTTGACTTATATCAACGCCTGTATGCAGCTAAGGGTATTCATTTCATTGTAATACGAATTTCTCCCTAGCACTGAGAACAGACTAAAATTAAAATTTCTTACGCCGCCTAGAGAACTGATACATTAACTGATTGGTCATAGCCTTCACGCTACGGGTGCACAAAATCAAAAGACAGATGAATCATAGTTGCGCCAGTAGCAGTGTGAACACTCCAGAGGGGCACATTATGGGACCGTTTGCACTGTTGAGAAGTAGAAGGTAACGACCGTCAGACGTTAAGGATGTTGGATCACAAAGCACCAACCAAGAGCATTTTGGACTATACTGCAACCGCAGTACCCACAAAGTCCGAGGAACATTCCCGGAGTCATTGAAACACACGTCAGCAAGCTGCCATCCAACTCAACAGTTGGGATGAAGACAGCTGGGTCCAGTGACACCTGAATGAAACGGTTTTTCAAAACTTTACATTGCGTTGCTGTAAGTGATCAAGAATTTGTGCATTGTAAGACGCTATACTGAATCGTGGAATCGCTTATTCCAGTGGAAATGCTGTGTTGATGTGCTGCGCTACACCCAAGGAATGTGAGGGCCAATCCGGAAGGAGAAAAAAAAACCTACAATTTAGATGCACTCTGATACGTGAACAAAAACTGAGTAGAATCAGTAGTATTGAAGGTAGTGTTAGATGGGTCATTGGTGAAGTCGTTTTTATTGTAGTTTTGTAATGGTAGAAGGTAATTGCAGTTTTAGCTATTTTGTAGTACATATTAATATTTTTAACAAGTACCAGGAATAAATAATTAATATACACACTCATTAGTATCAAAAAATATTTTAGTTGTCTGCCTGTCTCTGCTTCTCAGATAATAGGCACAGTAATTGTGAAAAAAAATAAAAAAAGAATAATCTCTGTCTATAAAAAGCAATGTCCTCAATTCACTCTCTGACTCAGCATCGCCCCTATGGGGGTGAAATAGTGGGTGAACGCTGTTTTAAATATAAATCGTTATGAAAGAACTACTAAAGTTTTCGATGGCGTTGAGTCGCAGTCATGCAGTACTTTTTAAAAGAGTAAACTACGATTTGACTATGAATTATTATATTTATCTTTTGTACTATCCGAAATCTGCGTAGTGCAAAAGATAAATATAATATTACACAGTCAAATGGCGGTTTAATCTTTTTAAAACTACTAATACATTTTTCTAGGTACATCTATAAAAATAGGTATTTGACTTCTCGGTTTCAAGTGAAAAATTACGTGTTTCACTGTTTTAAGGAATTCAGTCCCCAAGGGGGTGAAAAGAGGATAAAATGTTTTATGAAAGTATTTCATTATGAAAGCATTTTCAAAGCTAACTCTAAGAAATTCTGTATTTGGCTTCACTGTTAGCAATTATAAACATACATGTTTCCCCTAAGGGAGTGAAAGGGGGGATGCAAACTTTAAAGAAAATATTCCGTTATATTAAAATTTTTAAGGCTATGAATATTGGTATTCCACTTCCCAGTTGCATATAAAGAAATGTGAGTTAGGGGGTGAAAGTTTCTATGGAAATATCACCCCAAGAACGCAAAAGGCTTGATTAACAAAAACCTTGGACTCAGTCTACTAGAATCACTTTTCGGTGGGAATCACATTCGGAAACGACCACTCTCTGCAAACTCAATTAGCGTGAAAAGTTTAGAAGGTGTGAACAACGTAAAAATCCGACTAAAGAAATCCAAAACAAATATGTGCAGACTATGCCGTCTACGCGAGCGAAGTAACAAAAAGAATCGCAAATTCTTATATAGCAATCATTATAAATAGTGCTAGTAGTAATCAGAAGTTGCATAACTTCTATACCTTCTGTACCTGTTATAGTTTGAGACTTCCGCTACAAACAAAAGAGATGAATGGTATTTTAGTCTCACGGTATAGTATATTACATGGAGACACATGGGTAGTGACAGTACCCTACAACCAATGATAACGGCTATGTACACCTACTTACATATTTCACAGGACACTGCACATCTTCCTTTAGAGGAGAATCTCTTAGGTACAACATAAAACCCATCTCTACCGTGAAAATTGAAATATAGCTTCTCAGTATTTTGATGCAAGGTAATCATGGTTTTCGGTGGTTCGTTACAGAATAGTAATGTGATTACGATTTATGGGATTTGTTTCCCAATGAACATTTATCTCTGTGAAAATATTTTCGCAATACTGAGAAAGCCTGTAGTATGTAAGAGCACCGATTGCCATGCAAATGCATGCTACGCGCATGTTGGCATGTTCGGCCGTTTGGGAAATGAATGCATATTTCTACGATTTCATCGATGTAACTCCTTGAATTTAGACATTTTTAATGCATATCATACCATTTTTGTGGCCTCATTACATGCGCTGCAATAACTAAGATGACTGCACCTCTTGCTGAAGTTTTTTTCATACGAATAGCGCCAAGACTGCTGTGTAGATGTCGGTAGAAGTCAGAATACTTCGCACAAATATATTTCAATATAAAAGGGTGCTATTGTTTTTAAGTGGTACTTCCTCGTATATGGTGAAGGTCGGGAAAGTAATAAAAAAATTTCATACTAACATAAAGCACCTTTATTGTTTAGTCCATGACCTACATAATTTAGCTGAAACATTACGTCTAAAATGTTAAAATGTGAATACGCTGATATCCTCCATAAACAAGTCAAACAGACGTACAAAATACAAAGGTGTGATAAATCTGATAGCATTAAGTCACATGCTCACTGGTTTCCTGCTGCAGGTATTTTTGAAACTGCCTGTTCGTGTTGCCACGTTTGGAGATATTCTGCCATATTTAGCTTTGCTACAACAACCTATTTTAACCAGCTGGAGTGTACTCGTTGAGAAGAAAATGGAAATAAATATAGAACTGAATTTTCGTAACATATATTTTTATTGATTTGCTGGCTCATTGCACATCTTTAATGTTATGGCACTGCATGAATGCATGCTAGTTTTACGATTTGATAATGCACGAAGGCCCGGCCACAGAAATCCCGCTGAAAGGCACCCCCCCTCTTTTATACAGAGTATTCGGAAATTATCCTTACAAACTTCTAGGACTTGTAGTGAGTAGATTATATTCTGAACCGAAATTCATGTCACAGCCGTTTGAAAACATGTTGGTAATGCGGCTACTTTTACAAGTATCAGGCACTTCACAGTACATCACTGGTTTTACAGTTCCACTTATTAATAATCAACGAAACAAGCGATATTGCTCGTCTACTCGTTGACGAGTTCTCTTTAACATGGTGCAGTACGGCCTCTTTCAACTCGGGTGTGCGGCGTCTCCTAGCAGTTCCATAGTCACGCCTGCTGACGGCGAAAGTACCCATTCTGCGTAATTTTGACAAAGAGGTTATGCTGTGGAGTCGGATATTGTGGATAACGATCTTGATAAAGGCGACGTGCAGCTCTTGCTCTGCCGTGAGCTTCGGTATACCCAAGGACCATGCCGGTGTATTTGGCAAATCCGTACTCAACCATGCTGCTCTAACGATCACAAACAGGTGAATGAGGCTCGAACCAGGTCAGAGAGGTGGGGCAGAATTCAGATGACATCAGGCGATCCGACGTGAGCACAGCACCACGCCCCCGGCTGTACCACGGAAACGGTTCGTTTCCGGACAATGGTTCCAATTCTGAATATTCGGCAATTTCCGAAAACGCTGTATTGTGCACTAGCCTTCCTGCGCGAGTCGTTTGTTTTTTAAAGCATCGCGTAGCTGTCGCGTTCGACTGTCCAGCACTTTGCTCCAGTGCGTCTTACCTTTGTGCCGCCATGAGTCTCGATTGCCCCACGCTTCCTTCGATGTGCGGGAGCCCATTATAGAGCTGACCTCCAAACTTCTGTTGAGAACCGCATGTTTGGAGGAAAGAGGAGACCTCTGGCGCTGTTTTTCTATACTGTCTAAACGGAGGTGGCTTTCCGTGATTTTCACATAGTGCTTGCTATTGAAAGATCTCTATGTAACCCATTTCATGAGGTTTTTACCAAGTTTATTCAGTTCTCGTGTCTTAAGCATCTCATATTTTCGGGGCATTTAATGAACCATGTAGAGAGAAAGAGTGAGCAACTGGGTGTGCCTTTATCAACGACAATTCATTCATTCGCGCAGTTCACCTGTAATGGTAGGCTATCGTACGATGACACGATGTCACGTGAAGTCCTCTGCTTCCATCTGCCTTGTTTTCAGGTTTCCTCCTGATGCGTCTGCTGAAGTTACAGTGACTAGTACTGCAGTAAGAGGGTGTGTGAGTACACGTCCGCAGGGTACACCGAAACGTTCTTAATTTACGGTGGAGCTCGCTGTAATGGAAGAGAAGCTCCAATGTCTGTACCACGAGTACCTTCCAAACCTTGCGACCCCATCTCATACCATATATGCCAAAGTAGAACAACGGCTGCGGGAAAGTGAGAAATTCACAAATTATAGAGCGAACTGTGGTGCCCCACGAAGACAACGCACTGTCTTATTGGAAGAGAAAGTGCTCCATCAAGTTCGAGAGAACCCATCTACGATTACTCGAGCCATTGCGTGTGACCTGCACGTGTCTCATTCATATGTCTGGCGTGTTCTGCATGAACAGCGACTCCGCCCAATTACCATCAGAAGGTACACGCCACGGTCCGGGCGGATTTTGCGCCGCATGTCAATTTCTGTACTTGGCTTTTACACCATTTTTGTTGATTTACCTCAGTTGCCAAGGCGAACGTTTTACCCGACGAAGAGCATTTGAACCTGGAAGGTGTTTTGGATCTTCGCAGTTGCCACTTTTGGGATCAAGAAAACTCCAAAGCCACGTGTACACGAAGATTCCTGCACACCTACAGTATCAATGTCTGGACAGGGATCTGCGATGGTAGTGTCACTGGGCTGTACATCCTTCCACCCCATCTAAAGGATGCCAGGTACTTGATATTCCTGTAACAAGTCCTGACAGAGGTTTGGGAAAAAGTGCCATCGGACGTTCGGCACGAACTGTGGTTCCAGCATGATGGCGCGGCAGTACATTTTGCAGTTCGCATCCGAAACCATCTGAACGTAGGTACGGATATAGATAGATCGCTCGAGGAGGACCACACGCTCGGTCACCAATATCTGCAGTTTTAACCCCCTTCGACTTCTCCTTGTGGGAACACATGAAGAGCCTTGTTCAAGATATCCCTGTCAAGTAGGAGGAAGATCTGATTGCACGAAGCATGGCTGCGGCAGAAGTGATTAACTATACACTCATCTTGGGCAGAGTTCATGCGGACTTTGTGTTTAGATGCACTGTGCGCACCGAACTTGGTGGTCGTCATATCGAACAGCTGTTGTAATATCACACTAAACTGGAGTGTAACATGGAAGCGAACCGTTTCTGGACATGGTTTCCTATGTAAAACTTCATCTTGCAAGTCTCCTCTACAACTACTATAATTGTGTAACGTGAATTGTGGATATTATTAGGAATCTGCGCTTTTCATACCTGCCACAATTTTATTTGTAATGTGTTGACGTTGCATTAGGATGATACTTTCCCATTCCTTCTCTCTTTGAGTCACAGAGTGTGTGAATGTGCCTGTGATTTGTGCTTCTGTAGTGTTGGCTTTGGTCTCATTTCCGTCTTCTGGTTGGGCAGTCTAGCCAACTTCGGGTCGTCTTCAAGGTCAGGCAAAGAGATTTGCGTTCCTTTGCTCATGAAATTATTTTGGTAGGCTGCTAATGTACAGGAAACGGTCTCTCTGACTGTTTCTGCTACCTGGGTGGGCCCCGATCGAAATGGGAGCTGAAAGGATTACTGTTCGGCTGGGGCTCGGATGAAGATGGTAAGAACACGTCTGTAGTGGTTTTAGTGTGCTGCTGAGATTGTGCAAGTTTCAGCGTAATTGAAGTTATAATTTGTTTCTTGTGGAGCTTTACGCTTTTATATCGTGGTGTGTGCGTCACTCAATATAGGGAGTATTACGATTCTTATTATTAGTAGGCTTTTGTAGGGAATTTGCTTTGTTGAGCTGCATCTTAGAATGTGGAAGCGTGCTGGACAATCTATGCTTGCTCTCGTCTAGTACTAGTAGTGCGAATGAGCATGTGCGTGTGTTTTTATATGTTACAATTTCTTCGTTTTCGTCACTTTCATGTCTATTCTATAGTTTTCTGTTTATTGCATGTGGGTATCTTTGTGAGTTTCACGTGTTCGCTTATGAAGCGCATAGCCTTCAACCATCTGATTTCCTTCTCTTCTACTTAACTTCCGCTGTTACCCTTTGCGTGAAAGAATCTTGAGACGGCTATATAATTTTAATGATGTTCAACGGAGTTCCTTTGTGTAACGTGAACCACGTGCATGGTAAACGGATGAGCTCTCTGGCGTCTCATTTCTCAGTCTCTTTATCTGCCGTTAGGATTTCGGTGAATTGCATTTGCGAGTATAATTAATTTTGACTTGCATCCTTTTTAATCAGTTGTAATTTCCCTGTTCTTTCGTCGTGTAAATGACTTCTGTAGCTCTGCAACTGTTGTGGCTAATGCACGCTTTAGCCCTTGATATGTTTCTATATTCCATGTTTCCTTACGGTTTTGATTGGCTGTCGGTAATGCTAACTTTTTGTAATTGCGGAATTTTCGCGACTTTTTATATGCCAAACTGATCGGACTCGTGATTCCTTTATGGTCCGTTCGTTTGAAACCTGCACAGCGGTCCGTTTGAATCACTATTCTAATCCAAATTCTAGCTGCTGCTGTGCCTTCTTATTCAGTTGTAATCAGTAAATTTTATATGTTCCACTACTGATGCGTTTGGCTGTGGAAGTATGTGCTCCTTACCTATTGTGTCTTCTTATTGTGTAGGTTTATGTCCTTCTCGACCTTTTCCCCTAGCTGTATTGTCCTAGGTTTAATGTCGAAGTGCGTGTGTAGTCTTATTCATTCCGCTATTCTTATTTTGCTAACTATTGACTGACCACGAGCTATATGGTTAGATATTTCGTGTTAATTGTGTTACGTATGTATAATGAAGCACGCACCAGCAGCTGATTCTGATTGTTAATGTTCTTGCATCTCGTGAATTCACCTCAGAAATAAAACATTCAGTCTATACTGAGTTGAATTTCGGTTGTAATATTACAAACAGCCCCACATTTGCCGAATTATGTGTGTACATACTAAGGCTGCTTCCACCCGCAGGTTAAATCACGCCTTTCATTCATTTTATTAAGCTAGCCACACGCTGATTAATGTGCATGACTGTTTAACTATGCGTTGCAGTCTCATACACCTCCAATTGCGCACTATGTTCTATTACCGTCTCGCCGCTTTACATAATTTAAGTAACTTAATATAACCACATTTTGTATGCAATAAAGCTTCCGAAATGCAACAACCTTTAACCTGCCTTCTGTGGTCATGTACGTGTAAATACCCTTCAGTGTTTCACTGGAAACCCTGTCATATTTCACTGATACCCTTCAATATAACTGAATGAAATCACTGCCTGCTGTAGGCTATATCTAGGAATTTCATTTGCGTTCCAGTTATGTATCTCGCATTTCACTTATATTTTCGCTTCATACAAATTCGGAATAGCTTCTCGTGTGGTATGTTGTTAGCTACGTAGTGGAAATTCAATTTACTTTTGTGGTCCTTTCGAATCCACGTGTACATCTGGGTGATAGTATCCATTTACAATTAATCCAACCGTGTATATCAGTGGCTTGCAGAGAATCTGGTTACTATCTAAATTAAATTCTCCTCCTCGTCCTCCACACTACTCACTATGCTTGCCATTCCATAACTCTCTTCGACCACCCACCCGCCTCCTCTCTCTCTCTCTCTCTCTCTTTCTCTCTCTCTCTCTCTCTCTCTCTCACACACACACACACACACACACACACACACACACACACACAAGCTAAACACCTCAAACGTAAATAAACATGAAACAAAGCAACTGAACATCACATAGCTACAACAACACGTGAAAAGCCGGCAGGAACCTTGTGCTTTGTTGAAAAAGTAACACAAAATGTGCGCGTATTAGTAATGCATGGCATCACCAAAAGAAATAAGTGCCTTAAAGCGTCACAAACACGAGAAGCAAGACTACAACATCAAAAAACCCCAAGTAACAAGCTAAATAACGCGATATGTAGCGAATCTCAGTCGGAAGTAGACGGTAATAGAAAAACAAAACTTTTCCTTGTTTGCAGGCGACCAGCTGTAGAACGTATGGCAGATATAAAGCTTACCACCATACACAAGTAATATCATGATGTCAGACAGGCAAACAAATATGTATCCGCAATATTATTAAATTTAATTAAAAATCATAATATTTAAGCAAAGTATACAAAGAAATACATATCCGTATTGTTTTCAAATTTAATATACGGGCAAATCCCTTAGCAAAGTGTGAATCCGTCAACTCAGAGACATATACTTAAACCAATGTAAAACTTTTGGCATCTTTTGTAAATATAAAACAATGAACAAAACATCAGTATCTGGAACGTACGTAAATGAGCACATCTCATCCACTTCCTGTGTCTTCATGTAACGTGAATATTAGAACATTTTAACATATGTAAGTGATAACTGCGTAAACATTCGCATGCAGTCAGGAGCAGAAGACATTTTCTCTGACACGGAAACATCATAAACTTCTCCTGATATTTTAAGGAAATAAAATCACACTTGGAAGGTATCGGCTCCTGCAATCGAACCCGCGCGAAAATTTGTGCATAGTATGCAGTTATAACGTTCTAAGGGTACAACTTTTAAACTACGGACACATCAGTTGTTTGTTACGTGTCCGCACCACTGCAGCCACTTAATGCACAACCAAAGGGGTACCGTACCACCCGACCACAATATTGCACTTAGCTTCCCATGATCGTTATCGCCGGCCTGTGTTGCCGAGCGGTTCTAGGCGCTTCAGTCTGTAGTCGCGCGACCGCAGGTTCGAATCCTGCCTCGGGCATGGATGTGTGTGATGTCCTTAGGTTAGTTAGGTTTAATTAGTTCTAAGGTCGAGGGGACTGATGACCTCAGATGTTAAGTCTCATAGTGCTCAGAGCCATTTGAACCATTTTGAACTTGTAGGAGCACTACGGACTGGCGGTCCAATTATTGGTGCAAGGGGGCAGGTATGTAAAAACGAGGAACTAATGATGAAGCGTACTGTACAGACGTAAATTCGTTGGATAACTCTTGCCCTAACCGTAACAGAGGAGTATATGAAACGAGCTGTCGCTTTTAGGAAAAGTGAAGAAAAGGGAAATCGGTTTTTCAGGGGGGTCGAGAGGAACTTCAAATTGTTAAAACTTGGAGGAGAAGAATGGTTCAAATGGCTCTGAGCACTATGGGACTTAACATCTATGGTCATCAGTCCCCTAGAACTTAGAACTACTTAAACCTAACTAACCTAAGGACATCACACAACACCCAGCCATCACGAGGCAGGAGGAGAAGAGCCTGCAGCATATGTGTAGTCGATACCACCATTTGGAACAAGACTGTGTCAACGGCTGGATGTATCAGGCTTCCACTTATTCAAGGGCTTTGTCCGCCGGATTAACAACCCGGCACAACCTATGGGCGTCGACGTGAATATCCAGTAAAGTACTGTTTCGAAATCGGTAACGTGCTTTGTTCATTGTGCCAAAGTGTGATATTTTTAGTCTGTAACTAACGCCAGGGATCTCTTTGATTTGAACGTTTTTATATACCGTCTCACAAACGCAGTGTTGTTCGTAAAGAAGTAGAGTGGCGCTGTTTAATTATTAACGTATCTGCATTGCGTTATTTTCTTTGGAGTGGTAAAGCTGCCACTGTTAAAGTTGGAAATCGAAAATCATTCATATCTTTCCACAATAGTTCTTAGTCGCTTGGATTCATGATGGAACGATCGTGAACGTTAGCGACCTTTGAAATTGGACGTCGTGAGTTGGTGTTAGTCAAGAATGCCTTTAAGACCACAAACAAGCCACTATCAACACCTTACTGAGTTTCAACGATGTCGTGTAATAGGCCTACGAGAAACTGGATGTTCCTTGAGCGTCATTGCAGAAAAACTTGGCAAGAATGTAGCCACTGTACATGTTTGCTGGCAGCAGTGGTCACGACAATGTACGATCGCAAAATGATCGTGCGGCTACGTGGCTCTCATGAGAGGGGAGACCATCGTGTTCGGTGTCTGGCTCTGGCACATCGTAGTGCATCCACAGCAGCAATTTGAGAAGCAGTTGGCACCACAGGGAGACAACGAACCGTTACAAATCGGTTACTTCATGGACAGCTCCGAGACAGACGATATGTAACTTATATTCCACTGGCCCCAAACCACCGCCATTTGCGAGATGAGTGGCGTCAAGCGAGTGCTCATTCAAGGGCAGGATGGAGGCCTGTTGTGTTTCCTGATGAAAGTTGGTTCTGCTTTGGTGCCAGTTATGGCCGTGTGTTGATTGGGAGCCTACTTTAGCACCTGCAACTACCTGTCTGCATTCTAGACACACCTGACTTAGACCCGGAGTTATGGTTTGGGTTGCGATCTCGTATAACAAAGGGAACACTCTCGTGGCCATCCCACGCCCCTTACTGCAAAACTGTACGTCAGTGTAGTGATTCGACATTCCAGGGGCTTTTTCCCGACAGGATAACACTTGCCTAGATACCGCTGCTGTAACCCAATATGCTCGACAGAGTGTCGACATGTTGCCTTGTCCTGTTCGATCACCAGATCTGTCTCCACCTATGGCACATCATCGGATGACAGGTCAGGTGTCATTCACATACAGCATTAACCGTCCCTGTATTAACCGAGAAAATGTAACGGGGATGGGACTCCGTGCCATAAACTGACATCCAGCACGTGCGTGAACGTTTGCATGCTTGCATTAAACATTCTGGCGGTTACACTGGTTATTAACGTAACAGCATTCCACATTTATAATGGCTTATCTCGCGCTTACATTAACCTGTGGTCTTGCAATGTTAATCACTTAAATATGTTACCTAGACAAATGTATTCACGTGTTAGTGAAATTTTATTACTCTACAGGTGTGTGTGTGTGTGTGTGTGTGTGTGTGTGTGTGTGTGTGTGTGTGTGTGTGTGTGTGTGTGTGTGTGTGTGTGAATGTTGAAGTAATACTGAATACTTATGTGCGTGAACTTGGGATATGTACTCAAATTAGTCTCCGCTTTTTCTCGAAGATTGTACGAGGGACTTCTACAGCCATAATTAGGCATCTTAAATAATAACTGCTTGGCCTGCTCTTGTAAATAATTTGTTTAACGACCGCTTTCGTGGCCTGGAAGCCACATTGTCCGTTTACATATGATCCATAGCTGGGCACTTGCTCGGCTGCATCTCCATGCTCTGCGGCCTGCCGTATTTATGGCACTCTGGATGGCTTGTGCCCCTGCATTTAAAGGTTAATCGATTATGTTCAGCTTTCTGTCGTCCGTTCCGGATTCGTGACACGCTTGAGGAACAGTGGACCTACACTTTTCGCTTACCTAACGATAACCTAATTGCATTATTTATTCATAAAAAAGGAATGTTCCGACTTATCCATGTTTCAAATTTAATGTCGTGATTCACCAAATATATGATGTGAGTTCCAGTCTGCGAAACCGGCCGTTAAATAAAATTATTTACAAGAGCATCCAAGCGGTTATTAATCAAAAAAAGTTTTAAAACACGGTGTGCATACGTGACCACAAAAATGGTTCAAAACGCTCTGAGCACTATGGGACTTAACTTCTGAGGTCATCAGTCCCCTAGAACTTAGAACTACTTAAACCTAACTAACCTAAGGACATCACACACATCCATGCCCGAGGCAGGATTCGAACCTGCGGCCGTAGCGGTCGCGCGGTTCCAGACTGTAGCGCCTAGAATCGCTCGGCTACTCAGGCCGGCTACGTGACCACATCGCTATTCTACTTCCCTTGCCACACGTCGAAAGTGGAGCTCTGGCTGCCACTCCGTTGTACAGTACTTCGTGCTCATGCATTAGGCGACGTCAGTGGAGCAACGGAGGGACGGAGGGAGGCAATGGGGGCGGTGTTACAAACCATCGGTGTGTGCGAGGTTTGAAAGTTGTACATAGAGGTCATAACTGTTTACTATCACATTTATGGCCGAAATTTTCACGCGGAATCGATTGTTGGGCCTCATGTCTTGCACGTGTGCTATTTCTCCTTCAAATATGAGACCAAGTTGGTGATTTTCCCTTCTAAGATATTGTTAATTTAAAATAAATATTTGGAGACATCTGAGGATGAAGGTGATACAAAAGCTTTTCTAAAATTGTTTGTAGCTGGTTGCTGCCAACAACAATAAAAGTAAGCCGGCCGCGGTGGTCTCGCAGTTCTAGGCGAACAGTCCGCAACGGCGCGACTGCTACGGTCTCAGGTTCGAATCCTGCCTCGGGCATGGATGTGTGTGATGTCCTTAGGTTAGTTAGGTTTAAGTAGTTCTAAGTTCTAGGGGACTGATGACCACAGATGTTAAATCCCATACTGCTCAGAGCCATTTCAACCATTTGAACAAAAAAATTTCATCGGCTTCGCTCATTAAAAAATACTATGTGCGACTGGTGGCTGTTAGTTTTAACAGTCACTCCCCCTGCAGGCAATGTCTGCTCCCGCTAAACAGTTTTTAAAGCCTATAAAGTCTGTATTTCATTTTTAACGAGGCAGTTAATTACGTAACTCGTAGTAGAGAACAGACACACTGTTTTACACTGCGCTGTTCGTATGTAAAAGATACCTGTTAGCAAATGAAAATACGAGCTTTGTGAGAGAGCTTTGATTATGTGCCTGCATTTGGTAATGATGAATTACACTGTTGTGGCCCAGTGACAAGACGTCATTTTGGGAACATGAAGTCCATGAGTGGCTACAAATGGTCTTCAGGTGGCCAACATAACCATTTCCAGTCGATTATTAGTTTAGTTTGACCAGAGGAATCAGCCCATTCGATGTAAACACAAACTTCCTGGCAGATTAAAAGTGTATGCCCGACCGAGACTCGAACTCGGGACCTTTGCCTTTCGCGGGCATGTGCTCTACCAACTGAGCTACCCAAGCACGACTCACGCCCTGTCCTCACAGCTTTACTTCTGCCAGTACCTGGTCTCCTATCTTCCAAACACAGTTTTAATCTGCCAGGAAGTTTCGTATCAGCGCACACTCCGCTGCAGAAAGAAAATCTCATTCTGGAAACATCCCCCAGGCTGTGGCTAAGCCATGTCTCCGCAGTATCCTTTCTTTCAGGAGTGCTAGTTCTGCAAGGTTCGCAGGAGAGCTTCTGTAAAGTTTGGAAGGTAGGAGACGAGATACTGGCAAAAGTAAAGCTGCGAGGACCGGGCATGAGTCGTGCTTCGGTAGCTCAGATGGTAGAGCACTTGCCCGCGAAAGGCAAAGGTCCCGAGTTCGAGTCTCGGTCGGGCACACAGTTTTAATCTGCCAGGAAGTTTCATATCAGCGCACACTCCGCTGCAGAGTGAAAATCTCATTCTGGCGATGTAAACATAGCCCACGCCGTTATGGAGCCGCCACCAGCATGCACAGTGCCTTTTTGAAAACTTGCGTCCATGGCTTCGTGGGGTTTGTGCTACACTCGGATCCAATCATCAGCTCTTACCAACTGATATTGAGACTCGTCTGATCAGGCCACTGTTTTCCAGTTGTATCCAACCGATATGGTCAGGAGCCCAGGAGAGGCGCTGCAACCGTTGTCGTGCTGTTAGCAAAGGCGTCGGTCGTCCGCTACCATAGCCCATGTCCACGACTGGTAGCTGAGTGGTTAGCGCGACGGAATGTCATACCTAACGGCCCAGGTTCGATTCTCGGCTGGGTCGGAGATTTTCTCCGCTCAGGGACAGGGTGTTGTGTTGTCATTATCATCATCATATCATCTCCATCGACACGCAAGTCGCCAAAGAGGCATCAACTCAAAAGACTTGCACCAGGTGAACGGTCTACCCAACGGGAGGCCCTAGCCACATGGCATTGCCTTGGTAAGTGTATTAATGAAGTTTGATTACTTCTGAGATAGACAACATACTCACACACGCACTCACATAAACGCAACTCTCATAGACATCATCACTGTCTGTAGCTACCCAGATGAGGCTCTGGCCTTGGAAACAACAGACAGTGGTCGTGTGTGTGTGAGTTGCTTTGCATGGAAGGGTGTGTGTGTGTGTCTGTGTGTGTGTGTGTGTGTGTGTGTGTGTAGTCTGATTCAGGAGAAGGCCTTTTGGCCGAAAGTTTGCTTGTTTAGCAGTATTTTTTGTTGTGCTTGTCTACGACTCAACATTCTCACCATATCGATGTCTAGCAATCTATCCTTCTCATAAATTATTCCATCCTAGATTTTCCATTGTTTGATTTTAGCTTGATAAGTGTCCGCCCGTGGTAGCTGAGTGGTCAGAGCGACTGAATGTCATACCTAACGGGCCGGGTTTGATTCCCGGCTGGGTCGGAGATTTTCTCCGCTTAGGGACTGGATGTTGTGTTGTCCTTATCATCATCATTTCATCCCCATCCACACGCAAGTCGCTGAAGTGGTGTCAACTCGAAAGACTTGCACCAGGTGAACGGTCTACCCGACGGGAGGCCCTAGCCACACGGCATTTTCATTTTCATAACCTATCAAAGGTAAATTTCCCCGCACTGTCCAAATGTTCGTCGTACGTGCCACATTGATTTCTGCGGTTACTTTACGTAGTGTTGCTTGTCTGTTAGCATTGAAAAACCTACACAAACGCCGCTGCGCTCAGTCGTTAAGTGAAGGGCGTTGGGCACTGCTATGTCTGTGAGAGACACAGGTAATGGCTGAAATTTGGTATTGAAGGCGCCCCGGTGGTCCCGGTCGCCTATGGTGGACTGGATGGCCGAGCGGTGACCTCTCCAGTTGTCAGGATGCTAGGAAATGACTGTGGAAGCGTCAGAAACGCCAAAGAAACATTATTAATTCATAACACCTTTATTCCTGCTGAGTACCATGTGGCTGGGTGATATCAACGACCTTCCCCGAGTCCTCGCTGACTCGTAGCGATGACACCAGAACCGGGCCGCGCAGTCGTGCTAGCGGCGCAGCGCCGCGTGCTGTGACGTAGCGGTGGAATGTCCTTACTTTGGCCGCGCGTGGCTGGCGGCGTCCGGCTGGGCGGACAGCGGCTCGGCAGCGGACAGCAAGCCGCTTCGCGTAGAGTGGCCCTGGATTGGAGTCCCGGCGCTGTCGGAACGAGAGGCGTTCTCGTAGTGCGGAGTGTACTCTATCCCACCCCGTCTTCTTCCCTGCTCCTCCTGGTGGCTCGCCTGCGGTGGACGGGCGGAACGGGCTGCAGTCCTCCAGCGTCGTCGGCTCACCCGGTTGTGACGGCGGATGCACAGGGCCTAGGTCCCGCACGATCTCGACGACGGCTCACTGATACGGTCAGCATTGCCGACGAGCGAGTCTGCCGCGATGTCTGCTAATCCTGGGTTGATGACTGACAGCGGCAGCAGAGAGGACCAGCGCTGGTACTGTCCCCTCACGTCTGCTGCTGGATGGGCCGCCCTTACTGCAACATCTCCTTAATAAAGATTAACATGTCGATCACCGAGCTGAGCGCTACGCAGCGACCCAGTACACATCTAACTGCAAGTCTAACTGTGAGAGCGAGTGTCTTGTTGCTATCAAAGCTGGCGTATGTAAAGGAAGCATGAGCGACGTCCTGACGTTATGCTCGTTTGTAATGACCGCATTCGTTCCACTTATACTGCTGATCCATCTGCCGTACTCGTCCCTTAGGTGTTCTTACGACAGAGTTACGTGTTATTACGACAGACTTACGCGAAGTTGTGAAATGCAATACAGCTGACGCTATACCTCTGCCTTGCACTCTACGGAAGTCTTCTTCCAACACAAACCCGCGTGCTAAGCAATTCTCTCTCGCTTGCTGTGTGTAACCAGGCCATTGCCCCTGCGTGACGACACGTTCCGATATGTGCAATACTCCTACCTCTTGGCTAACGTACTGCCTCTGGGTCTCGGCATAGGCAACGAAGCTTTGACAATATTCCACGTTTCCAACTCTTTACTATTCCGCAACACTACAGTTTTCTCGGCACAGTCTTGACACTGTGAATCTCGGAATATCGAATTCGCTGACGATTTCCGAAACTGAATGTCCAGTGCTCCAACTACCATTCCGCTTTGAAAGTCTGTTAATTCCCAGTGTGCGTCCATAATCACGTCGGAAAAACTTTTACACGAATGACCTGAGTGCAAATGACAGCTGCGCCAGTGCTCTGCCCTTTCATACCTCGCTTACGCAATATCACCGCCATCTGCAAATCACTATCCCATTAATTTTGCCACCTCAGCGTATTTAATCTCGAGTTCATTCGTGAATTGTGTAAATTTCTGTGTAAATGAATCTGAGCAGGGCTGCAGGTCAGGAGATGTGGTCCGGCCTGCAGAATGCTCCCAGAGAGCCGGATGATGACAGCCTGCCTCGGATGGGCCAGGCTCACGCAAATCCACCAGCGAGAGCAGCACAGCCCTCAGTCGGCTCAATTCTGGCAGCAGCAGCAGTGGCGGCAAGCTTCTAGGCCGCTGGAGCTTGTAATGACTTTGTGACACTCCTTGCCTGGACACTAATTGCTATGTATACTGTAGATGAAACTCTCAAAGATTTCGCTTTAATTGTTCCATGCTGTCGTATACAGCATTATTAACCAGCTCCATTTTCAGATGAAATTCCAATTTTTTATTTGCTCTCTTGTGCTTCACGAAGTCAGTGAGTATTTCGTTAATCCCCATATGTTTCGTTAGCAAAACTGCATATCATTGCTGGTCTGTGGATTTTACATAATTCCATTGTCAAAAAACTTTATTTTTCAATTTTTCATGATTCTGATAAGAAATGAACTGCAATAATAGTCTTTGATTTGAATAAAAAAAGAATGTGTGTTTTGAAATTTTTGTTGTTTACGATGACGAACGATTATTATATTTTTTGATAATGAATTTGGTCAGCACACAATGATATGGAATTGTTATTTTATGCTCATAATTGTTATTTTGCGGTAATTTTCTAACATTCTGCGTGGTGTCTGTTCGTTCTAAGTCGTGTCTTCCTACCACTTTCGCGCAACGACGCTCTGAGCGTGTTTTTTAGGGAATTGCCTAGTTTGAACCTGGGACCTGTTGCTGGTAAGGAGACGCCAGGGCACACATGACATGTAGAGTTCAGAAGAGTTCAGTGAGACTAGCGATGATATAATCAAATACTTAATGATTTCAGTGTCAGCTCCACTGCACTCCCTGTAAAAGAATCTTAATACTAACTAAATTTACTGGAAGGTGTTCAAGGCTTTCCTGTTTTTAGTTAGCTGGTAAAATAACGCCGAAAAAGCAGTTAAGTTTACCATTGGAATTTTTATTCTACTCACGAAACATTGTTTATAAATTGTACTACTGATAAAAGGAAATATTTTAATACATGATGATAAAAACTAACTACGTTCAACAAAAATGTGAACGAATATTCCCTGAATGGGTTTCCAAGTTCCACAATGGATCGAAGGATGACCTATACCATATCACATCTCTAATCTAGGTTTAAATTAAGTTTCATAAAAGAGAAAACCATCAAAAATGGTCTACAGAGAGTCTCAATTATCTTTAATTAC
Source organism: Schistocerca nitens (assembly GCF_023898315.1). Lineage (NCBI taxonomy): Eukaryota > Metazoa > Arthropoda > Insecta > Orthoptera > Acrididae > Schistocerca > Schistocerca nitens. The sequence continues at coordinate 229,580,622 of NC_064621.1, read as the reverse complement.
TTATTTAACTTGTCATAAATTACAGTGGCTAACGTGGCTTCTCAATAATTATATAACAGAAAAATCATCGCGTTTCAGATTTAAACTCTTGGTAGTAAATGTGAATATCATGAGCTTTAATTGACACTCGACATTAGTATTATGCAAAAAGGGGGTGTAACAGATGAGACTTCTGCAGTTCTGAGTGAAGCCTTATGCGGCATCGCATGCGTTCATTACCTTGTTGTTGGTTAGGCAGCGTCAGGGGGCGGCGGGCGGCGCAGCTCCACACACCTCGCCGTCTCAGAAGCAACTCTTTTCTAACTTCTCCTTACTACAATTTACCAAAGTTTGTTTAAGAAAAGCTATCTGAGTGTGTTTTCAACTGACCAATCAGGGTCTCAATGTTAACCTTATGCTCCGCCTACAAAAATTCTGTCGATCCAATGAGAAACGTTATACTTTTCATGGTGGGGCAATGTTTTTAATGTTTGCTACGTAACAGAGACACGTATAGTCTCACGCTAAAACTTGCAGCTGGTGTGGCCCTTTTAGTGTTATCGTAAGATCTATACTGTTCTTCTGGGCGGCTCTATCTTTTCACATGGGCTGGGGGTGGTCTTGGCGGTCGGCTGGCGACGTGGGTATCCGCCCCTTATCGTAGGGCCTTCTAGCTTAACACAGTTCTCCTCTCGGCTTCTGTTCTCGTTTCTCCCCTCGGAACTGCGTCTGTTTCATGGTGGGAAGGTATGACATGCATTTAGGCGTTCTTGTGTTAGTCTGTGGTATTCCATTTGCTCACTCGTTGACCGTATTACTTTGGTTAATTTAATGTCAGGATTTATTCGGAACTATGTGACATACTGTCGGATTTCCTATCATGCCAGGGTTTTCATGTAAGGGGTTGGATTTGCCTGACACCTTACAATTTGTTTTCTAGAATGCAGTGAGAGATATTCCTGAGTGTAAACTTAGGCAATTTTCTTGAGAGTATGTTTGTTCTATCGTTGCAACTATAAAAATGTATGATTCTTTTCAACAAACGCGTTTTGCTTTATTGGAGTAAAGTATCATCAGTGGGCAGTAATTAAGTTATCTACATTTTGACATCAAAAAACAATGCGGTATGAATAAATTGATTTGTACTTACGGTGATTTTCGGTTGATTTCTCCCTTACGTCGGGAAATACCGTCTGCTAGTACATCGTTGTATTTCTGCGCTAGACACTGGTAATTTTGGTGTAATTTTTAGTTGTTCTGCAGCACTATGCATTTCTTATGTTTTTCACAACACACTTTCATGCACACCACTTTATTCCGTTTGTTTTTGTACTTCAAGTATGTGTTGTGGTATGTGTTTTGTAATGTTGCCAACATAACCTTTCCAGTACTTTGCCTTTGACCTACAACTTTTAAACTATTGACTATTCTATGTGCGTAATCCTATTTGAATATGTTTCTGTGTATTTATGTACTGTGTAAGAATAGAGAAGGAATAGTGATAAACAATGAAAAATCAATTCTCTAGTATCTGACTGTGATTTTTTAAAAATATTCTCTAACACCTCCTAACAATAATACAGCAACGTTCCTGCATGCAACAGACCACTTACCTCGTCCTGCCGCTGCAATTGCGCTCATATATTGTAACCAAGAATGTGATAAAATAATTCAAAAGAAATACTGTGATCCATGCAGAGTGCAATGCATGATCACAACTACTGATGCGACTATTCCTTTGATTTATTTTTATAGAAGTTACATGATCGGGAGGGGTTTACTCAATAAGCCTTAAGCAGTGTAAAGTAATTAAAGGAATCCATAAAACTTTTAATGTACTATATTCTGAAAATTTAGAATTCATGCAGTGACAGCTTTACTCAGACCCTTCTTTTCCTTGGATAGTTTGAACAGCAAAAACTTTAATTCTTCCACAATGTCTATAAGCAATAATCATGCATCCATTCAAAACAGAGATAAGATATCACTTCCAATGTACACACACACAAATCTGATAAAATCCAACTACGTGTAACAAAAAGGCTGGATTACTACCAAAATGACCTCTTGTGCTACTAGCGCAATCAGGACAGGCTGCAAACTCTCCTGATGCGCCTTCTCTTCATGACACTCTGTGTCCAAGTACTTCCAACAACTGTTCAGTCACTACCACCCTCAGTAATAATATCTCAGACTCAGAGTTTGTGTATGCACACAATAGCGGAATCGGTGTTAACTTACCAAAAAACATATGAACGTCCAGTTTCAAACAGTTTCTGTATCTCTCTTAGTTAGTAACCCCTAATTGTTCCCTATAGTATGTGACACTATTTTGTTGTGTACACCTCTGAATTAATCTTTCTTTAAATTCTTCGAAAGTTGTGGCTACTTTAAGAGATTCTGTATGCCCTGTATAAGTTTTAGCTTCCCCTTTTGGTCTCAATTTTGCAACACTCAATAATTCCTTATCAGACCAACCTCCCATCTGAGCCAGATTTCCGAGGTCCTCCACAAAGGCCTGAACATCTGCAGTTGCCTTACGAGGAAAAGGAGCAATTAACCTTGCGACTAACAAATGTACTCCCCCTTGTGATGATCTCAATTCTATCAACCCTCACAGTTCTATATTATCTTCTATTAATTGTGCTACCTGTTCTAGCAATATGCATGCAGCTTTCGGTTCTGACAAACCTCGTATCTCTGGTTCTGTCGAAGCTTTGTCCTTGTCCATCACTCATTTTGAGAACATAACGCTCACAGACAAGAAAACAAAACACATTAATTAATTCTTTCGTCTAATCATGACCCATGTCAACTCCCAGCTTTGCCTATCCATATTCCCCCAACGATGACGTGTATAACATTTTACTAGAACTGATTCTGTACATGGAGCTTGGTACGAGCATGGGGATCACAGCCCGAACCACACGCCACTGTTAAGCACTAATGAAGGACTGGGTCCCTTACTTCGGTTGCACATAATTCATTAAGATCAACCCAACACATTTATTTCAAATACATAAATGAAGTTACATTTGAATCTGTCTGACATTAAACAGGAATAAAAAAAAAACAATTTCAACATAAGCTGATTTAATATGTGACGCGCGAGTTAAGCCAATAACCAGATAAACTAAACAATTCACCGTAATTCAAAAGAAAGAGAAAAACAAAATTGAATCAATACACCCCACTGACAAATATCCGAAAAACCTTACAATACTGCTCAAAAGAATACACTGAAGTGGAGAGCAGTCGTTCGCCCAACATAACACTTTAAAATGAGTTCAATAACACAGCTGCGTGCCCCAGAAAACAGCAAGACATTACATACACTGCATTTGACAAATACTTATTAACATTACGCCACTCCTGTTTGAACTGCAGTGTTCCAAAGAAATCGGCGCTTATTCTGAAAGAACAATTTTTTAAATATGTTTAAATTACAGCATTAAGGAATTTCAAAAGATGTCCAATCGAATCCCCCCCCCCCCCCTTTTTGGTTCAGGCAAAATATTTCACCTTTCTAGGCGGAGGCTGAGCCAGAAACACAGAATGCCACAAAAACACAGTTTTGCTGTGAAATCTTACAGGACACCCAGAAGCAGTAACAGACAAGGGGTCGGCACCCACAAATAACACAGGCTAAGAGTCAGGCTGGGAGCACATCCTACGAGAACTTTTTCACACTATGCTCACCACAAACTGTAGACATTCCGGCCGAACATACGCTTGCGGTGGCTGCCAGAAGGACGAAGCAACCAACAGGCCCACGCCGTGCTTCTCACACAGGCACCTCAATTTGTACAAACATCTAGGCCAACACCAACTCCGGACTCCCCTCTCACTGCGAGGCTTGGCACAGTGTATATCAAATGCCTTCCAGGCAACCAGTAACAGCCGCTGGAGTTTCATGATTTGCAAACAGACCCAGCGTAACAGACATCACACATGTGCTTACGCCCGAGCCACAACTCGCCAGTCTCACCGGCCGCTCCAAACCGACTGCCTCTCGCCGTCCCACGCGCCCCAGCCGAAAACGCAAAGATGCTAATGCCCGGGGACGCGCCAAAGATAACAAGCCGATCGCTGATGATCGACCAGCGATCTGGCTCAGAGCTGTGTGGCCCTGAAGGTTACACTACGCACACATAACAAGCACTAATAAAATGTGACTTCCATTACCTCTAAAACTAGACAGACCCTCTGGTTCCCTGCTCACAACAATATACAGGGTGTTACAAAAAGGTACGGCCAAACTTTCAGGAAACATTCCTCACACACAAATTAAAGATGCTATGTGGACATGTGTCCGGAAACGCTTTATTTCCATGTTAGAGCTCATTTTAGTTTCGTCAGTATGTATTGTACTTCCTCGATTCACCGCCAGTTGACCCAATTGAAGGAAGGTAATGTTGACCTCGGTGCTTGTGTTGATATGCGACTCATTGCTCTACAGTACTAGCATCAAGCATATCAGTACGTAGCATCAACAGGTTAGTGTTCATCACGAACTTGGTTTTGCAGTCAGTGTAACGTTTACAAATGCGGAGTTGGCAGATGCACATTTCATGTATGGATTAGCACGGGGCAATAGCCGTGGCGCGGTACGTTTGTATCGAGACAATTTCCAGAACGAAGGTGTCCCGACAGGAAGACGTTCGAAGCAATTGATCGGCGTCTTAGGGAGCACGGAACATTCCAGCCTATGACTCGCGAATGGGGAAGACCTATAACGACGAGGACACCTGCAATGGACGAGGCAATTCTTCGTGCAGTTGACGATAACCCTAATGTCAGCATCAGAGAAGTTGCTGCTGTACAAGGTAACGTTGACCACGTCACTGTATGGAGAGTGCTACGGGAGAACCAGTTGTTTCCGTACCATGTACAGCGTTTGCAGGCACTACCAGCTGCTGATTGGCCTCCACGGGTACACTTCTGCGAATGGTTCATCCAACAATGTGTCAATCCTCATTTCAGTGCAAATGTTCTCTTTACGGATGCGGCTTCATTCTAACGTGATCAAATTGTAAATTTTCACAATCAACATGTGTGGGCTGACGAGAATCCGCACGCAATTGCGCAATCACGTCATCAACACAGATTTTCTGTGAACGTTTGGACAGGCATTGTTGGTGATGTCTTGATTGGGCCCCATGTTGTTCCACCTACGCTCAATGGAGCACGTTATCATGATTTCATACGGGATACTCTACCTGTGCTGCTAGAACATGTGCCTTTACAAGTACGACACAACATGTGGTTCATGCACGATGGAGCTCCTGTACATTTCAGTCGAAGTGTTCGTACGCTTCTCAATAACAGATTCGGTGACCGATGGATTGGTAGAGGCGGACCAATTCCACGGCCTCCACGCTCTCCTGACCTCAACCCTCTTTCATTTATGGGGGCTTTTGAAAGCTCTTGTCTACGCAACCCCGGTACCAAATGTAGATACTCTTCGTGCTCGTATTGTGGACGGCTGTGATACAATACGCCATTCTCCTGGGCTGCATCAGCGCATCAGGGATTCCATGCGACGGAGGGTGGATGCATGTATCCTCGCTAACGGAGGACATTTTGAACATTTCCTGTAACAAAGTGTTTGAAGTCACGCTGGAACGTTCTGTTGCTATGTGTTTCCATTCCATGATTAATGTGATTTGAAGAGAAGTAATAAAATGAGCTCTAACATGGAAAGTAGGCGTTTCCGGACACATGTCCACATAACATATTTTCTTTCTTTGTGTGTGAGGAAAGTTTCCTGAAAGTTTGGCCGTACCATTTTGTAACACCCTGTATAATATACAAAATATGTGACTGTCAAACCATTTCTCCATAACCAAAAACAATCGAAATTTTTTGAACACACCATACCATAGACTGTAGGTTTAGACTTGCTCTAAAAAGGTTATGTCAATAATCTGAAACCAGTGTTTGATGACCCTTTGATTGTCTGCCGTGGAGAGTGAAATAAGATGTCAGAGCAGCAGTAGATTTGTTTATTCCAGCCCTAAGCTGTAGTACATAAGGAACAGCTTGTTGGAGGCGTCCATCTGCCTGTCATGCGAAACAATAGACGTTCAGCATTACTGACAGTGCAAAGAATGGGGCTGAGTGTAGCACCACTCGAATGCCGCTGTCAGAGAATTCTCCGCGTGTGACTATGATGAAGGCACGAAGAGCGCCGCTGGTGATACCATAGAGGCGGCCGTGACCTCCCTCCAGCAAGGAGGAATGTCTGCTGTGGTCACGGTTGGTCTAGTGACTCAGGGCAGGTCGCCCCACTCCATGGTCGAACAGCAGATCCTGCACAGCATTCCAGGAAGTCGCTCGGGGTGTGACAGGCTTGTGTGTAGGCTGTAACACTGACACGAGAATATTTTACACGAATGGCTCTTATACGCTCCAGGCTATGTTTATTTAGCGTGTTCTCTAAACACTTCCGTGGTGACAAGTGGGGGAAGGCTTCCGTCTTTCCGCTAGCATATTGCAATGTTGGCTGTTTCTATACTGCGCCCAGGTGGCTCTGCTCCTCAACGCCTATTGGCTGTGTTTTTCTTCACAACGTATAACTCACTTGCCCGCTTGCGGCTGGCTCTGTTGCAACTCACTTCTGCTCTTACGTACTTTTTTACTGAATACGGTCGGTACACTACAGCCTCTACCGCTGCTTTCACACTTGTGTGCCGTTCAATCGCTACAAAGCGTGTCTGTCGTGTGCTTGAGCCACGGGGTTGAATAACCCGGCGCCGGCCGAAGTGGCCGTGCGGTTAAAGGCGCTGCAGTCTGGAACCGCAAGACCGCTACGGTCGCAGGTTCGAATCCTGCCTCGGGCATGGATGTTTGTGATGTCCTTAGGTTAGTTAGGTTTAACTAGTTCTAAGTTCTAGGGGACTAATGACTTCAGCAGTTGAGTCCCATAGTGCTCAGAGCCATTTGAACCATTTGAATAACCCGGCACGCGACTGATCGACGCGGCGGAAGCATTGTGTGCTTGATCGTCACAGTTTCGAAGTGGATTCTGACGATAAAGTGTTGCCTTTTAGAATTAAATTTATTTCTAAAATACGTAAAACAGTAACATGTTCCGATGTATAATAGTAAAATATAATGAACCAAGTCTTTAATGTATATGGTATCCAGAGAATAAATCACTACTGATGAATCAGATCGTATTGATGGAAGTACGGTATCGGGATTCTACGCACGATCAGCTATGGGTGGATCTGAATACACGGGAGCTGATATGTGAGAAGCGAACTGAAAATTATAGTTTTCTTGTTAACTGTGACATTTTTCGAATTTGTCACCCATCTCCAAATGCCGTGGCACAAATTTCAAATGATCTAATAATGACAGTAAAGTATACGGGTCATCTCCTCCAGGATGTGATGATTTTTTTCCTTGATGTTTGCAGCACCGTTCCCAGAGCTGATTGGGTCCTTTGGTTTGGAACCGAGTGGGTGGTCTCAACCAGAGGCTTCGTCGACTCTGTAAAGGTCTTGGCTGCAGGTTTCTAGAACTGCGTTATCGTGTGGGGATTTGTATGACTCCCTTTGGTTAGATCAAGAGTGCACTACACAAAGAAAGCAGCTACTCGGGTAGCAGAGTACTTGTGAAATCCACATTCGCCAGTCGATATGCAGCAAAGAAAGTCAGCTACTCTGAATAAAGACACTTCGACTGTCGCAATTTTATCAGTAAACTGTCAAAGTATTCGTAATAAAGTTTCCGAATTTACTGCCCTCCAGGAAAGCTCTAGCGCTCGAATCATTCTTGGCACCGAAATCTGGCTGCAACATGAGGTGGAAAGTGCTGAGATATTTAGCAAGTCGCCGAACGCATAACGCAAAGAGAGATTAGAGAGCATAGGAGGGGGAGTGTTCATTGCAGTTGACAACACATTGTCTCTGTTGAGCTCGAAGTTGAGTGTGACAGTGAAGTCTTCTGGTCGCGTCTAACAGGTGTAGGTGAAACCGAGCCAATTGTTGGATATTTTTACCGGCCACCTGATTCTGCTGTGACAGTTCTACAGTCATTCAAAGAAAGTCTATGGTCAAAAGTGCAGAAATGGCCAGATCATGCAAAACTGGTTGGCGACGACTATAACATGCTGAGTACACACTGGGAATCTGTGGATTCAATGTTGGGGGTAGAGTCAGTGATGCGAAATGCTTTTGAACACGTTTTCTGACAATTGTCTTGAGCAGTTAGCTCGGCTGCCCACACGCAGTGGGGATATCTTAGATCTCGTAGCTACAAATAGGTGGAAAATAATTAACAATATCAGTATAGAAACGGGGATTAGCGATCATTATGTCAGTACAGCAACTATGATTACGAAAGTTAATAAATCAGTCAGGAAGGCTAGAAAAGTGTTTCTGATTGATAGAGCAGGTAAGCTCATTGTCATCATTTAGTTCCAGTAAGATGGATGTGGAGGAATTACGCGCAAGGCTTAAGCATATTGTAAATCGTGGGTTGGGTTGTTTAGGGGAAGAGACCAAACAGCGATGTCATCGGTCTCATCGGATTAGGGAAGGACGAGGAACGAAGTCGGCCGTGCCCTTTCAAGGGAACCATCCCGAGATTTGCCTGGAGAGATTTAGGGAAATCACGAAAAACTGAAATCAGGGTGGTCGGACGAGAGATTGAACCGTCGTTCTCCCGCGAGTCCAGTGTGCTAAACACTGCGCCACCTCGCTCGATTGTAAATCGTGGTCTGGAGAGTTATGTGCCTAGTTATTGGATAAAAGATGGAAAAGACCCACCTTGGTCTAATAAAGAATTTCGGTAGATACTGAGGAAGCAGAGGCTGACACTCCCGATTCAAAAGAGGATGCATAAATGACGGCAAGGGAACGTTAGAGATTCGTGAGTCCGTGAAAAATATTTATTCTCGAGGCATACAGCCACTACCACCGTCACACCTTAGCCAAAGATCTGGCAGAGAACCCGAGAAAAATCTGATCGTATGTAAAATCGCTGAGCGAGTCTAAGGCTTCCATTCAGTCTCTTGTTGACCAGTCTCGTGTGGCAGTGGAAGATAGCAAAAAGAAAGCTGACGTTTTAAATTGAACGTTCAAGAAATGGTTCACACGGTAAAATCATACAAACATACCGTCATTCCACCGTCGGACAGACTCCCGTATGGACGACATAGGAATAAGCATCGCTGGCGTAAAGAAACAACTGAAGGATTTGAAAGCAAATAAATCACCAGGTACGAATGGATTCCCAGTTTGATTTTATAAAGGATATTCTACGGCATTGGCCACTTACCCAGCTTGCATTTATCATGAGTCTATCGCCCAACACAAAGTCCCAAGCGAATGGAAAAAAGCGCAAGTGACTCCAGTATGTAAGAAGGGTAAAAGAACGAACACGCGAAATTACAGGCTAATGTCCCTAACTTCAGGTTTTCTGAAGATTCCTTGAACATATTCGCAGTTCGAATATATTAAACTTTATTGGGTCTGAGAGACTTATTTGCACGAATCAGCACGGTTTTAGAAAGCATCGCTCATGCGAAACTAAGCTTGTGCTTTTCCCACATTATATACTGAGAACTATGGATGAAGGGGAACAGACTCCGCTTCAATCATGCCTCTTTCCCGCAACATCTACATCGGATCAACGTTTACAGTTCACCAGCATGTGAGTGTGATCCTAAGTCGGAAGCTGATGTCAACCACATCTTATTTATGTGCCCCAAATTTGACCGTGAACGGTTGGTCTTTCTGAAGACATTGCTGAGTATGGGCTACCATCTTCCTCAATCAGCTTCTTCTCTTTTGTGTACTAAAGACGTTCGTCTATATAAAGTGATAGTTAACTTCATCAAGAGTACTGGTTACAATCTGTAGGTTTTAATGGTGCACATAAATTATAAATATGTTTTACTGATGAAGATATTTCAGAATTGGTGTGAATTGTAAGCCAAGACACTTTTCATTATTTTCCAATTCAATTCATTTCAATTTTTAAAACATTATGTACAAAAATTTAACAGTTAAGCTTTTTATTCTTGTAAATATGCATTTATGTATTTGTTTATTCAGTTATGTGTACATTGTCACTATGTGTTGCCGATGGCTAAATTGAGTACACACTCAAAGGCCAAATAAAAAAATAAAAAAATAAAAATAAAAAAGGGGAACAGGCAGATTCCATATTTCTAGATTTCCGGAAAGCATTGGACACGGTGCCCCATTGTAGGCTGTTAACGAAGCTTAGGGCATATGGAGTAAGTTCACAGCTAGGTGAGTGGCTTGAAGACTTCTTAAATAATAGAACCGAGTATGTTGTCCTCGACGCAAGTGTCCATCATTGACAAGGGTATCGTCTGGAGTGGCCCAGGGAAGTGTGACTGGACCGCTGTTGTTTTATATATACATAAATGGTTTGGTTGACAGGGTGGCCAGCAATCTGCGGTTGCGACAGGACTGACTGCGGACCTTTGGTACAGAGCCGAGTGGAGGGTCTGAATCAGAGGTTGAGACGGATCTGCGACCGTGTGGGCTGCAGATTCCTCGACTTGCGCCATAGGGCGGTGGGGTTTCGGGTTCCGCTGGATAGGTCAGGAGTCCACTACACGCAGCAAGCGGCTACACGGGTAGCAGGGGTTGTGTGGCGTGGACTGGGCGGTTTTTTTAGGTTAGATGGCCTTGGGCAAGTACAGAAAGGGCGGCAGCCTCAAAGGGTGCGGAGCAAAGTCAGGACATGCGGGGGCCAAGCAGCAATCGGTATTGTAATTGTAAACTATCGAAGCTGCATTGGTAAAGTACCGGAACATCAAGCGCTGATAGTAAGCACCTAAGTTGAAATCGTTATAGGTACAGAAAGCTGGCTGAAGCCAGAGATAAATTCTGCCGAAATTTTTACAAAGGCACAGACGGTGTTTAGAAAGGATAGATTGCATGCAACCGGTGGTGGCGTGTTTGTCGCTGTTAGTAGTAGTTTATCCTGTAGTGAAGTTATTATTGGTGGAGGTTACACTCAACAACCGAGCTAGGTTAATAATTGGCTCCTTTTACCGACCTCCCGACTCAGCAGCATTAGTGGCAGAACAATTGAGAGAAAATCTGGAATACATTTCACATAAATTTCCTCAGCATGTTATAGTCTTAGGTGGAGATTTCAATTTACCAGATATAGACTGGGACACTCAGATGTTTAGGACGAGTGGTAGGGACAGAGCATCGAGTGACATTATACTGAGTGCACTGTCCGAAAATTACCTCGAGCAATTAAACAGAGAACCGACTCGTGGAGATAACATCCTGGACCTACTGATAACAAACAGACCCGAACTTTTCGACTCTGTAAGTGCAGAACAGGAAATCAGTGATCATAAGGCCGTTGCAACATCCCTGAATATGGAAGTTAATAGGAATATAAAAAAAGGAGGAAGGTTTATCTGTTTAGCAAGAGTGATAGAAGGCAGATTTCAGACTACCTAACAGATCAAAACGAAAATTTCTGTTCCGACACTGACAATGTTGAGTGTTTATGGAAAAAGTTCAAGGCAATCGTAAAATGCGTTGTAGACAGGTACGTGCCGAGTAAAACTGTGAGGGACGGGAAAAACCCACCGTGGTTCAACAACAAAGTTAGGAATCTACTGCGAAAGCAAAGAGAGCTTCACTCCAAGTGTAAACGCAGCCAAAACCTCTCAGACAAACAGAAGCTAAACGATATCAAAGTTAGCGTAAGAAGGGCTATGCGTGAAGCGTTCAGTGAATTCGAAAGTAAAATTCTATGTACCGACTTGACAGAAAATCCTAGGAAGTTCTGGTCTTACGTTAAATCAGTAAGTGGCTCGAAACAGCATATCCAGACACTCCGGGATGACGATGGCATTGAAACAGAGGATGACACGCGTAAAGCTGAAATACTAAACACCTTTTTCCAAAGCTGTTTCACAGAGGAAGACCGCACTACAGTTCCTTCTATAAATCCTCGCACAAACGAAAAAATGGCTGACATCGAAATAAGTGTCCAAGGAATAGAAAAGCAACTGAAATCACTCAACAGAGGAAAGTCCACTGGACCTGACGGGATACCAATTCGATTCTACACAGAGTACGCGAAAGAACTTGCCCCCCTTCTAACAGCCGTGTACCGCAAGTCTCTAGAGGACCGGAAGGTTCCAAATGATTGGAAAAGACCAAAGGTAGTCCCAGTCTTCAAGAAGGGTCGTCGAGCAGATGCGCAAAACTATAGACCTATATCTCTGATGTCGATCTGTTGTAGAATTTTAGAACATGTTTTTTGCTCGCGTATCATGTCGTTTTTGGAAACCCAGAATCTACTCTGTAGGAATCAACATGGATTCCGGAAACAGCGATCGTGTGAGACCCAACTCGCTTTATTTGTTCATGAGACCCAGAAAATATTAGATACAGGCTCCCAGGTAGATGCTATTTTCCTTGACTTCCGGAAGGTGTTCGATACAGTTCCTCACTGTCGCTTGGTAACAAAGTAAGAGCCTACGGAATATCAGACCAGCTGTGTGGCTGGATTGAAGAGTTTTTAGCAAACAGAACACAGCATGTTGTTGTCAATGGAGAGACGTCTACAGACGTTATAGTAACCTCTGGCGTGCCACAGGGGAGTGTTATGGGACCATTGCTATTCACAATATATATAAATGACCTAGTAGATAGTGTCGGAAGTTCCATGCGGCTTTTCGCGGATGATGTTGTAGTATACAGAGAAGTTGCAGCATTAGAACATTGTAGCGAAATGCAGGAAGATCTGCAGCGAATAGGCACTTGGTGCAGGGAGTGGCAACTGACCCTTAACATAGACAAATGTAATGTATTGCGAATACATAGAAAGAAGGATCCCTTATTGTATGATTATATGATAGCGGAACAAACACTGGTAGCAGTTACTTCTGTAAAATGTCTGGGAGTATGCGTGCGGAACGATCTGAAGTGGAATGATCATATAAAAATTAATTGTTGGTAAGATTCATTGGGAGAGTCCTTAGAAAATGTAGTCCATCAACAAAGGAGGTGGCTTACAAAACACTCGTTCGACCTATACTTGAATAATGCTCATCAGTGTGGGATCCGTACCAGATCGGGTTGACGGAGGAGATAGAGAAGATCCAAAGAAAATCGGTGCGTTTCGTCACAGGGTTATTTGGTAACCGTGATAGCGTTACGGAGATGTTTAGCAAACTCAAGTGGCAGATTGTGCAAGAGAGGCGCTCTGCATCGCGGTGTAGCTTGCTCGCCAGGTTTCGAGAGGGTGCGTTTCTGGATGAGGTATCGAATATATTGCTTCCCCCTACTTATACCTCCCGAAGAGATCACGAATGTAAAATTAGAGAGATTCGAGCGCGCACGGAAGCTTTCAGACAGTCGTTCTTCCCGCGAACCATACGCGACTGGAACAGAAAAGGGAGGTAATGACAGTGGCACGTAAAGTGCTCTCCGCCACACACCGTTGGGTGGCTTGCGGAGTGTGAATGTAGATGTATATGTGTGCTGATGATGCCGTGGTGTACGGTAAGGCGCCGAAGTTGAATGACTGTAAGAGGATACAAGGTGACTTAGAGAAAATTTATAGTTGGTGTGATGAATGGCAGCTAGTCCTAAACGTGGAAAAATGTAAGTTAATTCGGGTGAATAGGAAGACCAAACCTGTAATGTCCAGTCAAATCTCTTAAATTCTCAGCATAACGTTGCAAAGCGATATGAGACAGAACGAGCATGCGAGAACTGCTACCGCTGTTTACTGAGAGAATTTTAGGAAAGAATGGTTCACCTGTAAAGGATGCCGCATATAGGACGCTGGTACGACCTATTCGACTGTACCAGTCGGATTGCCGGAAGAGGTCGAAGCTATTCAGAGGCGGGCTGCTAGATTTGTTACGGGTAGGTTCGAACAACATGTAAGTGTTACCAATATACGGAGATGCTCCTGAAACTCAAATGGGAATTCCTGGAGGGAAGGCAACGTTCTTTTCAATAAACACTGTTGAAAAAAATTTAGGGAACCGGCATTTGAAGCTGATTGGCGAAAGATTCTACTGCCGCCAATATACATGGCGCGTATAGACCACGAAGATAAGATACGACGACTTTGTTCATACGGAGGCATACAGACAGTCGATCTTCCCTCGCTCTATTTGCGACTGTAACAGGAAAGGAAATGAAAGTTGTCGTACAGGGCAACCTCCACTACGCACCGTAAGTTGACGTGCGGAATTTCTATGTAGATGTAGATGCACCTGGTACAACTTCTTGTCTGGTGTCATCGTTTGTCTCTCACGACAACTGGAGGCAGCTGCATCCTGTACGTCAGAATCATTCGCCACATCACTATGAGCCACAGTATCTTCCAACTCTGCTTGTTTAGTGGCAATTACAGGTGACATAAAAGTTAGCAAGTCAAAATTTTTTGTTTGATTCTGGAGCAAAACCACTTTTTCAGACTTCTCTCTTGTTGAGTTCTCTTATGTAACAATCACGAATGTTTTTCCTCTTTTTCTATAACTGTGTGGCTAACAAAAGTCTCTTATTTCAGGTACCTTACTACAGGCTGTACATTACAGAGCTGCATTACTCCTTCAAGTGTCGTATTTTCTCTCTATCGAAAATCGTGTGAGACACAAAGGATATGCATGCCACCAGCATCGGAAGGAGGCTGGATTAATACAGTAGAAAAGTTTTAAACGTTCGCTGACTTACCGAATTGCCTTGGTGCAGTTAACGGGCAGCATGTATGAATTGTTAAACCCGAACACAGTGACTCATTATACCATAACTACAAACACCTTTTTTAAAGGTGTCACTAGCAGTTTGTGACTATTACATTACATTCGTAGACGTAGGTAAATATGGAAAAAGAGGAGATTCTCAAATAATCGGTCCCGGATCTAGGGGGTGGCAAATGGGGGTACCTGCCCTTGGCGGCAATTTCAGGAGGCGTCAGATTCGTATTCTTGAAGGAGAAAAAAAAAAAAAAAAAACCTTGTTCCACAATGCATCCAGCGCACGCTGGTCTAGCGATTATTCATATGATTTTGAAACGCATTCCTGTTGGCTTTTGAACATTTTTCAACACATTCTATGTTGACTACTGAACTAATCACAAGTTGATTTTTGAATACGTGCATCGTGTACATGATGTCTGTCAGTGGAATCCCTGTCGAAACTAGATATAAAAAGCTTTTCCGCAGACAAAAGGGGGCGGTGCTATACGAGCTGAGCCGAATAAACCCGAACGGGTGAATGCCAATCGCTGTTTGTTCATGTGGTTCACTGGGTGTGCGAATCATCAGTGTTCAGTGACAGATTTAAAAATTTTCCACCCCTAGGCACACCATATTATGTGCGCCTCCCCTCTACCTCCAAAAAAACATGTTCTAACTAACAACTATTACCCGATCACTTCACAATTGCCGTTTTGGGTGCGAATGATGTGAGCTGTACCCGTACTCTGCTATTCGTTGTTCTGAAGAACACGTCAGCGGTCTAGTCGTGCTCAATCAAAATGTAATATGGTTCCTGAACTGTACTTGGTGTACGGCAGCGGATAAAGCGAAGTTAAAACTGCATTGTGTTAACACATTTTTCTGTCGGCAGACAACAGAAACGAACACAAGGAAAATAAACTTTTCTTTTATGGCGTAAAAATTCAACGGAGCGTGCAGGAGGCAACGGATTTTTGTTATACATTAATATGTTATTATACACGAAACCGTTGAAAATGAAAATAAAAAAGTTATGTTACGATCTAAAAATTGAAGCGAACGTGTCGTACATTAGAGATTAATACGTATTTTTACAGAGATGCGTTCAAAACTAAAATTGAACTGTTGTTTTACGATCTAATAACTAGAATGTGTAGTAGATAAAAGAAACACGTTAGATATTGATACGTGAAATCTACAGGAATGCGTAAGAAATGAAAATGAAACAGAGATTTCGGTGTACGAACTAATAACTAAATGCAGACGAACAAACACAGAACTGGAGTTGCTATTACATAATTTTACCGACTAGTGTGGAAAAATCAAATTACTTTTATAATCTAATAGTTGACGCGTAAAGCATTAGGGTCTGTTAAGCTAGATGTTACATAATAAGTGTACACAATACCTTTTATCCATGTAAGGGCTGAACGAACAGTTTTGTACTACAGCTACTGCTCTCACCATCGGTCTTTCTAACGGTATTAGCAAAGCTTTTATGTATTTATAGGCAGAACTGAACTACATTATTTATTAATATTTTTTCATCTGAGTGTAATCTCTTATAATGTATATTTCCGCGATAACTGTACATTTCAGCAGATGCCAAGAATAAGCATGTTGTAATATACTACAGTATCAGCATGACTTGGCCACGGCCTGCTCTACGTTGTAATAAAAATCACATTATAATCTTAAATTTTTGAAACAAATATGAATAAATAAACAAACTTACCATTCAGTAAAGTTCGCGTCTGGCTTTGACGGCAGAAAACTCGTTGATCATATCTTCATAGTTCAGACGGTTATCAGTTAGGAGGTCGGCTTCGATGTGAAGAAAGAACAAGGCGTTCAATCTCTCCTCAGACAACGCAGAACGTAGGGGATTTGAGTGTCTTAAGAGCCGAAAACAAGCATTCTGATGAACAATTTGTTTAAGTGCCATTCATAGAAATATTCTAAGAGCAACGTCAACATTCGGAAACACGGCCTGTAACCTCTCTTTTCATAAAAATTTACTCATTTTGACTGATATATCACTAATCGTCAGGTGAACTGCTGTTAAGGTTATTGAAAACTGTGAAAGAGTCCAACAGTGTTCCATAGCTTTCCTTCCTCCTCACTAATTCGGCGTACTGGGAGAAATGCTTCGACTCTGAATATTTCCCTTCCAGTCAGACAAACTTCTTCAGAGTAACATTCTTCGTCATCACGAAGTTTGCGTTTTTGTGCATTCATAGTCTGTATCATAGTCTATATCAGTCACAATCACCACGGATTTATTTTCATAATAGTCGAACATGCAACGAATATGTGCAATAAATCCTACAAATGATTCAGATAATTCGTGCACTATTTTAGTATCAATATTTACACTTTGCAGTTTCAGACTCACACAATTAAATCTCTGGAGTATGTCCTTCCAAATTGTCATCATGAATACTATTTCTAATCTGCTGAGTTGATTCAATAAAGCTGAAGCCTCATTTCGCAGAAGTGGTTTTTCAAACGTATTATTGGAAATATGTGTGAAGGCACTGATAACGCCCTACCAGTTTTCGTATAGACTTTCACATGCTTCCTCTCTTGCTGACCGACGTGTTTCTTTTAAACTTTTTGTCGTTTTGCTTCCTGGTTTCACGAATGAAAGAAGTCTATCTCAGCGCTGTGTAGAAGCAGAGAAAACATTATAAAGGTTTTGCACTACATTGAAAAATGAACAAGCTTCCTGACAACAGCTTTCAGCACTAGTGCTGACTAAATTCAAAGAATGTGCTGCACAAGGCACATAATGCGCTTTCGGATTTCGTTCTTTAATGCGTGCCTGCAATCAGTGTAGGTTCCTGACATATTGCTTGCATTGTCATACGACACCTCTACAGTCAGTAATATCATTGGAATTTGTAGACAGGACTTTTAGTACGGCCTCAGCTAAGTTTTCAGACTTGTATCCCGGGTTTGATAGAAACAGAAGGAAACGTTCAACAGGTTCACCATTCTCTTTCACATATCTTAATATGAAAGATAATTGATCATTATGTGAACAATATGTGAAATGTCCGCAGTAGAATCTACTATTGTAGAGAAATATTTGGCCTGTTTTATTTCACTTATGATAATTCTTTTTATTCGTTCAGAAAGAAGCTCTATTATTTCATCACAGATTGTTGAAGAAAGATAACTTGTATGTCCCTGCCCTTGATATCCATATCGTTTAATGTGCTCTACGAGAAAAGGATCAGACTCGGCTATAAGTTCAAGAGACGACATAAATTGATCATTATGTAATGAATGCAATCCTTCAACGTGTTCACGTAGGGGAAGTCCACGACTTGTTTGCTTCTTCACTACTGCAAACACCATTTTCAACACACTGCACCAGTACATTTTTTCTGTCTCAACATATGACTCGAAATGGTTATCTATTGTTACAAGCGACTTTTTTCTTGTTAAGAGTGATAACTCAGAATTTTTGTGTTCAAGTGAATTCTCATGATGAGCAAAACATCAGAAATATTTTTCCAATCTGCAATACCATTAGTAGCGATAGCGGCCTTATTTCCGAACAATTTAATGGTGCACAAAAAACACCACCGGTGCTACAGGTGTATACTAGAAAATCACGCAAAGTTGATTCGCCATTGAGAAGTATACAGTGAAATAAATTTTTGTTCAAATATCTGGTTTCATTGCCTATTAATCTTCTTGAATTAGAAAAATCGCCGTTACAACTTTGATTAATGCCACGTTGTAAGAGAATGTCGATTGTTGATTCATTGACACACCATTCTGCGGGGTCATCACTAACGAGGTTATTTCTTTTTGTAATGTCACACTCGACACTTAAGGTTTTCATGAACATCGAAATCAGGAACAATTTGCTTTTCTTCGTTTTTAACTTTTGTTTCATCTGTAATTATTTCTTTTAGAACAGCTCAGTGCCAGAAACATCATCCGAACTACTTGAAGTTGAACCAGCAACATTTTTTTGCTAAAGATTTATCCACTCTTCCAAGCGTTTTTGGAATATTGGCTTCTCGTTCTCGCCTTTCCTTCGATAATTTCCGAAATGCCGCCCCACTTAATTTTGCACGTTTGCTTTTTTCACTGTTATTCATGTTAAGGCTCTTACAAAATATTCAACCAACAGTCAAAACAATAGAAAAATATTGTAAACGGAAAGAAAACAAGACTGCATCCAGTTCCAGTCGCACTACACCGCACATGAGCACAAAGCTTTTTGCTTTAAACACGGAGCGATGAACTGACTAACGCGGATTACTCGACGTAACTCTGCTATGAAAGAAAGACAATGAGGACTACATTAATTTCATTGCTGCCTGTTTCTCTGTTGTCAGTGAACATTAGAAGCACACCCGTCGCCTGGAATTCATCTCGTTAAGAAAACGGGGAGTCCCTTTTCTGGCCTCTGTTTCCCGCGTCGCCGGAATTTTAGCTGGGACGCAAATATGTTCTGAATATTCGTGACACTGTCTTTCTAATTTAAAAAGCAAATAATTTTTGCAGTTACTTGCAGTGAGGTGTGCTGGATCGACTCTTATTCCGCTTACTCTTATAACATTTTAGCGGTGTCTTTGGGCAGATAAGACAGACTACAAACTTGTAAGTACTCGTATTGGCAGTTGATTTGGTGCGTTGTCATTTGCGTGAACACTGCTGTTATGTCTGCACGCAAATGCACCTTTTGTTCCAACATAAAATAAAAACAACCTTTCCTCGAAGCAAAAAAGCTTAGTTAAGAAGTTTAATATAAAATTTGCAATGCCACGTCGATTGCACAGAGTGGGAACTTCGATGCATGCAGGCTGCAGCAAAATAAATGAGACAAAAGAAAGTTGGCTTCTTCTTATTTTTTCGCCAAAAATGTAACTAAGTACGTAAATAAATAAAATTTTTAAATTGTTGTGAAGTTTTTTTCACACATTATTAAATATTCTGGTTGTGTTCTTTTCGTATAAAACATGTGTTTAAAAATGTAAAACATTCCCAGTATCAACACATTTTGTTAAACTGGTGTCATTAAGTCAAAGCTCAGATACTGACGACCACAGAGGTTTCACATTAATTACAGTAATGGAGGGTTGACTTGATACTTCCCTGTAATTTCTACAAGAAATTTAAGTAGAGCCGGGTTTTACATACTGAGGCTCACACATGTTACAGCATTTAAGAAACCCTTGATTAGTTTATCACAGCTTTTCAGGGTTCCCTGTATTTTCACGGGGAAAATATGTTAGGATTAAGTAGAAGCCGACAACATTCTCAGAATAATAACGTTTCAAGCACTGTATTGTAGATTGGCGTCCTAACAGCTTACTTCAGAAAATTTAGAACAATCATGAAGATGATACCAGACAGAAATCCAATGTTAAATTTCCATTGAGTCACCAAGTAAACTATGTGTATTTCCAAGCTTGTATTGTCGAATTTCGTTAAGGCTTATTTAAACTAGCAAGTTGTTTAACAATATTAAATTTTTTTGTCGTTTGTAAGCGCAGTTATTTTAAAGCTTAAAAGTTTAAAATGAGTACAGAGCAAAAAATGCCGCCCCCTTTAAGGTTCCACTCTCTGGGCCCGTGCCTAGTAGGCCTACATGGAAATCCGCCACTGTCAGTGTTGTTATAATTATTAACGTAATTCATAGATTCGGGCTACCAGAGTGGAAATAAACGACTAACAGGAATAACAGGTAAGAAAGATTACATATTAATCTTCTTGGTGCATCCACGAAAAACTTTTGACAGAACATTTTTTTCACATCGCTACAATAATAAGGGGCAGTTGTATAGTTCCCGGTTAGTAGCCGCTTAAATTCTGTTCTCTGACTAGCGCGGGAAGTGCGTTATACGAACACGTAATAACGCCTAACCGGAGAATAAACGCGGAATAGCTAAACTGGTCATTGTGGCATCGTTAGTGAAGTTTTGACAATGGAAGAAATAGTTAGAGAATTAGTGATGAGAACATTGTTGGTTAGAGTGAGGAAGGAGAATATGGAAGAGTATAACGATTACAAATTTATGTAAAAATTTTCTACTAATATTCGATCTCATGCTCGAGAAACTTGGGCGTAAGAATAAAATGTGAAACTATTTCCTAACGTAAGATATTTTGATTGTAGTAAGCCTAATCCACATTTGATATTGGCGTTTCGTGAACTGTATTCTGTCGAGTCATTTCTGCAAATGAGGTAGATAAAAACGAAAATGGTCTAATTTATTTGGCGTGTGTTACAACTGCTGCGATATTAGAAAGGTCAACTTAGTTTTATCTAGCAGCCAGTGACAAAATAGACGTAATCAAACCGAGAAAACACACCAGTCTTAGGTACTACTCTCATTAACAACTTTTTCAGTATTAGACAACGACATTTTTACTTTTCATATAGCAAAACGTTTAACGAAATTTGATGAAGTAATAGATTCTTGCGCAGAAAGGAAAGCACGCCGAGTAAAACTGTAGCAAGTTTAGAGAGAAAAAAATACTGGTACCTAAGAATTGAAGAAATGTGTACTGTCTTGGTCGTCTTTTGTCTTCATTGGTTCTATGTTTCTTATATTTAATTTTATGTCACACAAAACAGAAAGGTGTTAGTTAATAGGCAATAAAGAGTGCTAATTTTCTGAAGCGTTCTTATTCTCCCAGTTACAAATAATCTCACCCAGTATTAATTGTGAGTTTCTGTAAGGTGGGTAGAATGTCAAACCAGCCAGATAGAAGAATGTTGTGTGATGAGCATTGGCACTGCACTTTGACACGCTTAAGACCATATAACATGCCTCACGTTTCCTTGAACTTTGACACACTTAAGACCAGATAATATGCCGTACGTTTCCTAGAACGTATATGTTTTATGTGTCAAACTCTTCATGAAGATATGCACTATAAAATGAACATATTTTTGAAAAACCCATTTTTTTTTAATTTTTGACCTGTCTCAATCGCTCGAGGGGTAGGGGGGGGCAGCCCTATCAAGTTTTGGCACCGGTTCGAAAATATCGTTGATCCGGGGCTGTTTATACTTACAAGTTACCACTGGCACTTCGATACATAGAGTGCCCGTTTGGGATCCTGTCCAACAAATTGAACATTTTTCATCGCCCTTGAAATGTAAGGGACTTTTGTGCAGTAATGATTAGAGCATGTTGTGTTCTGCAAAGGTTTATTCGCAAAATAGATGGACACAAGCTGGCTAAAACTTTAGAAATAATTGATTTAGAAGAGGTACGGAGCACCACACTTTCATGAAGCCGCTATGCTGCGAAGG
Source organism: Schistocerca nitens (assembly GCF_023898315.1). NCBI lineage: Eukaryota > Metazoa > Arthropoda > Insecta > Orthoptera > Acrididae > Schistocerca > Schistocerca nitens. The sequence goes on along the minus strand of NC_064621.1, from coordinate 229,558,639 downwards.
GACGAGACAAGTTCGCAGATTATTTTGTTAGCATTGTAGGTTCTGTTCCTTGGGAAATGAGCAAGATATAAAACGTATTCTAACAGCAACAACGAAATAGTACACACCACATTCGTTTTTCTCCGACGCTGTTTTATTTTATAAATCCGGATCAAATTTTTTACGTATCTCTTCCCAGGTTTTACGTTTTTCCATCTTGTTGCTGTAATCCTTGTTTCCTGAATTCCAGGTTATAGGACGAAGTTGTAATTCAATATTAAAAATTTTCATGTCGAAAGGCATTTTTGCGGAAGAAAAGAGCAGAAAATCGTTTAACATGACACAGAAAGCTTACTTGATTCAACAATCACAAAGCTCTAACAAACGACAAATGCAGCAGACTGACGCGAGACAGCAAATGTTTACCCCCTGCCGTTCTCTGTAGCCTCACTGCCAAATCGCCCCGTGTGAAAAGATCAGACGCAGCTGAATCGCCGCCACCAGTCAGGAAGGGGGGGGGGGGGGGGGGGGACTGACGGGTGCGTAGTGGGGTCGCATGGGGATTTGTTTCCCACCGCTGTGAAGTGTAAACGCTCTGCGGCGCTATAGGATGTGCGTCACGGCACTTTGGCACGAAATTATGGGTGTCTGTGCTGCCATAAACTGTTCTAACCATGCTAGAAGTGGATTTAGAAAATGGACTATTAACTGTCGTCCCGAAAACTGGGAACCCGGACGGAGCGCACAGTTATGTACTGTAAGTAAATAGTATTTATGAAGTGAATAAATACATAAATTCACACAAAAGTAAAACCTCACATGGAGTTGATGGCATTGCCAACCGAGGGGTGCAAATTTGTCAACCTCCGCTATCGGATGGAGAAATGTAGGGTCCCCCTGAGTACGTCAGGCGTGTACTACACACAGGAAGCGGCTACAAGGTCGGCGGAGTACGTGTGGAGTGTACATGTGGGTTTTTTAGGTTAGAGAATTCCCTCCCTAGGCCCGACAAGACGCCTCCTGAGACGCGGCAAGGTAGGAGTAGGCAAAATGCAACAGGGAATAACAATATTAATCTGCTAATAGTAAACTGCAGGAGCGTCTATAGAAAGGTCCCAGAACTGCTCTCATTAATAAACGGTCACAATGCCCACATAGTACTAGGGACAGAAAGTTGGCTGAAATCAGATGTAAACAGTAATGAAATTCTAAACTCAGATTGGAAAGTATACCACAGAGACAGGCTGGACAGTGAAGGGGGACGCGTGTTTATAGCGATAAGGAGTGCAGTAGTATCGAGGGAAATTGACGGAGATCCGGAATGTCAAATAATTTGGGTGAAGGTCACCGTTAAAGCAGGCTCAGACATGGTAATTGGATGTCTCTATAGGCCCCCTGGCTAAGCAGCTGTTGTGGCTGAGCACCTGAAGGATAATTTGGAAAATATTTCAAGTAGATTTCCCCACCATGTTATAGTTCTGGGTGGAGATTTTAATTTGCCAGATATAGACTGGGAGACTCAAACGTTCATAACGGGTGGCAGGGACAAAGAATCCAGTAAAATTTTTTAAGTGCTTTATCTGAAAACTACCTTGAGCAGTTAAACAGAGAACCGGCTCGTTGCGATAACATATTAGACGTTCCGGTGACAAACAGACCCGAACTATTTGAAACAGTTATGGCTGAACAGGGAATCAGCGATCATAAAGCGGTTACTGCATCGATGATTTCAGCCGTCAATAGAAATATTAAAAAAGGTAGGAAGACTTTTCTGTTTAGCAAAAGTGACAAAAAGCAGATTTCAGGGTACCTGATGGCGCAACACAAAAGTTTTGTCTCAAGTACAGATAGTGTTGAGGATCAGTGGACAAAGTTCAAAACCATCGTACAATATGCGTTAGAAGAGTATGTGCCAAGCAAGATCGTAAGAGATGGAAAAGAGCCACCGTGGTACAACAACGGAGTTAGAAAACTGCTGCGGAAGCAAAGGGAACTTCACAGCAAACATAAACATAGCCAAAGCCTTGCAGACAAACAAAAATTACGCGAAGCGAAATGTGGTGTTAGGAGGGCTATACGAGAGGCGTTCAATGAATTCGAAAGTAAAGTTCTATGTACTGACTTGGCAGAAAATCCTAAAAAATTTTGGTCTTATGTCAAAGCAGGAGGTGGATCAAAACAAAATGTCCAGACACTCTGTGACCAAAATGGTACTGAAACAGAGAATGACAGACTAATGGCCGAAATACTGAATGTCTTTTTCCAAAGCTGTTTCACAGAGGAAGACTGCGCTGTAGTTCCTTCTCTAGATTGTCGCACAGATGACAGAATAGTAGATATCGAAATAGACGACAGATGGATAGAGAAACAATTAAAATCGTTCAAAAGAGGAAAGGCCGCTGGACCTGATGGGATACCAGTTCGATTTTACACAGAGTACGTGAAGGAACTTGCCCCCATTCTTGCAGCGGTGTGCCGTAGGTCTCTAGAAGAGCGTAGCGTTCCAAAGGATTGGAAAAGGGCACAGGTCATCCCCGTTTTCAAGAAGGGACGTCGAACAGATGTGCAGAACTATAGACCTATATCTCTAACGTCGATCAGTTGTAGAATTTTGGAACACGTATTATGTTCGAGTATATGACTTTCCTGGAGACTAGAAATCTACACTGTAGGAATCAGCGTGGGTTTCGAAAAAGACGATCGTTTGGAACCCAGCTTGCGCTATTCGTCCACGAGACTCAGAGGGCCATAGACACGGGTTCCCAGGTAAATGCCGTGTTTCTTGACTTCTGCAAGGCGTTCGATACAGCTCCCCACATTCGTTTAATGAACAAAGTAAGAGCATATGGACTATCCGACCAATTGTGTGAATGGAGAGAAGTCTTCCGAAGTAAGAGTGATTTCAGGCGTGCATGCAGGAGGATCTGCAGCGAATTGACGCATGGTGCAGGGAATGGCAATTGTATCTCAATGTAGACAAGTGTAACGTGCTGCGAATACATAGAAAGAAAGATCTCTTATCATTTAGCTACAATATAGCAGGTCAGCAACTGGAAGCAGTTAATTCCATAAATTATCTGGGAGTATGCATTAGGAGTGATTTAAAATGGAATGGTCATATAAAGTTGATCGTCGGTAAAGCAGATGCCAGACTGAGATTCATTGGGAGAATCCTAAGAAAATGCAATCCGAAAACAAAGGAAGTAGGTTACAGTACGCTTTTTCGCCCACTGCTTGAATACTGCTCAGCAGTGTGGGATCTGTACCAGATAGGGTTGATAGAAAGAGAAGATCCAACGGAGAGCAGCGCGCTTCGTTACAGGATCATTTATAATCGCTCATTACAGGATCATTTATAATCGCGAAAGCGTTACGGAGATGATAGATAAACTCCAGTGGAAGATTCTGCAGGACAGACGCTCAGTAGCTCGGTACGGGCTTTTGTTGAAGTTTCGAGAACATACCTTCACCGAGGAATCAAGCAGTATATTGCTCCCTTCTACGTATATCTCGCGAAGAGACCATGAGGATAAAATCAGAGAGATTAGAGCCCACACAGAGGCATACCGGCAATCCTTCTTTCCACGAATAACACGAGATTGGAATAGAAGGGAGAACCGATAGAGGTACTCAAGGTACCCTCCTCCACACACTGTCAGGTGGCTTGCGGAGTGTAGATGTAGATGTATATGTAGAGTAGTAAATGCTTGTTCCCAAGAAATAAGTACGAAACTCAGCGACATATGTAGTAGCTAATTGAAACAGAGCATTTTTCTTGAGAGACTGTAATATGCTATTGTTAAATCATTGCTTAAAAACAGGGATATGTCTTATGCTAACAACTACCGCCCAATCTCACTTCTGACAATTTTATCCAAAAGTCTTAAAAAAGTAATGTATTCAAGTGTAGCTTCATATATTTGTAAAAATGAAGTACTAATAAAATTTCAATTTGGTTTTCAAAAAGGCTTCTGAACAGAAAATGCTACATATGCTTTCACTGATAAAGTATTAAATGCTCTGAATAACCGAACATCACCTACTGGGATTTTATGTGAATTTTGTATGAATCATGAAATTCTTCTAGATAAGCTTAAGTATTGTGGTATGAGTGGGACAGTGACAAATGTTTTACTTCATACTTAACTGGAAGAATGCAGAAGGTTGAAATTAATAGTACAGATAGTCGGCCTTTGGTCAACTTCAGCCATATTCCATGTTTACTCATAACTTGTGCTTTACCTTTGAGAAGGAATTGTGTAGTGTGTAATAGTTAAGTGTGTTCTTGTGAGTCGTGGAAATTTAACGAAGGAAGCCCTCATGCTATTAGAAGTGCCGTGTTTGGTGAGTTTCGTATTAATACTTGGTTACTGCGCAGATATTGACTTCATATGCAACCGCGTCAACTCGTACTTATAGGAGCCTCATACATGATTTAAGAAACATTATTATCGGGTATTTAATTTGAATTCTGAGAAGAAAATAAAATATAAACGTAGTACGCGATTCCATCACAGAAATATACATGTTTCTTGCACCTTTATTCTTCATTCGGGCAGCAAAGAAAAGCAGCAATAAGAAAAAAGCGCGAGATTTTTGTGTCTAATCCACATATCGATGTAAACATGAGCGGAATATAAACTCAGAATAGCACGATCTAAGGCTCTAAGCAGGACACTTCTAAAATATTTCAGAAAACTTGAACTAAACGACACAGTCCGCATTTGCTACGTGCTGTGTTTAGCATTCGTTGGGAAACAAAACGGCGGATGCGCCAGCCTGTGTGTTTAGGAGCTCTACCGTGGCGCGTACGTCAGAGCACGTGACACTGCAAGTCTTACGAGTGACAGCAGCCGACCCCGACGAGGAGCGAGTAAGTGTTTCAGACGAATTTAATAATTCTTGACTGAGTGTATAATGCATGCAAGTTATCGATAGTACACGACAGAATTAAGACGTTTAATGGGCACCTTTTCAGTTAAATATTGATTATCCGTGGGGTATTCACGGATCCGAGTACTCACGAACTGTGGCGTACAAGCCGACTAGTGTGACGTCACAAGTTCGTTGCAGAGCCCGTATAACTCGCTGGCCCCGAACCTTATGGGGGCAGCCTGTCAAATGAAGAGGTGGCTCAGCAGCGCTGGTGAATCGCGCTACCGAATCGCTAATGTGTAAGTCTTTTGCACCTCTCCGGTTAAAGACGTGCCGGGCCGTCGCGCGCGTGATATCGAACTTATCGTCTTGCGCTGCGGTGTTTACATTGGCAGCTAGGCCACGCCGGCGACATCCAGAATGTTCATTGCTTCCTGGCCGCCCGTTGGCCGGCGCAAGGCGGTGGAGGAGCTTCGTTTCAGAGTCTGCAATAAACGTATCAACCGTTTGCTGTCTGTTCCTATCAGAAGTCTCATTACTCAAGAAACTTCTTTTTTTTTAAAAGAATCACAATCATAGAGAAAAAATTTAGAAGTATTTTAATGATACACGCAAAGTTATAGGTCCAGGTATCTTCATAGATCCATAACAATGGGAAACAAAATAGCCACATTTTCTGACGCCCTTTTATTATCCTTCAAAATAAAATCGTGAAACAGAAATGGAAACCCCTTAGAGAAACGTACAGAGAAGAGCTGAAAAAACTTAACAAATAAGATCTGGTGATCGAGTCTATAACCCATCGAAACGCAGTTACAGTTAGCCTTACTTTCATAACATGACTTTCTTATTCAAAGGGATATTTACAGTTCATTGTCATTGGAAACAGAACACTGAGCCAAATGACATTAATTCAAGAATCATCACCTATCTATCTGTCTCCTTCAGAAGGTGAAGAAGATCATTCTGACATGTCGTCATTGACCTCAGTCGAAGAACTATCGCCACTGCAAGTACTACATCATTAGTGGAAAAATACTGAAGAATTTTTTAAATTCGGAGCCACAGCAAGACATTACATGAGCTGAGTGCACTAATTACTTCCTGGCGTGTCTCAGGATTCCAATAAACTTCCTTCCTCTTCAGAGGAAGACAAGAACTTGACCATAATGAACTGACAGGCACTGAGTTCTGTACAATGCTCTAATTCAAAACAGCGACTGTGCAACATCAAACAAACCTCTGTCACATATGAATTCTTAATTATAAATAATCTTTAAACCTTTATTGTTATGCTACATTATTTACGGCATGCATGGGTACCGTTTGTTGACCCTGATTCTCATACTTACTTATGCTCATGGGCCAAATGAAAATTTTGTTGGTTAATAATGTAGTGGAGAATTGTTAAATTGGCTTCCTTTGTGTTTAATTTGTATTCTTTGTATTTAATTATTTGTACTTAATTCAGATACTTTATTCAGTATGCTAATAAGACCTTTTCAAGCACTGATCATCGCTGGTACTCCTTCAGAAAAAACTGTAGGAAGTTGCTTCAACTGTAAACACATCTTCACCAGCAGCGATTCCTTTTAACGTCTGTAATGCTAATAATTCTTCCATTCCATTAGACTCCACATCCACACCACGAACAAAAGCTGCTAACTGGGCTAGGCCTGACAAATCAGTACTCTCGTCCAAATTGGTCACAAATGCTTCGAACGCAATAGCATGATAATACATTTCATTTATTTGATCAGCCATCATACCAGTTCGTCGAACTACTGTTCGTCTCGATAAATTTATTTGATCACGCTCTTTTTCTTTATTGGCACACAGTGGACCTGCAATGTCCGAGAGGCACTGTTTCGCGAATTCGCTTTTACCAAAAGGCTTTAACCATTTGGCAACTTTTATACTTATTATAAGACTAGGTTTAAACGAACTGTCCCACGCTTTGCTCGGTTTTGCAAATATCTGCTGTTATTTCTCCGAACTGGAAATTAAAATTTTGACGTCGTCTTTTCGCAGTTTCCTTGTTGTTGAGCAATATGTTTCGTGGAAAAGGGCCTTTTAATCTCATATTCATTCAAAACTGTTAATGATTCCCTACACGAAAAGCGAACCGGTTTATGTTTGTCCATGGCAAAGAAATTATCCTCCGTCCATTTCTCCTGGAATTAACTACTCACAGAAGTAACTATTTTCCGAACTTATTGCAAAACTCCACAAATTTCGCTATCACCGTGCAGTAGGTGATTTTCGTGCCATTATCGCTTACTGCCAATGCTTGTGACGTGTCTGTGTGTGAACACAAACGCGGACTGCGAGCAGCAGTAAATAACGTGTATGTGTTGTCGGTCGTCAGCACTGATCCAGCGGCGAAAATACTTCTCGCGCTCCTTGAAGGCAACGAGCTTTGCCCCCCCCCCCCCCCCCCCCCTCAACTCTCCGCACCCATTTCAACACAGGCACCACAACTTCGAGGTCAGACCGGAAAGCCGTTTTTCTTTGTTGTTAAAGTCCAGCGGCGCTTAAATGGCACTGCACATGCGCTGAGTAAGCAAAACTTGTAACGGTCTGTGTGAGGAGCTTGAAACCCGAGGCGAGCCGTGCGACGGTGGAAATATCCGCAAATGAATCCCGCGTGGAATCCATTCAGAGCGCCTCGCTGTCTCCCGCAGATTTCTTCCATGGGCCAGGTTGAAACCAAACGCGGGGTGTATCCTGCACGCGGGTTGCTGGTTGCCAGCCCGTGATTTAAGGGTCCTGGACATCATGGTGACAAAAATAGGAATTTTTTATTTAATTCTGTGATTCTTCCTGATTCTAAGAATATATACTTCACGAATAGCACCTCGCGTTTCTAAAGCAGATGCGAAAACCTAGCTGTCACACTACTGTCAAACACAATTCTTCGCCTACAATGGCTCGTTATTTAATTTTTGCGCGGCTGTTTGCAAAGAAGTTCGTTTCTGCAGCACCCTTGAAGAAATATATCGACTGTACTACGAGCAGTAATGTATTGCAGTCTATCTTCCTATAGATACAAGTAGATAAACTGAGGTTCCGAATGAAAGCTTCAGTAGTTGCATTTGAGAAAACTTACGAAAAACTGTTTTTGTTAGCATGTCAGATTTTCCGATTGGTATGACGGACGCTAGAGTAACAACCAGATTAAAAACCATTAGCAGGCTAGGCGTCAAAACTGGGGGCTATATGAAAAGTGGGGCTACTACGGGTCGGCAGCCGACTTGTCGCTGAAGCTAGAAAAGATTCTCAAAGCATAACAAAGGACGCCAGAACAACAAAGAAAAGAAACTAAAGAGGGTGAAAAGGACACTCAGAATCAACAAAACTGTGGAGCTGCAAGGTTTTGACAACGATATGGAAATCTTTAGTTTCATTTTCATATAATCAGCGTTTCTGCATACTTATATATCATTATCTTATCCAATGTTACAGCTACAAAAAAATTTTGCATGAATTATAGTATACTACTTGTGTACACAGTGAACCACATTATTCAACAATGTATTAAATATTTTAAGCTGGAGCGTGTCATACGTTCTTAAATTATTAGGAGAATAAAATTTACTTTTAAACATTTTTTTAAATACACAAAACAACAGTTTTGTAAATATTTCTGGTTTATTGTTTCAACAAGTTAATACTTAAAGGACTAAAACTTGTTTTGACCTTTTATTCTGAATAGTGTGAAAGTACAATGTACCTAAAATGTAATTACAGATAACTGAATACGTAAGACAAAAGTCAATATTCGCTCCATTATGTATTCTTCAGTTTTTAAGTTTTGTCCACATAGAGGTCATAATATACTAATCATTTGTTTAAAGTTTCATTAAAATATCTATTAAACCGTCTGAGTTATTACATTTCAAAATACTGGTAAAAACTACTGGCAATGTAGTCTAGGTCTCCTTAATGATACAATAGCAGTAACATTTTGTGAAAATGTGTATAGATACATGTGATACTGTACAGTCGTGTAACTCATATTAGCAACAAAATTTGAAGATATAGTGCTTTATCGCAACACAAAAACTTCAAGTGTAGCAATTTTAGTAACGAAGAAATAGAAACCTGTATTACAATCTGTATTTTCAATAATACAGGATGGGAACAGGATTCTCATTTTAAAAATCTTTAAGATAATGTAAACTACTAAGACGCTGCTCAAAACACATGTGTCCCATAACTAACCAAAATGTGTAATACTGTATTAACAGTTGCTCCAACAAAATCACCATTTTTTTAATTTTATAGCTACCTCCTCACTCTGAAACAAATTCTGATGATTCTTAATCAATCCACGTTCCTGCTTTGTTTATCCACGTCATACACATTTATTGGTTTCAGTTTCGGCATGCTTTGAGGACGTTTTGCCCGTTTTTGCCATACTGATGAAGAAATTTGTTGGGTAACTTGTAAAGTTTACGTCTAAAGCAAGGTGTGACGTTCATGTCAAAGAAAGAACAGTTGTATATAGTGGTGTGCCGACTGCGTGTGTCATTACGTGTATCTGTAGAGTCACCTGGTCCTGTTTGAAACAGTTTGTCTACTAGCAAGAAAGCAACACCAGCAAACCCAAAGTAATTAAAACCTGTGCGCGATAATGACGAATTAGAGGTAAGTATATTCAGATCTACTCGATGTTATTACGGCCCTGTAAGTCTGAATAACTAAAAAAAGTGGTCGCTGTATGAAAATCCATAAAGTGCGTGAAACAAATTTCTTATCTCGTATTGGTGACGCCTTGGATAACGCGTTGTTCTGTTATCAGCACTACTAAACTAACTACAGGTGCTAAAGCAAAAACGCAAGATACCAGACTGAGACACATTTAGAATTTGTTAAAAATAAAAACGACTTCGAATTGGGAAGCAGAACATGTCTGAGGGAAATTACTGTAATATCTTAATTGAAAATATTACTATACTGTGAAACTGACTTGCAATTGTTAAGCCATATCAAAAAATTCCATTTATGCAAACAAATGATCTTTACAAAAAAAGTTCCACCCTGCATACCAGAGCAAAAATTACCGCCGCACTACTCACCAGAGGAGCCAGCTCGTTCAATGGTGCTGCAGCTGCACGATGTCCTTACGGAAGGGGTGAATCGTTCAGGGGCATCGGCAATGTCAAGGAACGTCGCTCTGTTGCGCATCACACCACAAACTGACGTATTCGAGCGCGAAATGTGTGCAAATGAACGCTCCATAGGGAAGGGGTGGTTTCACTGCATCCCTCTGTCCCTCCTCGCGCGGTCTTCTCGTCTCGATGGTATGTCTGAAATGCTTTCCTCAGCTCTTTTTTTTTTTTTTTTTTTTTTTTTTTGTCATCGGTCTACTGACTGGTTTGATGCGGCCCGCCACGAATTCCTTTCCTGTGCTAACCTCTTCATCTCAGAGTAGCACTTGCAACCTACGTCCTCAATTATTTGCTTGACGTATTCCAATCTCTGTCTTCCTCTACAGTTTTTGCCCTCTACAGCTCCCTCTAGTACCATGGAAGTCTTTCCCTCATGTCTTAGCAGATGTCCTATCATCCTGTCCCTTCTCCTTATCAGTGTTTTCCACATATTCCTTTCCTCTCCGATTCTGCGTAGAACCTCCTCATTCCTTACTTTATCAGTCCACCTAATTTTCAACATTCGTCTATAGCACCACATCTCAAATGCTTCGATTCTCTTCTGTTCCGGTTTTCCCACAGTCCATGTTTCACTACCATACAATGCTGTACTCCAGACGTACATCCTCAGAAATTTCTTCCTCAAATTAAGGCCGGTATTTGATATTAGTAGACTTCTCTTTGCCAGAAATGCCTTTTTTGCCATAGCGAGTCTGCTTTTGATATCCTCCTTGCTCCGTCCGTCATTGGTTATTTTACTGCCTAGGTAGCAGAATTCCTTAACTTCATTGACTTCGTGAGCATTAATCCTGATGTTAAGTTTCTCGCTGTTCTCATTTCTACTACTTCTCATTACCTTCGTCTTTCTCCGATTTACTCTCAAACCATACTGTGTACTCATTAGACTGTTCATTCCGTTCAGCAGATCATTTAATTCTTCTTCACTTTCACTCAGGATAACAATGTCATCAGCGAATCGTATCATTGATATCCTTTCACCTTGTATTTTAATTCCACTCCTGAACCTTTCTTTTATTTCCATCATTGCTTCCTCGATGTACAGATTGAAGAGTAGGGGCGAAAGGCTACAGCCTCGTCTTACACCCTTCTTAATACGATCACTTCGTTCTTGATCGTCCACTCTTATTATTCCCTCTTGGTTGTTGTACATATTGTATATGACCCGTCTCTCCCTATAGCCTACCCCTACTTTTTTCAGAATCTCGAACAGCTTGCACCATTTTATATTGTCGAACGCTTTTTCGAGGTCGACAAATCCTATGAAAGTGTCTTGATTTTTCTTTAGCCTTGCTTCCATTATTAGCCGTAACGTCAGAATTGCCTCTCTCGTCCCTTTACTTTTCCTAAAGCCAAACTGATCTTCACCTAGTGCATTCTCAATTTTCTGTTCCATTCTTCTGTATATTATTCTTGTAAGCAGCTTCGATGCATGAGCTGTTAAACTGATTGTGCGATAATTCTCGCACTTGTCAGCTCTTGGCGTCTTCGGAATTGTGTGGATGATGCTTTTCCGAAAGTCAGATGGTATGTCGTCAGACTCATATATTCTACACACCAACGTGAATAGTCGTTTTGTTGTCACTTCCCCCAATGATTTTAGAAATTCTGATGGAATGTTATCTATCCCTTCTGCCTTATTTGAGCGTAAGTCCTCCAAAGCTCTTTTAAATTCCGATTCTAATACTGGATCCCCTATCTCTTCTAAATCGACTCCTGTTTCTTCTTCTATCACATCATACAAATCTTCACCCTCATAGAGGCTTTCAATGTATTCTTTCCACCTATCTGCTCTCTCCTCTGCATTTAACAGTGGAATTCCCGTTGCACTGTTAATGTTACCACCGTTGCTTTTAATGTCACCAAAGGTTGTTTTGACTTTCCTGTATGCCGAGTCTGTTCTTCCGACAATCATATCTTTTTCGATGTCTTCACATTTTTCCTGCAGCCATTTCGTCTTAGCTTCCCTGCACTTCCTATTTATTTCATTCCTCAGCGACTTATATTTCTGTATTCCTGATTTTCCCGGAACGTGTTTGTACTTCCTCCTTTCATCAATCAACTGAAGTATTTCTTCTGTTACCCATGGTTTCTTCGCAGCTACCTTCTTTGTACCTGTGTTTTCCTTCCCAACTTCTGTGATGGCCCTTTTTAGAGATGTCCATTCCTCTTCAACTGTACTGCCTACTGCGCTATTCCTTATTGCTGTATCTATAGCGTTACAGAACTTCAAACGTATCTCGTCATTCCTTAATACTTCCGTATCCCACTTCTTTGCGTATTGATTATTCCTGACTAATGTCTTGAACTTCAGCCTACACCTTCATCACTACTATATTGTGATCTGAGTCTATATCTGCTCCTGGGTACGCCTTACAATCCAGTATCTGATTTCGGAATCTCTGTCTGGCCATGATGTAATCTAATTGAAATCTTCCCGTATCTCCCGGCCTTTTCCAAGTATACCTCCTCCTCTTGTGATTCTTGAACAGGGTATTCGCTATTACTAGCTGAAACTTGTTACAGAACTCAATTAGTCTTTCTCCTCTTTCATTCCTTGTCCCAAACCCATATTCTCCTGTAACCTTTTCTTCTACTCCTTCCCCTACAACTGCATTCCAGTCACCCATGACTATTAGATTTTCGTCCCCCTTTACATACTGCATTACCCTTTCAATATCCTCATATACTTTCTCTATCTGTTCATCTTCAGCTTGCGACGTCGGCATGTATACCTGAACTGTCGTTGTCGGTGTTGGTCTGCTGTCGATTCTGATTAGAACAACCCGGTCACTGAACTGTTCACAGTAACACACCCTCTGCCCTACCTTCCTATTCATAACGAATCCTACACCTGTTATACCATTTTCTGCTGCTGTTGATATTACCCGATACTCATCTGACCAGAAATCCTTGTCTTCCTTCCACTTCACTTCACTGACCCCTACTATATCTAGATTGAGCCTTTGTATTTCCCTTTTCAGATTTTCTAGTTTCCTTACCACGTTCAAACTTCTGACATTCCACGCCCCGACTCGTAGAACGTTATCTTTTCGTTGCTTATTCAATCTTTTTCTCGTGGTAACCTCCCCCTTGGCAGATCCGAATGGGGGACTATTCCGGAATCTTTTGCCAATGGAGAGATCATCATGACACTTCTTCAATTACAGGCCACATGTCCTGTGGATACACGTCACGTGTCTTTAATGCAGTGCTTTCCATTGCCTTCTGCATCCTCATGTCGTTGATCATTGCTGATTCTTCCGCCTTTAGGGGCAATTTCCCACCCCTAGGACAAGAGAGTGCCCTGAACCTCTATCCGCTCCTCCGCCCTCTTTGACAAGGCCGTTGGGCAGAATCAGGCTGACTTCTTATGCCGGAAGTCTTCGGCCGCCAATGCTGATTATTTATCAAAATTTAGGCAGTGGCGGGGATCGAACCCGGGACCGAAGACGTTTTGATTATGAATCAAAGACGCTACCCCTAGACCACGGGTGCCCCCTACACAATAGAAAGCTGCGTGATTTCAACGGCTAAGCGTCGCAGTTCTGACCTCAGTCGCAGAGGTATGAAGAGAAGGAATTAAACGAGGCAAAGATGGTTGCCTCCCATCGTGTTACACGTCCACAGTGGGCGTTGGGCAAAACTGTGATGAAATTTGGAGCCAGTGTGAACTAACTAACGCACCTGACACATCCCATGAAGCTCTGAGCTACGGCCTTTTGTTCGCATGTGTCCACACTTGCTGTCTGAAGCGTCGCCAAACTCAGGGTGACGTTGCGGGCCGCCGCACTTTTGCACCATACAGAGGAATGTTGTAGTCGCCAAAAAGATGACCCCGTAATTCTTTTGCACACTGTAATGTGATTAAGACTACAGAATCAAAGGAATATTAAATTTTTGGCTCAACGTGTATAAAATTAGTAGCCTACCGGCTGGTGGGAGAGATCACTTTATACGAACTCACAGATGAATGGATTCGGAGGGTCTGTTGTAACGCAGAGACTGTTTATACGGACTATTTAGTCTCTATTTTACATTAACTTCATCTTGTATATACAACATGAGGGTGAGAATTTGGTTCTCTAAACGCTTTCTTTGAATTGTGATTTACCACCAAATATCGAATCCTACCAGTCTTCGAAAATGCAAAATACGTATGGGAATTCGACATACGAACTAATACGGGGAATCCCTGGAAATATTTTCAGGGTGCAAATTTCGCCCAGTTATATGGAACTCGAAATTACGATGAATCATACCGAATTTGAATTAAAGAAATCTCGAAAAGTTCTTGATCTACTTACTTCATATTTTCACATGATTATCACAATATGAATGAAAAAACATCACGAAATTCTTGCCCGATGTACTTAAAATTTTCACATGATTGATCTAATAGAGTTTCGACCGGACGTAGGCTATACAGTTTTTGAAGAATAATGTAGAGCTGTTTTGTGAACGACTGCGAGAAATCAGACGCCGTGCTGTGCTGTAATAATGTAAGTTTTCATTTGTTTCTCCCAAATTATTGTTTTATAAAGATACAGAGTCCATTGACATCTGAATGTTTATTAATCAGGTAAAAATTTGGAGTAAATCGGTTAGAAGCTTTTAGAGATTTTTCGAAAAGGCGTTCGCTATTGTATACTAGTATATTGAGCTAAAATTTAACGTTCGCTTAGTTACTTGTCAAACACAGCCGCACTTCCAGTTGTAATAGAAAATGGTATAGGATATAAGGATCCTCGTGTGGTGTCTCTGTTTATCTGACGTCAAGCCTATTGGGCATACTTTGGCCGCCACCAGGCAAAATGTGCACTCATTTAATTCAGCTCCGACAAATCCAGTTATGTGAAAGGATCCTTGTGAGGTGTCTCTGGTTATTTGACCTCAAGCATATTGGGCATACTTTAGGCGCCATTAGGCAAAATGTGCACTCATTTCATTCAGCTCCGACAATTCCTCTTGTGTCATAGGTTCCGACTTAACCAGTGCAGCTCTAGGTGACCCGGCAACACATTATGTGTCTTGTGGAGTTAATGCCACGGACGACGTGTAGCAGTCGTATGTACACGCCACTGGGTGGGTGGCTTTCATTCCACTGCTTAGGACTCTATCGTTGACAGTGGCTCGTTGCGTCTTGTCAGTATAGGTAGAGAGCAAATGACGAAAATGCACAAGAACGCGTCATTCCTGTGAACAGACATTTTAGGAAGAAAGTCAAAGTACATTACATAAAGGAATTTGCTTAATTTTATGGTGTGCTTTCGGACATTCATCAGAATGGTTTACGTCACTTTATTGCGCGATGTTACGACGAACGATCCGGTTAAAAGCCTTACAGAAAAATGGAATAAACAACACAACTGAACAGAAAACAAGCCGTTAATTAAACCTAAAAGATCGCAAACAATTTACTTTCCTTTCGACTGTCACAAATTATTTACCAGTAGTTCTTTATAACATAGTTAATCGTCTTTCAATTATTGGAAACGTGACTTTGCAGTAACAGAAAGACTTTCAGTTCACCCCAAAAGTACGTACTACGATGTGAAAAATACTGTCGGATACGAAGCTTGTTCCTCTTTAAACGATTCTGACAGGTAAAGTGGGCAGCCAGCTGCGTGAATCCTCTTTCTGCGTTCCTCATCAGAAATTTTGCTTTGCGATCACATTCGCAGTCTTCTAACACAGAACGTTCTAAATAATTTTACCCAATATCTCTTTGTAGTTACGTCTGCATACTCAGCATCTCCCTCTCCATGGCACTTTGTTTGTTAGTCTCTTTCCCACTGTCTCCTTTTTCTCCCATTGACTTAATTTCCTGCTACCACTGTCTCCTCTCTTATTTACACTGATTCCTTTTGTCTTTATTTCCCACTGCCATATACCTAGATATGAAAGTTGGCCGGTCTGGGAGGGTTGAGAGCCCCCAAGCCTATGTACGGTACCCATTGTTCTATACCGAAGAGCCAAAGAAATTATCACAGCTGCCTAATATCTGTGTAGGACCCCGCGAGCACGCAGAAGTGCCGCAACACAACGTGACATGCACTCGGATAATGCCTGAAGTAGTGCTCGGGGGAACAGATACAATGAATCCTGCAGGGCTGTCCCTAAATCGGTAAGAGTACGAGGAGGTGAAGTTCCCTTCTAAACAGCATGCTGCAAGGCATCCAAGATATGCTCAATAATGTTCATCTCTCGGGAGTTTGCTGGCCAGAGGAAGTGTTTAAACTCAGAAGAGTGTTCCTGAAGCCACTCTGTAGCAGTTCTGGACGTGTGGGGTATCGCATTTTCCTGCTGGATTTGCCCACGTCCGTCGGAATGCACAACGGACATGAATGGATGCAGGTGATCAGACGGGATGCTTACGTACGTGTCAGCTGCCAGAATCGTATCTATACCCATCAGGGGACCCATATCACTCTAACTGCACACGCCCCACGCCATTACACAGCCTCCACCAGCTGGAACGGTCCCCTGCTGACATGTAGGGTCCATAGATTGATGGGGTTGTCTCCATACCCGTACACGTCCATCCCCTCGATACAAGACTCGTTCCGACCAGGCAACATGTTTCCAGTCATCATCAGTCTAATGTCGGTGTTGACGGGCCAGGCGAGGCGTAAGGCTTTGTGTCGTGTAGTCATCAAGGGTGCACGAGTGGGCCTTCGGCTCCGAAAGTCAATACCAGTGATGTTTCGTGGAATGGGTCGCACGCTGACACTTATTAATGGCCCAGCATTGAAATCTGCAGCAATTTGCGGAATGTTTACACTTCTGTCACGTTGAACGATTCTCTTCAGTCGTCGTTGGTCCCGTTCTTGCAGGATCTTTTTCCGATCGCAGTGATGTTGGAGGTTTTATGTTTCATCTAATTTCCGATATTTACGGTACACTCGTGAAATGGTTGTATAGGAAAATCCTCATTTCATTGCTACCTAGGAGATGCTGTGTCCCATCGCTCCTGTGTTCAAACTCACTTAAGTTTTGATAACCTGCCATTGTAGCAGCAGTAACGGATCTAACAACTGCGCCAGACACTTGTTGTCTTTCATAGGCGTTGTCGACCGCAGTGCCTGTTTTTATCTCTGTATTTGAACACGTAAGCCTGTACCTGTTTCTTAGGCATTTCAGTGTATATTTTTCATTTCCACCGTCGCTTTTGTCCTTTGCTCCCACTCCTTCTGTCTCCATCCATCAATCTGTCTTTCACTTTTACTGCAGCTGTCTCTCACTGATTAATATCTCCTCTGACTTTGGTTCCCATTGCTGTTGTCTTCTTCTGCCTCTCTTCCTCTTTCACTGACACTTTCTTTCCCCGACCATCAATTTCTCCTCTCTCTTTCTCTCCCACTAGCACTGTCTCCTCTCTCTTCCACCATCAGTATCTCTATGCTACTCTCTTTCATCTCCAAGAAGCTCAAATAAATTTCACACGCCAATGCGGAATGAGCATTGAGACAGCTGGTTCCCCACTCTTCTGTCAAAATATTTTAAAGGGGATCATATTCTCTTGTAAGACAATTTTTCCGCTGGTTCCCTTCTTTACCCTCCTACATCAGGATGTGCTGTCTACATAAAGCTAATTTTGTAGATCAATAAATTTTTGACATTTTATTTATATATTTCGACACATTTATGTATCATGATAAAACGCGTGGTAAAAAAATTCGTCGTGCACGGACCGATTACGAAATTCTTGAAGATTTCTTGCGTAATGGAGGAATAACAAGGAATCTTCGAAATTTTTGTCAGATTGCTGAATATTCAGGAAACAGGCTGTACTAAACTTGATGCACAAGTGTAACACACTCAATAGGCCCTTTCTGTTGTGGTAAACTGACTTCTGCTGATCAATGGATAAGCATACGTTTGTTGTTACGGCATAGGGTAGAGTCATTGCAAAGAATACTTCCCTTCGTAATTCATAACTAGCAAAACACTAAATCTGTTTTGAATCACGTAGCAGTGAAGTATAGTGCATGAAAACCTCATTAGCGTTTAAGTAATGCGAAAGAAACAAAGTTGTGTTTGACGAATCTTTGAATGTGTCAACACGAAAGCATTAATAGCTTCAATACGCATAGACACATTTGAATAACAAGTATATCTCGTAGTCACGTACAAAGACATTAGTTTTGTTCTCCTCCACAACCTGATTGTGATGGTTCAGTTTCGTGGCGGTTTGAACGATAAAAAGTGAGCAGCACTTCATTATCTCATTAGGATAACGCCCTGTGGGAATTCTGACTACCACTTGGGTCTCTTTGAAGGACGGTCATACAATATTAATTATTACGGCGGAAAAGCTTTGTCAGAACCTCAGACATGTATCTCCAAACGGAGAAACAGCTAATTACACGATTTTATATCTTCAAGATGATAATTAAAACTTTCGACTGCCGCTCGTATTTTTAACGATGTCTTTCTGCTCAATTGGTAGGTTCTAGCTAATTATCTTCAGTCTAAAATTAACTTATGAGAAGTAATTAATATTCGACTACACTAAAATTTTCTAGAAGTCTTATAAAGAAATTAACGCGTTTCAGCGCATCACCCTTCCAAAGTGCTGGCTTTGACAAGCAAATATCATTCCCCTCTTCCTTAGTACAGTGATACAAATTCACGTCAGTTTAAGGGGAGTCAGATGGTTGTTTGGTTCAAAATTTTTATCTTTTGCACTTTCTTTGTTACGCATATATTTGGGTTTAAATTGATACCAAATTTATTA
The DNA here is from genome assembly GCF_023898315.1 of Schistocerca nitens. Lineage (NCBI taxonomy): Eukaryota > Metazoa > Arthropoda > Insecta > Orthoptera > Acrididae > Schistocerca > Schistocerca nitens. The sequence goes on along the minus strand of NC_064621.1, from coordinate 229,539,874 downwards.
ATTTATGTTGAGTGGTTTCCGTTTAACAAGCGTTTTAGTAAGACCCTGCAACGCACGCTTTTCATGAACTCCACCTTCTTTTTACTCTCTAGTGACTACTTGTTATAGTACAGCTGTTTGAAAGCTTAGTTGGTAATGAAATACTGCTGGCAACAATGATGAAAATAGCTGCCAGTTTACTTTGTTGTTTTCAGTTATTTTTGTGTGGTGATTGAAAGTGAAGTTTGCTTACGATATTCGTATTTCAGTGTTTAGATCTCAGCAAATAAGTTTATAGCCTATTATGTAAAAACGCCACGAATACAAAACAAGAAAAGAAAACGTGAGTTTAGTTGGGAGAGATGTAACCAGAAACAGTTTTTTCATCGTGGTAAATCTGAAGTGGAAGTTCATTGTGAAGGTGAGCAGAGGCCTAGTACTACTACTGAAGCTGCTTGTGCTTCTGAAACAAGCTCTTCTTCTAAGAAGCTTGCCCGTAACTTGGCTAAATATGAGATATATGGAAAAGAAGAAGGTTGCTATGATATTGTTAACATCAACAGTTTAGGTAGCCTATTTAGCCAAATTGCGGTGTGCGTAAAATGTAAAGGATCCCTTACCGTCTCTACTGGAACCAGGCTAGGCTTAAAAGTACCAATAGTAATAAAGTGCAGTGACTGTTCTTATGAAGTGTCCACTACTATTTCTCCATGCTTACTAGACTCTCAACAATCAGAAGTGAATGTTCGATTAGCCTACGCATTCCGAAATATTGGAAAAGGTGAAGAAGCCGCGATAACTTTCTGCGGTGTAATGAACTGAAATGACTCCACCAGCTTTCAAATATTACAATAAGATGCTTCCAGATGCTGCAAAAGAGGACTGTGAAGAGAGTCTGAAGGTTGCTGTTGAAGAAAGTGTCGGTGAAATTGAGGGTAATAGGGACTTTACAGTAATATCTGACGGATCGTGACAACGTAGGGGCCACACTTCACTCAATGGAATTGTAACTGCAATAGCAGAAAACACAGGCAAGGTAATTGATGTTAAAATTTTATCCAAGTATTGCAGATGCCAAAATAGAATGACCAACAATCATGATGCTGATTTACTCTAGAGTAAGTGGAGGAATGGAGGTAAAAGGAGTGGTGGAAATGTTCCAAGAATCGCTGCCGAAATACAGAGTGCGGTACAAGCATTATTTAGGAGACAGGGACAGTGCTTCTTACCCTAAAGTTTGTGAGGCCAAACCATATGGTCCCGACTTCTCAATTGAGAAATTGGAATGTTGCGGTCACGTCCAGAAGCAGATGGGAAATTGGAACAGAAACCTGGAAAAACAAAACTTTCCGACGGCAAAACCGTCGGGGGTCGTGGCCACCTTACTGGTGAGGGTATAAATCAAATACAGCTATATTATGGCGTAGCTATAAGAAGGAATGCTACAAAAACTCTAAGGGGCATGAAGGCAGCGGCGTGGGCAGAATTTTTTCATTTGACGGCTACCAACAAAGACACATCTGGACATGGACTATGCCCCAAAGGTGAAACAAGCTGGTGCAAATTCCGAAAAGCCCAAGAGAAAAATTAGCCTTATGACCACAATGACCACACTTATCTTCCTTTCGCTGTCATGGAACAAATGAAACCCATGTTTAGAGACTTGGCCCATCCTGACCTCTTGCGTAAGTGCCTGCATCGTGGAACGCAAAATCCGTCAGAGTCGTTCAGCAATGTTGTATGGTCGCGGCTACCAAAAGCAACTTTTATTTTGATGGCCACATTTCAGTTGGGATTGTACGGACTATTAAAAGTTTCAGTGAAGGAAATTTAGCAAAGTGTAAAATCTTCAGTCATCTAGGCATATCTCCAGGCAAGAACTGTGTCACGTTCTTGAAAAAGGACGACGAACTTCGGATTAAAAAAGTGAACAAAGCTGTCACAGAAATTGAGAAAAGTGTCGCCAGGCCACACAGCAAGCAAGAAGAAAGATTGAGGACCAGTTCGAAGAAATAGAAGATCCAGATACACCTTCATATGAAGCTGGAATGTACTAAAGTAAGAATAAAATCATTGTTTAATAGTCCTATCTTTATTTGAGTTTCGCCGACAACTGTGTGTTTCAGTGGTTAGGAACATTTTTCTTGGCTACTGTTAATGTTATCAACGTCATTTTTTAAATAATTGTTCCTTATTTGTTAGTTGTTGATTTAAACTGAGGAAATACGAATATCTTTTAAAGAACTATGGCACAAATTTAATTAAAGTAAAGTAAAGTTTTTATGGCTACTTTAAAAAATATATTCTTGAATATAAGTTTTTATTATTTTTAAGACTTATCAGTTTAAAATGAAGATAAAGATATAAGGAACACAATAAAACATTCGTGATTATATGTCAATTGGTTAGGGAGAAAGATGTTCCTAAACTCATATAATTTAACATGGCCGAGACAGAACTATCCAACTCCCCTTAACATTTGGCAACCTCGAAGACTTTTTTTTTTTTTATTTGCCGCCTTGTCATCCGTTCTCCTCGACAAGAATTGTGTGTTTATGACCTGTATAGCAGGAGATCGCAATACAACCTTCCAGGAATGTTGAGACAATTTTGCGTATAAAGTTGACGACATTCTGAACTGTTATAAAAGTGGACAGGACGGTCGACCTATCTTCTGAAGCACCGTGAAAGACTCTCGTCACGCAGGAACGGAAACGAACTTAATCGATGAGCAGCCACAGGTTCAATGCGGAATATTCAATTAAGACTGGTGGAGGAAAATTTAATCCGCATATTCCCCACTCTCTTCCCTTACAGCGAAGAGTAGCCACGAGGAAACCTTTGACCAACCAGAGTATAGGAGCAAGGACCTTTACTTTACTTTTATCTTCCAGCATAAGAACGCAGAGTTAGAAAAACGTAGCTAATATTTTTCAGAAAAATACCTTTGTTTTTTATTTGACATGAGCCTTGATTGAAAAAATTCGTGGGTGTGTAAAAACTGGAATTTATTAGCAGTAGCGTAATAAAAGAATAGCAACTGAACATTCGAAAGGAACGCCTGATCAAACGTTAAAACTAACGGAGAAACAGATGCTCTTTGGAAATTTATCAGGACATGGCCTTAAATATCAGTATGAGTACTATTAAATTGTTAATCTACTGAGTGTGCGCACTAGAGCCTTAGGAGCGCTCTTACAGTCTTTGGTCAGACGACTTGTGTAGTGACTGCAGGGGGACTACTTAAAGGACGAGTATGAACGCTGTTTTTTTTCTAAAGACGACACAAGTAATTGAGCAACATATCTAGGATTACCAAAAATGCGAGACCCACACGGAAGATGCTACGTAGTTTAAAGGATATTAGCAAGATGTTTGTAGAAATCATTATTTTTCCCTTATATATTGTGGCCAAATGTTACATTTTCACACATTTATATCTGAAATTTAAAATTTTGCTTTCTATAATTTACTTTTTCTTTCTTCTCCAGTTCTCATTAGTGAATTAATTAATATGCTACTATGTTTCCCGTTAAGGAATTGTGTTATGTGCAGGTTTTGTCTAATCGCTCAGTAACCGAACAATGAATTATAATTACAATTTCAAATGATGCTGAGCTAAATAGCATCAAATAGTTGTGATGACTCGAGAATGGTCGAGCCACACGCTAAGTGGATGGATACTTTCATTAGAAGGGAATAAATACTTGAATTATGGATAATATTTGTAGAAAAATCATCGGCCTCGTTGCAGCAAAAAGTCGAAATGTGTTGAGATAGCCATAAAGTGAAATGGCTCTAAGAAAACTGCTGTAGTTAAAAACATTACAAGTAGCTCAACATAGTCATTTATGATTTTGATTTATTAAATATTCTCATTACTAATTTACTATGGTTTCTTACCTCCTTTTTCATATTTTATATTATATGAGCTACTACGCATAGTATAGAATAATTAAAGCTAGGAATTGTAAAAATGCTATTACATAGAAAATATTCAATGTATTGAATATTTCGACGCACAAGAAGGCAAATCTTAGAACAAACTAATTTAAGAAGTTGTAACCTCCCCACAAAATTTAATAAATATAATATGAATGTGATTCTAATTAAGTGTAACCTCCCCACAAAATGTATTTACATTTATAACCTCCCTACAGAATTCTTTTCACATTAACCTCCACACAAAATTCTTTCTGATTTAATCTAAGCTCAAAATTCGTTCACATTTAGCGTAACCTCAAAACAGAAAAATTCCTAAACCTCTCAGCAGTAAAAATTATAATTATGTCGTTCACATTCAGTATAACATCCCAATAAAAAATAAATTCAATAACTTGGTAATAAAACAATGTAACTAACCTCTCAATTAAATTGTCGCTCACTTATGACATTTCAATAATTCACTGTGAATTTAACCTGGTAAATTTTGGACGACAGCAGTGCTGCGTCATGGCCCTGAAAGATCATTCTGAATAAAAAAAGGAAAAATTCTTACCTGAATGAAGTCGCCGGATATATCTGCTCTTACAATAAATTTTTCCGGCACAGCTCTGTGCAATGCTGGCCGACCTATCTGTCATTTATGAAAGGAAGCAACTGATTTTTCTATTGCAATAATCGGGATGATCATTGATAGGAGAAATTAGTAAATTCTTTAAATTGAAATGAATGGTTGTTAAAAGTTACTTTTTATGAGAAAGATTATTATTACGAGATTTTTAAAACATTTACAAGGGACTTGAGATAACATTACTACATATGCGCGAGGCTGCTTTTTACCTTATACAATAATACTCAGGCTCCGGCATCGCTGCACCACGACCGGGCCACCCAACACGATACACCAGACCAGACCAGACCAGAGCAGACTCCAGACTAGCAACAACTTACAGCTACACAGTTCCTACTGCAGTCAACACTGCTCTCTGGTCAGAGACCTTGCATATCGCAGGCAGCGCATGAGCAATACATCGAAATTACATCTGCTCGGACCTCTTACAAAGTGTATAAAAAATTTATGAATGAGGCAGTTGTAGTACCTTTCATTTGGAAAAGTGTTCTATCTTTACAGTGAGGGCGATGGGAAAAATTATACTAACGAACAACTCAACTAAAGACAAGCACCTAGTAGGACCGTCTTTTAGTTATTGTTTTAGGGTATTTAGTCTGTATAGCTAATGGAGCTCAGGTCTTCTTATAGATCGGATCAAGAACTTTACGTATTAATAACTCTTACAAAACAATCCGAATTTCTATGTGTTTTTTTGTGGTTCAGTACGGTACTTTACAGCAGTGGCGGATACAGAAAAAACCTCAAGGAGGGGGCGCTAAAGATATCTTAAGCTACCTTTACTTTTACCATAATAAAAAATAATCAAGTCACATGCAAAGTTTAAACTGGTTGTACACACATACAAGACAGTGCCATCTTATGATATATTGTTAAGTACGATTGTAGTTCTATTCCTTAAATGATGATTTCTGTGTGCCTACTCTTCCTGGAAAATTGGGTAATTACATCGTCAATAGGACAAATGTCAAGGTGAGTGTTCAACAGAGCTAAGTCATTAAGTCGATCCCCCCCCGGGGGGGGGGGGGGGGGGGGCCGCCACGCTCGCCCCTCATATGTATCCGCCACTGCTTTTGAGATACTGCTGTGGTGATAAATGTACTTACCATCACAGTAGTAATAGTGAACAAGAATAAGAAATAATAATTTCAAATATTAACACAAATATTAATACTGAACACCAAGAAATAATAGTTTCACACACTATTAAGAACAATGTGATTCTTGAAGTTTCCTTGGGGTACTGAGTGGTCAACGAAGTTTCGAGATTGCAGTAGGACGTCGTCGATATTTCGGCTGATAGCCAATCAGCCACCTTCACGTGAGTGTATTACGCTGGAGATTGCTGGTTCACGTCGCTAACGTTAAAGCAAAATTGGCAATTCGTGCGCGAAGACAGCCGCTACACGCACGAGCGCCCTGTGTCGAGTTTAGCGCCCTCTTCTAATATTACTCCACCCATGGCGCGCAACACCCTACGCATGCGCTTGCGCGCCATGTTGTTGTTGTTGTTGTGGTCTTCAGTCCTGAGACTGGTTTGATGCAGCTCTCCATGCTACTCTATCCTGTGCAAGCTTCTTCATCTCCCAGTACCTACTGCAACCTACATCCTTCTGAATCTGCTTAGTGTATGCATCTCTTGGTCTCCCCCTACGATTTTTACCCTCCACGCTCGGGGAAGATCAGTTTGGATTCCGTAGAAATACTGGAACACGTGAGGCAATACTGACCTTACGACTTATCTTAGAAGAAAGATTAAGGAAAGGCAAACCTACGTTTCTAGCATTTGTAGACTTAGAGAAAGCTTTTGACAATGTTGACTGGAATACTCTCTTTCAAATTCTAAAGGTGGCAGGGGTAAAATACAGGGAGCGAAAGGCTATTTACAATTTGTACAGAAACCAGATGGCAGTTATAAGAGTCGAGGGACACGAAAGGGAAGCAGTGGTTGGGAAGGGAGTAAGACAGGGTTGTAGCCTCTCCCCGATGTTATTCAATCTGTATATTGAGCAAGCAGTGAAGGAAACAAAAGAAAAGTTCGGAGTAGGTATTAAAATCCATGGAGAAGAAATAAAAACTTTGAGGTTCGCCGATGACATTGTAATTCTGTCAGAGACAGCAAAGGACTTGGAAGAGCAGTTGAACGGAATGGATGGTGTCTTGAAGGGAGGATATAAGATGAACATCAACAAAAGCAAAACGAGGATAATGGAATGTAGTCGAAGTAAGTCGGGTGATGTTGAGGGTATTAGATTAGGAAATGAGACACTTAAAGTAGTAAAGGAGTTTTGCTATTTGGGGAGCAAAATAACCGATGATGGTCGAAGTAGAGAGGATATAAAATGTAGACTGGCAATGGCAAGGAAAGCGTTTCTGAAGAAGAGAAATTTGTTAACATCGAGTATAGATTTAAGTGTCAGGAAGTCTTTTCTGAAAGTATTTGTATGGAGTGTAGCCATGTATGGAAGTGAAACATGGACGATAAATAGTTTGGACAAGAAGAGAATAGAAGCTTTCGAAATGTGGTGCTACAGAAGAATGCTGAAGATTAGATGGGTAGATCACATAACTAATGAGGAGGTACTGAATCGGATTGGGGAGAAGAGGAGTTTGTGGCACAACTTGACCAGAAGAAGGGATCGGTTGGTAGGACATGTTCTGAGGCATCAAGGGATCACCAATTTAGTATTGGAGGGCAGCGTGGAGGGTAAAAATCGTAGGGGGAGACCAAGAGATGCATACACTAAGCAGATTCAGAAGGATGTAGGTTGCAGTAGGTACTGGGAGATGAAGAAGCTTGCACAGGATAGAGTAGCATGGAGAGCTGCATCAAACCAGTCTCAGGACTGAAGACCACAACAACAACAACAACATGGCGCGCAAGCGCATGCGTAGGGTGTTGATACTATATGCACGCTCCCTCTGACAGCGGGCGTGTGGAGTTAAAATTCTAGCGTCGAATTAATACAATCAACTGTCGATAGAAGTGACATTAGGCATAAAATATTTCTTTCTAAAGTTACAAGGGTTATCCAGAAAGTAACAGACGTAAAAAATTAACAATACGGAAATTCCAGATTTTATTCTATACGTTTTAACGGTACACTCGTAAGCTACTTTTCTACAAAAGCGCCACTCAGACTGAGGCACGTATCATAAAGTGGCACAAGTTTTTCAATATCGTCTCTGTACAGATATGCTGCCTGCAATTATACCGGCATACAGTTCGGCGTCGGTGTCAAAGCGTTGTGTAGCGAGCAATGTCTTAATTTCTGGCGAGAGGCTGTAGTCGCTTGGCGCCAGATCTGGTCTGTATTGTGGATGATCAAACACCTCCCGCGTGTGGAGGTTTGTTGTCGTGGAGGAATAAAACTTTTGCGCTACGTTTTCCCCGATACTCGTGTTGTATCGCCCGCCTTAACTTTGTCAGTGTTTCACAATACCTCTCTGAGTTAACTGGTGGGCCACGTTCAAGGAAATCAATGGGAATCACTCTCATAGGGTCCCAAAACCCAGTAGCCATGATATTTCTTGCTGACAGCGTTTGCAAACACTTCCTTCGTTTTGTTGGGAGAAATTGTGTGTCCCCTTACCATCGACTGCCCTTTTTGTTTTTTCACACTGACATGCTTCACCCAAGTCTTGTCCCCAGTTACGATACTATCGATAATTTTGTTACCATTTTTCCCGTAATCTTCGGGGAAGGTCAGTACTGATGCCAGTCTGCTTTCTATGGTCTTCTACTAGTATTTTGGGAACCCACCTAGCACAAATTTTGTTGTAACCAAGCTCCTCCGCAACGATTTCATGGACGAAATTTCGTGAAATTTGATGAAAATATTGCCAAAGTTCTGTAATCGTGAAACGATGATTTTCACGAATTTCGTCGTTGATTTTCATCACCAGTTTCTCAGTCACAAGGCTGGGTTTACCACTGTGGTTCTCATCGTGAACATTGATACGATCATTTTTAAAATCAATGCACTATTGTATCACAGATCTTTCACACATTAGTCCTTTCCTGCACACATTACAAAGGTCGCTGTAAAATGGTTCGCAGTTTTTTGCCAACAATCACAGAATGCACCTCACGTGGCGGGATTTTCTTTAGAAGCTCACATTTTAACACGTGACAGGAAACAAAGTAGAAGCGATGCAGACCACATGCTACCGCCGCTGGATGCGTACTGAGTGTTCGAACGTTATGGTAGGCACCAAGATGGTGGCTGTAGCCCCACCCACCGCCGCGACAAACCAAAACGTCTGTTCCTTTCTGGAAAGCTATCTTCTCAAAAGCCGCCCATGCTTTCTTTGTACTTCTTAATATAGCTAAATGAATTAGATTATCTTAAGGTGAAATGAGCTTCTGCCATATTTGGAAATTTGCCGTAAGGTCTTATGGGAAGAAACTGCTGAGGTCATCAGTCCCAAAGCTTACACACTATTTAATCTGACTTAAAATAACTTACGCTAAGGCCGACACACACACTCATGCCCGAGGGAGAACCCGAACCTCCGACAGGGGGAGCCAAGCGGACCTTGACAAGATGCCTGAGACCGCGCTGCTACCCCGCGCGGCTTCTGCCATATAAGATGGACTTGGTGGAGCATATTTGCTCCCTATCTGGAGAAGGCAGTGCCTCTCCTTTTCAAGTTAATCTGAGTGCCGAGCCGTCTGAACTCATACAAAGTTTTAATCTGAATTCAGTCCAGTATTTATTTACGAAAATGCGTGACGTATAACTGTAGACTTTAGAACGACTGATTAGGAAATAAAGTTCATTGAAGGACAACTATAGTTCTCTGAAGGACAACTATGACTAAGGGAGATGGAGTGGAATACTGTATGTATACATTAAGGTACAATCTAACGAACTAATTTCAGTGATGATTGGCAGTTATTACTCGACTCCAGCAAACATTTAACACGAAAACATCTTAACACCACAGTTCCTTAAGGGAAAGGCGATCTCCACAAAATATGTAAGCATCACCTATTCAGGAATGAACATATCATGAGAGGAATGGACCATCGATACTTGTGTGTATAACTAAAAGATTCAGACATTCGGTAAGAAGTATAAATACACTCCTGGAAATGGAAAAAAGAACACAGTGACACCGGTGTGTCAGACCCACCATACTTGCTCCGGACACTGCGAGAGGGCTTACAAGCAATGATCACACGCACGGCACAGCGGACACACCAGGAACCGCGGTGTTGGCCGTCGAATGGCGCTAGCTGCGCAGCATTTGTGCACCGCCGCCGTCAGTGTCAGCCAGTTTGCCGTGGCATACGGGGCTCCATCGCAGTCTTTAACACTGGTAGCATGCCGCGACAGCGTGGACGTGAACCGTATGTGCAGTTGACGGACTTTGAGCGAGGGCGTATAGTGGGCATGCGGGAGGCCGGGTGGACGTACCGCCGAATTGCTCAACACGTGGGGCGTGAGGTCTCCACAGTACATCGATGTTGTCGCCAGTGGTCGGCGGAAGGTGCACGTGCCCGTCGACCTGGGACCGGACCGCAGCGACGCACGGATGCACGCCAAGACCGTAGGATCCTACGCAGTGCCGTAGGGGACCGCACCGCCACTTCCCAGCAAATTAGGGACACTGTTGCTCCTGGGGTATCGGCGAGGACCATTCGCAACCGTCTCCATGAAGCTGGGCTACGGTCCCGCACACCGTTAGGCCGTCTTCCGCTCACGCCCCAACATCGTGCAGCCCGCCTCCAGTGGTGTCGCGACAGGCGTGAATGGAGGGACGAATGGAGACGTGTCGTCTTCAGCGATGAGAGTCGCTTCTGCCTTGGTGCCAATGATGGTCGTATGCGTGTTTGGCGCCGTGCAGGTGAGCGCCACAATCAGGACTGCATACGACCGAGGCACACAGGGCCAATACCCGGCATCATGGTGTGGGGAGCGATCTCCTACACTGGCCGTACACCACTGGTGATCGTCGAGGGGACACTGAATAGTGCACGGTACATCCAAACCGTCATCGAACCCATCGTTCTACCATTCCTAGACCGGCAAGGGAACTTGCTGTTCCAACAGGACAATGCACGGCCGCATGTATCCCGTGCCACCCAACGTGCTCTAGAAGGTGTAAGTCAACTACCCTGGCCAGCAAGATCTCCGGATCTGTCCCCCATTGAGCATGTTTGGGACTGGATGAAGCGTCGTCTCACGCGGTCTGCACGTCCAGCACGAACGCTGGTCCAACTGAGGCGCCAGGTGGAAATGGCATGGCAAGCCGTTCCACAGGACTACATCCAGCATCTCTACGATCGTCTCCATGGGAGAATAGCAGCCTGCATTGCTGCGAAAGGTGGATATACACTGTACTAGTGCCGACATTGTGCATGCTCTGTTGCCTGTGTCTATGTGCCTGTGGTTCTGTCAGTGTGATCATGTGATGTATCTGACCCCAGGAATGTGTCAATAAAGTTTCCCCTTCCTGGGACAATGAATTCACGGTGTTCTTATTTCAATTTCCAGGAGTGTAGCTGAGTATAAATAGGTACCATTTTCTAACGAGATACATTCAAGTTTGGCATCTCTCCTGGACGGCGGTGTGTGTCACACCACCGGCTACACACAGCAGCAGATGGGGTGCCAGCATTCCAGTCCATGGTGGGTCGTTGGTTCGACACCCTGAGGCTGACGCGCGGTCTGTAGCCAGGCAGACAGCGGAAGGCCACTCCATGGCTCGCTACCACGGGCAGCCGTCCTGGCTTCCAACACACGCCAGAGGTATTCTGAGGTGAGGGCCACAGATTCGGATGCTGGATCACGGGCACTTGTCGTCGCTGTGATCTCATCCACGCCGGTGAGAAGAAGCAGTAGCTGGCCGCCTGCGGCTCACACCAAGCAGCGCTGAGACGGCAGGTACACAGACTGCTGAGCCAACTGTCAGCGCATTCTGATGCTGTCAAAATTCCACAGCTGTTTGAGGCCAGCACGACACATCATTGTGTTGCATGGGCTGCTGGGGTGCTTCCTCAGCATTGCGGGGCCCTGTGACACAGACCAAGAGGAATGAGGGCACTGTAGATGGAAACAATAAATCACTTGGAAAGTTCTCGCCGAGTGTTTGATATGGTGCCTTCTACCTCTTCCTGCTACATTTGGTCATCCTGATACATTTGGTGTCTGACGCCTCTACATGGGTGTTCAGAAATTCCCGTTAGAAACTTCTAGGACTTGTAAATGGGAGTAAGTACATGATATTTTGAATAGGTATCCACGTCCAGAAACGTCGTCGAACGACGCTACAGTGCATCATAGTTCTAGGCGGTAAGGTGATTCCATGATGGTGTTACAGACCTTAAACGGTGACGGAGACGTATAAGTGAATAAGTTTGAGGTAAGGGTCCCTGTACAAGAAACGAACGTATATGAAGTGACAAACGAATATCATTCTGATACCTCTGACAGAGGAACACATGCACCGGTACTGTTGTTGCTAAGAGTGTAGGGTATGCAACTTTCAGACATAGTGCTATGTACCAAGGCAAGAAAAAATTGTCTAAAATACGTACTTGAGGAGCTATGAGCTCTTGTTCACCTTCAATAGCGTGAAGCATATCCCCCCCATTGGTCAAGTACTCATTTCTCTTAAGGTATGCATTTTAGAGCCGATGTTTTATAGACTTTTTTTGTTTTTGTTCTTACTAGCACCTCTGAAAGTTGGCTACCCTACGGCATTAATAACAACAGTACTGGGGCCGGCCGGAGTGACCGAGCGGTTCTAGGCGCTACAGTCAGGAACTGCGCGACCGCTACGGTCGCAGGTTCGCATCCTGCCTCGGGCATGGATGTGTGTGTTGTCCTTAGGTTAGTTAGGTTTAAGTAGTTCTATGTTCTAGGGGACTGATGACCTTAGATGTTATGTCCCATAGTGTTCAGAGCCATTTGAACCATTTCTTGCAGGAAAGACGCACTACTGAGATCAATAAAATGCCGTTAATCATAATAGTATGAAAGGTGAACCAACATAAATACACTCCTGGAAATTGAAATAAGAACACCGTAAATTCATTGTCCCAGGAAGGGGAAACTTTATTGACACATTCCTGGGGTCAGATACATCACATGATCACACTGACAGAACCACAGGCACATAGACACAGGCAACAGAGCATGCACAATGTCGGCACTAGTACAGTGTATATCCACTTTTCGCAGCAATGCAGGCTGCTATTCTCCCATGGAGACGATCGTAGAGATGCTGGATGTAGTCCTGTGGAACGGCTTGCCATGCCATTTCCACCTGGCGCCTCAGTTGGACCAGCGTTCGTGCTGGACGTGCAGACCGCGTGAGACGACGCTTCATCCAGTCCCAAACATGCTCAATGGGGGACAGATCCGGAGATCTTGCTGGCCAGGGTAGTTGACTTACACCTTCTAGAGCACGTTGGGTGGCACGAGATACATGCGGACGTGCATTGTCCTGTTGGAACAGCAAGTTCCCTTGCCGGTCTAGGAATGGTAGAACGATGGGTTCGATGACGGTTTGGATGTACCGTGCACTATTCAGTGTCCCCTCGACGATCACCAGTGGTGTACGGCCAGTGTAGGAGATCGCTCCCCACACCATGATGCCGGGTGTTGGCCCTGTGTGCCTCGGTCGTATGCAGTCCTGATTGTGGCGCTCACCTGCACGGTGCCAAACACGCATACGACCATCATTGGCACCAAGGCAGAAGCGACTCTCATCGCTGAAGACGACACGTCTCCATTCGTCCCTCCATTCACGCCTGTCGCGACACCACTGGAGGCGGGCTGCACGATGTTGGGGCGTGAGCGGAAGACGGCCTAACGGTGTGCGGGACCGTAGCCCAGCTTCATGGAGACGGTTGCGAATGGTCCTCGCCGATACCCCAGGAGCAACAGTGTCCCTAATTTGCTGGGAAGTGGCGGTGCGGTCCCCTACGACACTGCGTAGGATCCTACGGTCTTGGCGTGCATCCGTGCGTCGCTGCGGTCCGGTCCCAGGTCGACGGGCACGTGCACCTTCCGCCGACCACTGGCGACAACATCGATGTACTGTGGAGACCTCACGCCCCACGTGTTGAGCAATTCGGCGGTACGTCCACCCGGCCTCCCGCATGCCCACTATACGCCCTCGCTCAAAGTCCGTCAACTGCACATACGGTTCACGTCCACGCTGTCGCGGCATGCTACCAGTGTTAAAGACTGCGATGGAGCTCCGTATGCCACGGCAAACTGGCTGACACTGACGGCGGCGGTGCACAAATGCTGCGCAGCTAGCGCCATTCGACGGCCAACACCGCGGTTCCTGGTGTGTCCGCTGTGCCGTGCGTGTGATCATTGCTTGTACAGCCCTCTCGCAGTGTCCGGAGCAAGTATGGTTGGTCTGACACACCGGTGTCAATGTGTTCTTTTTTCCATTTCCAGGAGTGTACATCCCCGGGCCCCATGCCTTGCCCATTTTAAAGCCGCCATCAAGATTAATAACTGATTCCTGGAAGGAGCTCGTCGGGGCCAGTATTGCCGTGGCAGAATAATCCACAGAATGTCTTGTGGAGATACAGTGGTCGGCTAGGGATGACTTACTGCTCAGCGAAAGGCCAGAGTGGCGATCATGTTCAACGCACTTTTTACGTACTGTGCGAGTGGTCACACAGGCTTTGCCACACTGACATGGTATTCTGTCTTCCTCAATCCCAGATCGTCCTTAACCGAACCGAGAAGAGCACAACTCTTTTAGGAGTACAGAAGATCAACATTATATTTCCTCATGATTATGCCTTGGGAATTCCGACGAAATATTGCCGACATGTGGGAGGAACAACGCCCTGCTGTGTTACAGTTACATCTCCTCTTGATATCGTGTCTGGTCACGTTTCTCTGCTTAAAGCTGTGCTCATCTCGTGTGGAGAACATACAGTATCTTTAGTCACAGACTGTGACCGTTTCAGTTACGAACGAAGACAAGTCCAACGGTTTGTGAAGGGTGGCGACAGCTAGAAGCGTACAAGGAGCAACGATGAACTAGAACGGATATCATTTGACCTCCACGCCACCAAATGAACAAAGAAAACCGAACAAAATGTGGTGATAGAGATTGCGTCTTTGAATAGTAATCAAAACAGTGTGGCCCCGGGCTCCAACCCAGTGACTGTTTAAATTTTGAATAAAAGTTATCAGCAATGGCGGCCGAATATTTTCGGCACAAGAAGTCACCCTCGTTCCACCAACGGTCTTGACAAAGAGGGCGGAGGAGCGGACAAGTGTTCAAGACAGTCTCTTGCCTTTGGGGTGGGAAACAGCCTCTAAAGGGGAGAAGAATCAGCGATGATCAACGGCATGATGATACACAAGACAATGGTAACTATGGAATTAAAGACATATGAGGTGCATCCACAGACCTGTAACTAAAAACGTTTCATGATGAGCTTTCCACTGTCGAAATATTTCCATTTAGTCGCCCATTCGGTACTCCAGGAAGGTACCGCCGAGAGGGAGGTGACCGTGAGGAAAAGATACAATAACCAACGAAGGGATAACATTCTACGGGTTGGAGTATAGAATGTCAGAAGTTTTTACGTAGTAAGAAAGCTAGAGATACGAGCCTGGCGCCGGTCGCGGTGGTCTAGCGGTTCTAGGCGCGCAGTCCGGAACCACGCGACTGCTACGGTCGCAGGTTCGAATCCTGCCTCGGGCATGGATGTGTGTGATGTCCTTAGGTTAGTTAGGTTTAAGTAGTTCTAAGTTCCAGGGGACTGATGACCACAGTAGTTAAGTCCCATAGTGCTCAGAGCCATTTGAACCAGCCATACGAGCCTGGCAGTGGGAATGAGCGGGGAGAAAGATTTAATTGAGTTCTGCAATAAATATCAGATAGTAACAGCGAATACTCTGTTCAAGAATCACAATAGTAGGTGGAATACGTGGAAAAGACCTGAAGTTACGGGAACATTCCAGCAGGATTACATCAAGGTCAGACAGAGATTTCTAAATTAGGTGCTGGATTGTAATACATACTCTGGAGCGAGACGTAGTCTCAGATAACAATTTAGTAAGGATGAAGAGAAGACTGAAGTATAAGAGAATCGCCCATAAGAATCAGAGTGGACAGAAGTGGGATGCTGAAGTGTTTAGGAACGACGAGACGCGTTTCAAGTATACTGACGATGTGGCTACTGCGATAAGAAATACCAGAGCAGTCAGTTCCGTAGAAGAGGAGTAGATATCTCTAACAAATTGGAATCGGAGATGTTGGACAGATAAACAAAGGTGAAAGGAAGGTGACTATGGGGCAATGGGGGAAACCTTGAGTAACAGAAGAAATACTTTACTTGATCAACGAGAGGAAAAAAGTAAAAAAATGCTCAGTGAAAGGCAGGCATACAATATTAGAGTCAGAATTTAAACAGCTGTAGAAGACTTTATATTAAATAGGGCGGGAGAGATATATAACTTTCTATCGGAATTTCTAAAAATCAATGGAGAAAAAGGCACACATAACGACTATTCAAGTTCATGCGTAGCATCTGACACTGGCGACGTATCATCAGTCTATCAGAAAAATATCATCCTCACAATTCCGAAGATAGAAAGAGCAGATAAGTGCAAGAATTATCACCAAATCAGCTTAAGAGATCGTGCATCCTAGCTGCTGACAACAATAAGTAAAAAGAAAAATAGAAAAGAAATTTAAGGAACTCTTACATGATGATTAGTTTGACTTGAGGGAAGGTAAAGGCACCATACAAACAGTTCTGGCGTTGTGCTTGATAACAGAAGCAAGGTAAAAGAAAAATCGAGTCACGTTCTTGGGATTTGTCGACCTAGAAAAAGCATTCGACAATGTAAAATGGTGCAAGACGTTTGAAATACTGAAAAAGTAGACGGGTAATATACCGGGTGGTTATAATTAAACTTTCCCTACTTAACACGTTATAACACAGAAACTAATTACCGTATGAGTACCAAACTTGGTGGAGTTAATCTCCAGAGTATTGGATAAATGATTTCCATGCGTCACAGCGCCAGCGTCTAGTTCCAACTATGGCCACCAGGTGCCGTGATCATTCATCATGATTCATAATTTCACACACCTGAGCAATCGTAGTACACTTTTTGACGTGTCATCAAGAGCGTGGACAAAAGGAGCAGGACATTATTGGTAATGTTGCAGCTGCACTTCGAGAATATCGCCGGCTGGAAGGATTGCGGAAGAGTGCTCTTTCTCCATCTATTATGCAGAGCAGGACGAAGAAGTTCGAATCAACGGGAGAACTGGGCGTCGCTCCGGGACGAGGCCAACTAACGGTTGCACCACAGGTGGTCGGTGAAATCGCTGTTGTTATGGCAGACAACGCTGCGCGCAATTCCCGGTCGTCACGCAGTGCGCATGCTGTGTCTCGACAGTCGAACATCCCGTGGTCCACTGTACGGAAGGTGCTTCGAACCATTCTCAAGTGGTACCCGTACAATATCCATGT
The DNA here is from genome assembly GCF_023898315.1 of Schistocerca nitens. NCBI lineage: Eukaryota > Metazoa > Arthropoda > Insecta > Orthoptera > Acrididae > Schistocerca > Schistocerca nitens. The sequence continues at coordinate 229,522,844 of NC_064621.1, read as the reverse complement.
CGTAGAGCAGCTTACACCATAGGACGCACAACGACGTCTTGACTTCTCTCTCCACTTTCTCGCAAGGATTGAAGATGACGAAGGTTGACCCTGGACCATCCTATGGACAGATGAAGCTCATTTTCCTCTGACGGGTGAATTGAACACACAGAATTGCCGTGTGTGGGGATCTTCATCTCCACTAACTGTGCATGAAGTTCCTCTGTATGGTGAAAGTGTCACCGTATATGGTGTGGCTTCACAGCTACGTTCATCATTGGCTCATTCTTTTTTGAACAGATTGGCGCTCAATGACCAAAGGCACGCATTGTGACTGGCCAGCGTTACTGCAGTATGTTGCGTCAGCGTGTCATACCCGCGCTGCAGGAGGGAGACGCATTGAACTCAATAGTTTTCATGCAAGACGAGTCTCTACCGCACGTCGCTCGTGAAGTTCACGCGCTTCTCTGAAACACATTTGGAGAAGATCGAATTATCAGTCGATCTTTTCCAAATGCTTGGCCGGCACGATCACCTAATTTTACTTCCTGTGATCTCTGGTTGTGGGGATACCTGAAAGACAGGGTTTACTTGGGGAACATTCACACACGTGCTGATCTGAAGAGCAGCATTTCAAGAGATGTAGCCGGCATACCTATGGACATGCTTCGTTCTGCTGTGCAGAATGCAATCCTGCAATTTCAGACTGTTCTGGAAACTGATGGGCGCCATGTTGAGCCCCTTTTGTAGCAGTAATAGTGCCGCTATGTTATGGTATGATGTACCGTAGCAGCACATTAAAAGTGCTTGAGTTGAACTGATTCTACATTATTTCTCTTCTCCACGTCCTTAACATTAATGCAATCAAGTTTGGTGCTCGAACGACAATTAGTTTCCGTGTTATTACGTGTTAAATAGGGAAAGTTCAATTATATAGATATAACCACCAGGTACAATATCTATAATAATCGGAGGGGAGGAATAATATTGGAAGAGCGAGAATGTAGTGTTCGGATTAAAAAGATGTAAGACAAGGGTGCAGTCTTTCGCTCCTACTGTTCAGTCTGGTCATCGAGAAAACTTTGTCGGAAGTAAAAGAAGGTTACTAGAATTGGATTGAAATTAATGGTGAAAGGATATCAGTGATAAGCATCGCTGATGACATTGCTATCCTCAGTGAAAGTGAAGAATCGTTACAAAATCTGTTAAATGGAATAAACGTTCAATAAGTACAGAATATTAGAATAAACGGGAATAAGACAAAAGTAACGAGATGTAGGAGAAATAACAGTAGCGAGAAACTTAACATAAAATTGATCATAACGAAGTAGACGAAGTTGATGAATTGTGTTGCACTGGATGCAGAGTAACACATGGCGGACGATACAACGAGGGCATACTAAGCATTCTGGAACAGGCAAACCAGGGCTTTCTGGCTAACATAAGTTTACCGATATATAAGCCTTAATTTGAAGAAGAAATTTCTGAGATTCTACATTTGGAGCACAGATTTGTGTGTTAGGGAATTTTTCGCAGCGGGACATTCGGAACAGAAGAGCGTCAAATCGTTTGAGATATTGTACTGCAGAAGGATGTTGAAAATTAGGTGTACTGATAAGGAAAGAGGAATTTCTTTGCAGGATCGTTGGGGAATGGAACACTGATAAGGAGAAGAGATAGGATGTTAGAACTTTTGTTAAGGCATCAGGGAGTAACATCCATGGTACTGAAGGGACCTGTACAGGGTAAAAACTTTAGGGGAAGACAGGAATTGGAAAACGCCCAGAAAATAAATGAGGACATAGGATGCAAGTGCTATTCTGAAATGACGCTCGTGTCGCAGCTGCCTATGAGTGTGCGTGTCTCTGCTAATTATTGTTACAAATTTAGTGACATGAACTAAAAGTCCATTTTGTAAAATAGTCGCCAGAATGTGGCTGAATGGTTGTCAGTAGAAATATCGTGGCAAGATGCCGACGTCATCCGGTTACAGTTAATAAAAGTGATAATTTTAATTAGTCTAGAACTTCTGAAAATGTGTTTAATGCCGTCAGAAAGAGACGGAATAATCTTGACACGGCTAGTATCTCAAATTATTGTTCTGACCAGGGATCATCCTACTGATGTTGTATAACAATTTAAATAATACCTCAATAGTGTAAATCCCATTCAAAATAGCAAGTTGAAGTAACTGTGCCCAAATCACTTTTGCTAGTCACTTGAAAGTTTATAGACATTAATCTTACACACTGAATGCACTGAGTTTACGTCACTCCATCTGGAAAGAATATCACGTGTAGGGCAGTGCGCGATAAATTTGATGGCCAATGGTTAGCAACTGCGGTATTGTAATTTTACTTTAATGAACTTGATCCCAAGCAGGGGTCTAAGTGCAGGTTCTGTGCTGCTTCGTCATGATCCAACAAATCTTCCAAACTGTAAACTAAATTTAATTTCATACTGAATGAAAAAACTGTGGGGATTTTCCTTTTCTATGAAATTCTCAACTCATCCCTTACAACCGCTTAATTACAACAGTTTTTTTCCTTGCACTTAATGACTTAATGCAGATTAAACTAAATGATTAAATCAAATGCCGTTTCACAGTATTCTTGACAGTGAAATCATTTACTTCGCAATCGATTCTAGATAGAGAGTTTTTTTTAGTATCATGCATCCCTTCTCCCAATGGAATCTAACAATCGAAGCTGGTTCCTTTCTTTCCTGAAACTCACGGAGTAAAGAATAGATACACATCGCAGTTAACCCTGAGCACACTGTGTTCTTAAAAGCACTTCACCATCACCATCATCATCTCTGCTGCATAACGAAGACGAAGAATACCTCCTGCAGATATACAGTTACAGGGTATAAGACTGAAATGGTAGCGGCAGTGCTGTTACGAATGAGAAGGTTGTTTCATTAGACGTCTTAGTAGAAAAAAGGAGGGAAAAGAGGACTGCTCTGGAAAACAACTTTGCCAGTGAGGCTGGGGAGTAACCATTTCATAATGATTGACCTCTCACCTTGAGCCCCTATTCTGGTCACACTGTATTGCGAACATCGATATGTCATAACATGCCGAAAACGTGGAAATGTCTGTTTTTATTTAGTGTATGAATATTACCTCTTAGTTGAAATGGGGGCGACAAACGCGGTAATATTTAGCAGAAACCGCGCTATAGTACATATACATACGTTTTTGGGTGGGGTCCACCTTTAGGAAAACACAGTTTTCTTTTTTGTCCCAGACATGTTTCACTGCAGTTTGGTTTTGCATTTTATTGCTGTTAAACATAGGAATGTTCTTTACTGTTTATATATACGTCGGTATTAGTTTTTGAATCGCAATTTTACATTTTTGAAGAGCCCATAAAATTATGTAATCATACCTTCTTATCACATGGTGTGGGTTTTCGTGCTGTATTACGTTTTTACAGTGTCTGTTTCTCTTTACAGTTTTTCATCTGCAACCATATACAGCTTAATGTAGGCAAAATATTTACCCAAAATCACGATTTCTAAACAGTTATGGCTATGCCTGAAATTAATTAATTTTATGTGAAAAGTTGTGTGTGTGTGTGTGTGTATGTCTATTTACATTATGATAATCTGCACCTCCATTTTGCACAATAAAAGAAGACAATAATTTTGCAGGGACCCATCTTCACTACCAGTGTGGAATATTATAATCCTTTCTTCAGAACCAAACGGTGTTTGAATTTCTCCTTTTCAGCTATTCCAGTCTTGAACACTTCCTCTGTGACAATCGTGTACATTTTCTGTCGCATAAGGCTTTTTTTGTTCCTACCAATTCAACTTTTGCACAACACCAGCTGCCATCAATGTAATAAATAGTCCATCCAGTGTTGCGCGAGTGCCTTATTCCCTGCAAGAAGTCGCCTATTTTACCTGCTGTTTTGTTATTTTCCATCACCACAGGTCTTTTGTTGGACATTTTGTATCTGAACCCCAATTTTCGAATAGGACGCCAAAGGATTGTTTAACTCACGTCAGGAAAATCTCCCACTTCAACTTTTCTAACACGACTGCCACTGTTGGAAACTGCTTTTCCGCATAGGAGTCGTGGATTTTTCTTCTTATGACTCCCTGTGTAAACTTGGCCAATAGCAACTTCTGTCACCTACCAGAAAGCGTTTGATAAATGACATGAAGTTTCTCTGTATTCTCTCGAAATTCGCTCAAGTGTACATTCACTAATACCGAGACACTCAGAAGTTCTCTTTACTAGCTGTGATACAGAAGTGCAAGCACCCTGTTTTTTATTTTTATTTTTATTGTTTTTAGCACGCGGCTCATAAAACGCAAAAGCAAATAACTCAGAGGTGTGACATTAGAGCGTTATGTACATTTACCTCCATAAAAACGTAACACCTATGAAAGGCAGCACTTTTCGTCTTGTTAATATGCGTCACCATTAGACGAACTGCAGCAATACACATATTATTAGGACAAAATGACTAATTGGAATCGAAGGACAACTCGTCTGGAAGTTGAGCATGATTGTATCTTCTAAGTGTGCAAAGGAAATTTTTCTCCTAATTGCGGCCTGTCTTATGACACCTCAGATTTTACACTCGCGAAAAAATGGTTGAAGAAGCGCGCTTTCTCTTAAATATTACAGTGTATGGCGCTCCCTTTTCAGCTACAACGTAATATTCATACACCAAAGAAATGTAAATATTTCCTCGATTCCGGCAACGTATAACACATCGATGTTCGCCAAGCGATGTGACCAGAATATGAGCTCAAGATCAGGTGTCAATCATTATGTAATGGAGAAAATAATAGAGTATATGCGGGTGCACTAAACAGAGATGGACAATCTCGTCCAGTTTTTCTGAACTAATTCAATGGTGTTCGTTCCTTCGTGATAACCGTTCATTTTTACTCGTTTACCGTTCATATTTATATATAATTGTTATTGCTATATGGATTTTACATATCTTGTTTCTACATGGAATGAAACAATGGAGCCCATATTGGCGGTATGGAACGGAGGGGCGGAGGTGGTAGTACCATATCTCAGAGAGCATCACATTAGTCGTGTGACATGATAGTCTGCCTTTGCCCCGTAAGAGACCTCCCGGCCAATGACGCCAAAAGCTATTTCCATTTACATAGGCTGCCTTAAGTCGGGTTGACAGATGCTAGAGTAAGCTGAACGGAAGTACGGATTGCAGGACCTCTTTACGACCCACTGCAGATCTTCTCAGTCATTCACTAACGACGGACACTCATAGTCATAGTAAGCACAAACTCCGTTTGCAGTTCGTTCAGACAAAACAATATTTATATCTGCAAGGACAGTAACGAAACGAAATAACTGGAAGGGTACTATTCCCTGTTAAACCTATATTACTAATTTCCTTTTACAATTTACATATGTGTAAATTAACTGGGCAAGATAGTGCCACACTAGCTGCATGCGAAGTGAAAATTAATTTGGAATAATCACTACTTACGACACAGGAACTGAGAAACTGCATGCTAAAATTAGCATTGTACCAGCAACGGTTGCAACTACATAAATATGCTGGAAGTTCATCGGAGGTTCACGTGTGGAAAGAAACAAGGCTTCTCTTTTCTTCAAGGCTTTGACGATATAGCAAACGTCATTGCCTTGGAGATCCTTATAGTCGAAAAACATAACAATTTTTGATAAATCAACAGTTGGAAAGGGAGAATCCGTCATTAACAATCCAATACGATACATATTAATGTACCTTACTCACAAACGTGTTAGAAAATAAAATAAAATAAATATACAAAAGAAATGCTGTTATTTTAGATATATTTCCGTCATTTAAACTACTTTATAGGTTTCTGGGTTGACTGAAAACATCTTGGAAAAAAGTCTCTTCTATTTACCTTGCAAGTATAAAATATATGAGAGGATTATATTGATAAGTTTTCGTATTAATTGCTAACTGTCTTGTCGAAGAACCATCTCAGGGAGGATATTCCTGTATTCTAAGAAGATACAGCATGGGAGTTGTGGTATTCGCTATTTTTGGCTTCATTAAAACAGCAAATAGTTAACACTTTCAACCTGAAGGCAAATACTTGTTTATAAATAATGATTAATGTATAATAAGTCGTCGGATAGCGACGGTGGAATTTCATAAATAATGTAATTCGTCGTCGTTGGGCGGCAATATAAACAGAAGAATACGGATCGATATGCGATCCTTCAATATTTCGTTCTCTGGAGAACAAATGAAGCCTTGAGCGCTAAACACTTGTACCGTTCTTAAGTAAGACGGACGCAGATTTGTGGAAGTCTGATCAAGTTTTACTAAATGTATAAAAACGTGCTACGTCTAAGTTTAAAAGAAGAACTGTTATATCTTATCGTGACGACGCACGAGCGACTCAAGAGGACAATGTCTATATAAAAGAGCGCTCAATGGACATGAAACTGACATAAAAATATACCGTCATTGTAGTACTAAGCATGAAGTACTATATATGTTTTAGTTATAATAAATTTTTGTTCTGGAAATATTGAATCATTTAGCAGTGCTCATTCCTATCATCTCATCAGTATTATTTTCATTTTAATTATGCATTTTGCTAAGATTGCAGACACCAAGATCAGCAGTCCAATGTGCGTGTTACATTGGCAAAAAGAAAACTGTTTTATCGTCTATTTGCATTAGCTTTAATATTCAATTTCCCTTTTGTGTGATGTTACAGTTTTTGGGCCCTTAAGAACTTCCTGGTCCCTTAGGAAATTGTTTTGTCATAACAATAACATCACGACCGGGTATGATCGTATCTACGATCATGAAGTAATAATAAAGACGATAATGCAATTTCTTAATCAATAGCACGCTAGCTGTGACTGCTTCAACCCACGCGAAACTGCAAGTAAAGGCTATTGACATTTCGTAATGCAATATTTTATGACAATGGTCAATCAATGATTCTTACGCCAATTGAGACTGATAAAACAGTAAGCGAAATCTCAAATTCCAACTTTTCCAGTGAATAACAACATCACTTTTATTTTGTTACATCACAGATTGGATGGTGAATGGTTCCTATATATTAATAACGTTTATATTCCATGATGTCGTTGAACTATGACCTAACCGATATCTATGTCAAAGCTTTATTCTAATCGCTCAAGAATCCAAAGCACCGAATTTGTCTTTCAAAAATCTTTCAAAACTTCATGTGTGTATCAGGCAGTCGATGTTTATATTCCGAGTGTGACTTTACAAAACTGAAAAAACGAGTTATTCCTCTCAGTGATTTCATGGGATTTCTCAGAACCATCCTCCGCAATACTCGAGGGCTCGTATCCGCTAGCACATGAAGTCCATCTGGTCTTTGTTTAGTTGTGGTTCTTCCTTCGTGGTTCCACTTCATAATCGAATCACCAACAGTCGTCTTGGGCAGCTTTAGGGGTGCTTAAAATGTCCCTGATGAATTTGTTTCTCAGGTGACATCCAATGATTAGGCCAAGTTCGAAGTCACTGAGCTTTCCTGACTGATCTATTAGGCTCTGATAACAAGACAGTACTTCCCGCATCCTTACTTACTGGCAGGTCCAGCTCCGCCACTTCTGTCTTACATACTGGTATCTGTTTACCTTGGATCAGAGTGTAGCTATTCTAACTCGAGACTGGGAACGAGTTTAATTTCTCTTTCGTCCTAATAACGCAAATTACGATGAGGATCCTTCGTGTTACAGACTCCACGAGACATAGAAAGCATTGCGTAGTGTCACGAGCACCACTCAACGACGCCCCCACCCCCTCCCCCGCCTCACACACATACTCTCCCTTCCTTCAGCTCAGAACACAAGAAGTTTGTCAGTAACTGAGTCAAAGACTACTACGAGTGGTAGTGTGCCTCTCTCTTACTAGCCCGTTACTGGACGTTTCAGTAGGTAGAAGAAGTGGAGAACCTACTTGGCCGGTCAGAGTGGCCGAGCGGTTCTGGGCGCTTCAGTCTGGAACCGCGCAACCGCTTCTGTCGCAGATTCGAATGCCTCGGGCATGGGTGTGTGTGATGTCTTTAGGTTAGTTAGGCTTAAGTAGTACTAAGTTCTAGGGGACTGATGACATCAGATGTTAAGTCCCATAGTGGTCAGAGTTTTTTTTTTGGCGCTGTAATCGATAAACAAGCGTGCCTGTTTTTGCAATAATGAATCGACGCGTTTGAATTACGATGTAAATGTAAACATGTAAACCTTTGTGATCTGACAGTTGATACAGATGTTCAAACGTTACTTGAGTGTTGCAAATGTGGTTGAACAGTACAAATAATATGGCTACACGTTGGAATTTATGGTAAATAAGCTACTTATATGATAACGTAGTACTCTGTTTCGTATGGGGTTGATTGTGTTGAATCCCCAAATCATCGAAATGCTTGATTTCCGTGGCTGTCCTCGAAACCCCCCGTCAGGATGACTGATTTCTGTGTGTGTTTCCATCCAAACGGCGTAACTCTTGCGCTGGTCACTATGCGGCTACCGGCGTAAAACAAATGCAACCATTGTATTAAGGTAAAATGTCCACGAAATGACAGGAGCACCTGCCTTAGATAATCACAGAAATCAAGCACACCAATGGTGACCGACAAGGGAACTCACGGAAATCAAGCACCTCCCTGGTGAGGGGCAAATGGGACTCACCGATATCAGGCACCCCAGTTGAGAGAGGCAACGAGACTGACCGATATCAGTCACCTCTTTGCGAACAGGAAACTATTACATCCATGTTCTTGTTCCTGGGTAACAATAAAAACGTAGTTACTAACCAAAGATTGAAACGGCATACCATACTGTACAATAGAATCAAATCTGCAACGCTAAAGTAAATATCAAACATAAATATCAACCGTTCGAACACAAAGGTATACTTTTACATCGCAAACGAAATGCAGAAATAAATTATCGATTACAGCACCACCTATCACGAATGGAAAAAAAAGAGTACACCATACGTGCTTTTGTCGCTGAATCCGAATATGCAATAAAAATTGGTTAGGGGGTTTCTCACTTGAAATTACAAAGCAGACTGCGTCCACGCAGGAGTGGTGCTTAGAAGATGGCGAGTGGTTGTACAGACAGATGTACCCTTTACTAATATTAACTTCTCATCTACAACATTTTTTTCGTACGACGCGTCGTTTTCGAGATATTTAGTTGACTCAAGTTAAACACTCTGTATACCGAGGCCAATTCGACGTTTGTTGAATGCCGCCTTTATAGTCACATAATTTTTATGCCCAGCTATGCACTAAACGATTTAGTTGGCTTGTTTCACACATAGTCTTACAGAATTTTAAAACGTTGGCGCTGTCAATTGTTAGTGCGCCGGCTGGGGTGGCCGAGCGGTTCTAGGCACTACAGTCTGGAACCGCGCGACCACTACGGTCGCAGGTTCGAATCCTGCCTCGGGCATGGATGTGTGTGATGTCCTTAGGTTAGTTGGGTTTAAGTAGTTGTAAGTTCTAGGGGACTGATGACCTCAGATGTTAAGTCCCATAGTGCTCAGAGCCAATTGTTAGTGCGGTGCTGCAGATGAACAAATAGGGCCACTCTATCTGGCAGTAGGTTTCTGTACTATTTGCAGCCGAGAGAAGACAACGGAGCCATCAGTGTCTACATTTAGATTTGCATCTATACTTCACGACATACATGATGTTGTTGAGCGTACTTCGTGTATCATTGTGACGTCCCCTTTCCTGTTCCAGTCGTGGAAGAGAGAATGTTGGTAAGCCTCCGCGTCGCCTCAAACATCTTTCTGCCTTTGTGGCCTCTTCACAACATATTCGTAGCGGGAAAAAATAGGTTGGTTTTATTCTTCAGTTTCTCCCGGCGTATCTGTTGATCGAATAGTCCACGGGTGTGCTGCCGGTCCATAACGTCCAACGGGCACTATATTTCGGCGGCGCTCAGACATGTCGTCAGTGCACCCGACGACGGTGCCATGTCTAATCACCGAAATGTTGTGCCCGTTCGACATTACGGACCGGCAGTACAACAGTGGACTCTTCGATTAATATGTTAGTTGCTTCGTCAGGAAATTAACCAGCAAACTACACCGTGGTGCGCAACGCTTCTCTACTGACGTCTGCCACTGGATTTAGATGATCTTCTACGCTACTGCACGAACTCCTGACGAAACGCGCTGCTCTACCTTGGACCTTCCTATTTCCAGTACTGTCTGGTACTGGTCCCAAGTTGACGAGCAAGGTTCAAGTATTGACAGCTACCTCCTTAGCGTGTGGATTACACTTCCTGAGTATTCCCTTAATGTGCCTCAGACTGGCATCTGGCTTTCCAACCATTCGTTTATATGTCGTTTCACTTTAAACAGTTCCATACGCATACTGCCAGGTATTTAATTGATGTGACTGCTTCCTGTTCTTGTTCGTCAGTAGCTTAATCTACAATAATGAGTCATTTGACCTGCTCTCAGGTATTTAGTTGATGTGATCGTGTAATCATACAATAGTGAATCATTTGGTCTACGCGTATATATGAGCAGTGCATCAAATTTGTTTATTTATACCTGCACAACCACATTGAACGGTGCCCTGCGTGCAATGTGTTTCTTCTCAAGTCCTCGAACACTGTTACCGTTGTATAACGATGAGTACCAAGTCTCCATAGTACAACATACCTTTTCCATGCTTCGAGTATCATATGATTGTGTCCCTGCTCCCCTGTTATTCAGTTTCTTTGATGAGTGGTAAGCATGTGTAGTCCTCTAGAGCGGCGGCTTGTGTACCTGATTTTAAATGCAATTTGCACATAAGTGCTTAGTATAATGCATATTTTACCATGTTTATATGTTTCTCTTACAATTTTAAAGTTAAAACATAAAGATTCACCACTGCCTAAACGCCTGAAAAAATCAAAACTAAGGTAAATAATAAAATGCGGTCCACAGGAGTAATATGTTTCAACAACTGATTATGAAAATCATTTCAGACAAAAGGAACAAACTTCGATTTACGTTTAATATTACGTGGAAGTAATCCCATAAAAATTTCATTCAATATGCTAATTATTGTACATAAGATGATTGAACTTTAGCTCTCGGATACTACCGTACCGTGCTCCTTTCAGCGTCATACGTCTCTATCTAATTGAAACTTTCTCTGTCTTAATATGAAAAAGTAAACATCGGCGTAGTAGACTGCCTAAAGGAAGAAGAAAGGTTCAGAATTAATTTCCTACATTTCTTGTAACACGAGAAATTAAATGAGGTTTGGTCTCTGTCTACATACTGGAACCGCGGGCAAAAGACAATAACACTCTGAAAAGTACGTTGTCCGCCCACACCTAACGCGTTTACTGTCCCTCATGTTGACGGTGGCCCAACTGCTGTTTTATCACTTCGCTGTCATGATTGACGGAGACGTAATGTGTTCCTGAAAAGAGAAAATGCTCGACCGCGACCCGTTCATTATCTTTGAGCTTTTAATGTGCCTTTTACATACTGGGATGTTACCGTTTCACTGGCCTGGAATAACTAAATAAGAGTCAGTGCTGCGTATCCAATAAAACGCCGTTTACAGGCAGCCAGCGAAACACGAGAGCACCAACGTGGAAAGATGTGGGAACTTCATTTACAGCAGGAGATCGACTGCCGGCCACAATCTCGCCAGAGATACAACAGTACCGCCATTGTCTGTCCTCAGTCCCTCTTTTTTTTCAGTATAAATTTTCCTTTATTATATTGCCGTTATTATATTGCCTTTTCATGTTTGCATATTCGTTCCCCAACATTTTCTACTTGTTTCCTTTTCCTCTTTCGAAGGCATTTGTTTCTCATCATTAGTTCTATTCTCTGTATCCCTTGCTTATCCATTGGTCTTCTGGCTCTCTCTCTTTAACTTCTCAGACCTTGGGATCACTTCTCTTTCTAGCATTGCATGGTTACTTTCCTCAAGTCTGTCTTGACTTACCTCCTTTGTTCCAAGTGGCCGGGTGAGTTTCCTATCTAATTCAAGATTAGTAAATTTGGAAATTTGTTGTAAGTTCCTATGGGACCATACTGCTGAGGTCACTGGTTCCTTGGCTTACACACTACTTAATCTAATTGAAACGAACATACGGTGAGGACAACACACCCACCCATGCCCGAGGGAGGACTCGAACCTCCGACGGGGGGCAGCTGTGCGAACCGCGGCGTGGGGCCCTAGACCGCGCGGCTATACAGCGCTGCTCCTGATTAGTCCCATCTGGTCCGAACACAGTCTCTTTTTCGTAGTTGAACGTGCCTGTTGTTCAGGTGTTTTCCCTATGAGATACATTTTCGTACTGTTTGTAGTTTTGCCGGCTATTACTATCGAAAAAATGGCTCTGAGCACTATGGGACTTAACATCTGAGGTCATCAGTCCCCTAGAACTTAGAACTACTTAAACATAAGGACATCACACACATCCATGCCCGAGGCAGGATTCGAACCTGTGAACGTAGCGATCGCGTGGTTCCAGACTGGCGCGTCTAGAACCGCTCGGCCGCACTGGCCGGCTATTACTATCCATATTTGAATTTCGATTACGTAAAAAGCTAGAGTGTTTTATATCTCCGAAATATTTCCGTAGTCCCCTGAAGTGTTTCTGTGTCCATCAAGCTGCCTATTTCGTCTTCACGTTCATGTTTTTGGCATTTCAAAACCCTTTATCAGAGCATATCCTACTATATTCTACTTTATATACAACTATATATACTACTATATTCTACGGCATATGGGTCTAGCACCGTTTGGCGTTATAACAAAGGTACCAGTACTTCTACTCGAAGATAAATGATTGGCTCCTAATCGATTAAATGCGTTAATATTTACTGTTGAGCTCTAAGTTTTTTTAGTTGCTGACCTTCTTTCCTACACACCTAATAGCACGCTTACAGTGTGCAGCGAATAAAAAACTGTGATTATAAATAGACTATCGATTTATGGTAAACAGGTGTCTGACTAGTGAACATTTCTGTCTATGAAACATCGCCAAATTGCAATGTGGGCTTAACTTTACTTACATAGGTTTTCCTTTACAGGCTCACAGTTTTCAACGTTGTTTATCTTTACGGTGATTTTTTCTCCATTTTCTCAAATGCGAGGTATTGTTACATGTGTGTGGACTGAGAATTCTATTGCTAGAGAGAATCCAGAGTGTGTTTTCAGTGGTACATATTGTTTAGAAACGTGGATGAATCGGTGAGATTTGTGTAGGAGAGAGAGTACAGTCGAGTCAAAATATGGCACATTGGTGACATGCAGAGCGACAGTTGGAGATTAAATGCAAATTGGATAACGGGTAAAACTGAACAAGCGCCGCTCCTGACCACAATTTCAGATTAGTTGGATGTGCAGGACGGAAAATTTGAAACCATGATGTTTTGCTGTCAGATTTAGAGGAGCAAAATGCGGAGAAATAAGAAAAGAAATTTATGACTGAAGACAAAGACTGGCATTTGAAAATATAATTCAGATGTAGGAAGTGAGTAATAATTTCGAAGCTTTAGTGTCCTTGACAAAATTTAAATACTGTGCTCTGGATCTACTTCTTCCTCACGGACAAGCTGTCAGGAATTATTTTTATTGCCTCTCTGTCTATTCTTGTACATATCCTTATCGACTTTCCTTTCCGTTTCGTACTTGACTACGTTCAGATTATCTCAAAGCACACTGAACTGTCCCATTATGCTTTCTGTTTTAACATAGTGGACAACATAGAGAGAGAATGACAAACACGTCGACTGCCTTGCGCAGCAGCACCTGGCTGCGGTAGTGAACATGCTGCCATTCAGAGGGGAACGAGAGGGAAATGGCGATCCCATCAGTGACATGGTTGTCAGAGACAGAGTTGAAGTTCGCAAGGACAAATGCGGGCCAGTTCACCGGAGGTGTGATTTTGAGAAGTACTGTCCTGACATTTACCTTGAGCGAGAACCTAAATTTGTGTGATGTAATGGAGATTTGAAGCCTCTTCCTCCCAAATGTGGCTTCCTCCTCTTTGCAACCGCGGAGCTATATTCCGCCTACCAGGACATATGAGACGTATAACCAACACCTATGTATAGCAGAGATCCATTAACAGCTGTGGTCAAATGTACAACTACACGACACCAACCTCTGTATCAGTCAACGCCGGCCAGTGTGGCCGTGCGGTTCTACGCGCTTCAGTCTGGAACCGCGTGACCGCTACGGTCGCAGGTTCGAATCCTGCCTTGGGCATGGATGTGTATAATGTCCTTAGGTTAGTTAGGTTTAAGTAGTTCTAAGTTCTAGGGGACTGATGACCTCAGAACTTAAGTCGAATAGTGGCTCTGAGCACTATGGGACTCAACTGCTGAGGTCATTAGTCCCCTAGAACTTAGAACTAGTTAAACCTGACTAACCTAAGGACATCACAAACATCCATGTCCGAGGCAGGATTCGAATCTGCGACCGTAGCGGTCTTGCGGTTCCAGACTGCAGCGCCTTTAACCGCCCGGCCACTTCGGCCGGCTAAGTCGCATAGTGCTCAAAGCCATTTGAACCATTTATATCAGTCAACGACCGTTCATCTGGCTAATTAATTTGGGAGGAGATGAATCACTGAACTGAGTTAATTACGTTGGCAGCCATCCATCACCCGGACCAAACCAGTCTTGTTACACACACACACACACACACACACACACACACACACACACACGTAAATTTACGCTCCACCAAAACGACGGTTCGGTAGTTTTGGTTCAGCACATAAATGACGTAGTACATGGTAGGTTTACCGCTAGTATTGGTAGCATTGGTAGGAAAAGAAATAGAAGTAAATGTGCGTTTTCTTTTTGCACATAATTAGACTCTTGTGTGGTTCCATGTTAATCCATTGAGTATTTTATATCCTTACAAAATACAAATTGCATTTTATGAGTAATAGAGTTATTTGATAACGTAACTTCTGCGCTTTGATGCCACCAAAGCAATTACTTTTGATGTAAGCGCAGTTTATATACGGGAACATAAGAATATCTGTACAATTACTGTTGTTTTGTGCTCAATAGAACGTTCTTCTTCATGATCAAAAGGCAGGAGTTTCCTGTTACTATTGATAAGTGCGAAAGATGTTTATGAAGAACAGAAATATGTTTTTTATCAGCTCGACGAACTACTGAATCGATGTTTGATATGTTCTTCTTTTGCGTTTTTAGTATTAGTCTTTTTTGTGGTAGCTGTATTTTATAGTGCTATACAGTAAATATCTATTACTCTTTTTTATTTTATCACACCCCTCATCCACGTTGCAAATCAATAATTTCGGAATAAAAAGTTATTAAACATTGATAATTTCTATTTTGCTATATCTACCGTTTATTTTTAAGCAACAGGACTGGAGGATAACGATGTGGATGAAAAATATTCCGTAGGTTACGTGGCCCTCACTCTGTTTCTACATGGTTCATCGCTTCCAATTTCGTGTGTGTTGGGGCTTATGGGCGCTCAACGTCGAGGTCATCAGCGCCCTGACACGCATTAAAGGGAGCGAACGTGGGCAGACCTAATAAAACTGAGGCACTCACGCAAAGAAAGCAGGAAAAGAAGGAAAATGCTACACAAAAAAGTAAAACGTAAGGTAAGGAAAAACGTAGCAAAAAGAATTCCACAGTAAATTCTCATTGTCTGGCCCCTTACATAAAATATGGGCGAGCTTGTGACACAGTGAGCAAATTAAGATCCTCTCCCTAAAATCTTTGTAAAAACATTTGACAAGGCACAGAACTTTAAAACTTTAACCACATTCGTTCGAGTGTTTCGTAAAAGAGATGGCAGGTCCGCTGGCAAGTCAGCCGCGGCCCGCTGGTCAGAAAATAAAACGCAGTCCAATAAAACGTGGCGCACAGTGACCTGGACGCCACAAGCACCACACATTTGAGGGTCCTGTCGCCGGAGCGGGAAGCCATGCGTCATAGGGCTGTGGCCTATCCGAAGCCGAGTGAGGAGAACCTCGTCCCGTCGACGGGGCTGAAAGGAAGTACACCACACACGCGTTGTGGGCTTGACTAGACGGAGCTTATTGTCAGTCACTTCCAGCCACTCATCCTCCCACCGACGCATGACTCGTGAGCTCAACAGCGAGGTGAGTGCGTGCAAGGGGATAGCACACTGAGATACTTATGGATCGACACACGCCTCCTTGCCTGCGAGATCTGCCCTTTCATTCCCAGCAATGCCGACATGCCCCGGAACCCAGCAGAAAGCCACATCCTTCCCCAGTCGCTGTAGTTTGAGGAGAGCATCCTGGATGGACTGTAGTATTTTATCTGCTGGACACAAACGTTGCAATGAGTGGAGGGCACTGAGTGAATCGGAACAGACAAGAAATTTAGGACAGGAAGAATCTCTCATCTGCTCCACTTCCAGTTTCAAGGGGAACATAGTAAGAGACTGACTGCATACGAAAACGAAGCAACTGAATTGAGGCAACACCCAATAATTACGCAACATAACTAATTGGCAGGTAACTCGGTTACGATCTTAACTGACTTAAGCTACCGAGAAAACTATTATACACTCCTGGAAATGGAAAAAAGAACACATTGACACCGGTGTGTCAGACCCACCATACTTGCTCCGGACACTGCGAGAGGGCTGTACAAGCAATGATCACACGCACGGCACAGCGGACACACCAGGAACCGCGGTGTTGGCCGTCGAATGGCGCTAGCTGCGCAGCATTTGTGCACCGCCGCCGTCAGTGTCAGTCAGTTTGCCGTGGCATACGGAGCTCCATCGCAGTCTTTAACACTGGTAGCATGCCGCGACAGCGTGGACGTGAACCGTATGTGCAGTTGACGGACTTTGAGCGAGGGCGTATAGTGGGCATGCGGGAGGCCGGGTGGACGTACCGCCGAATTGCTCAACACGTGGGGCGTGAGGTCTCCACAGTACATCGATGTTGTCGCCAGTGGTCGGCGGAAGGTGCACGTGCCCGTCGACCTGGGACCGGACCGCAGCGACGCACGGATGCACGCCAAGACCGTAGGATCCTACGCAGTGCCGTAGGGGACCGCACCGCCACTTCCCAGCAAATTAGGGACACTGTTGCTCCTGGGGTATCGGCGAGGACCATTCGCAACCGTCTCCATGAAGCTGGGCTACGGTCCCGCACACCGTTAGGCCGTCTTCCGCTCACGCCCCAACATCGTGCAGCCCGCCTCCAGTGGTGTCGCGACAGGCGTGAATGGAGGGACGAATGGAGACGTGTCGTCTTCAGCGATGAGAGTCGCTTCTGCCTTGGTGCCAATGATGGTCGTATGCGTGTTTGGCGCCGTGCAGGTGAGCGCCACAATCAGGACTGCATACGACCGAGGCACACAGGGCCAACACCCGGCATCATGGTGTGGGGAGCGATCTCCTACACTGGCCGTACACCACTGGTGATCGTCGAGGGGACACTGAATACTGCACGGTACATCCAAACCGTCATCGAACCCATCGTTCTACCATTCCTAGACCGGCAAGGGAACTTGCTGTTCCAACAGGACAATGCACGTCCGCATGTATCCCGTGCCACCCAACGTGCTCTAGAAGGTGTAAGTCAACTACCCTGGCCAGCAAGATCTCCGGATCTGTCCCCCATTGAGCATGTTTGGGACTGGATGAAGCGTCGTCTCACGCGGTCTGCACGTCCAGCACGAACGCTGGTCCAACTGAGGCGCCAGGTGGAAATGGCATGGCAAGCCGTTCCACAGGACTACATCCAGCATCTCTACGATCGTCTCCATGGGAGAATAGCAGCCTGCATTGCTGCGAAAGGTGGATATACACTGTACTAGTGCCGACATTGTGCATGCTCTGTTGCCTGTGTCTATGTGCCTGTGGTTCTGTCAGTGTGATCATGTGATGTATCTGACCCCAGGAATGTGTCAATAAAGTTTCCCCTTCCTGGGACAATGAATTCACGGTGTTCTTATTTCAATTTCCAGAAGTGTATAACCTACGATAGAGATCAGAAACACAGCGAGTAACAGTCTAATGTTGCAGGCTGCATACTTTACATATCAAGGCGCTACTGTTACATCAATGCTAATGGGCTTCATACTCGTCGACTTGTTCTCTTTTATTGAAGCATGCAGGAGCATAAGGCCAGTTGTGACTTACTTTTAGTTTTTAATGCAAGCAGACGATCTAGCTGCTGCGGTGTCACATTGACAAGGCGAAATGACTGATTGTAGGGATCAGATGGCCCAACGAAGCAGTGTTTTATGACACTATAGAGTGTGTAACAACGAAAATTAATTGATGCAGTGTACAAAATTTGCAAATGACCTCCATTAGTGGAGGACTGCTGTCTTGAATAAATTTTATGCTGTAGTCGACGCTTGAAACGAAAAACATACATATTGCGTCCAGTGCAAACAAAATAGTTGTATTCTTGTTTATTGTACCTCCGCCATGAGACAGTATATGTGATGCATCAAACTAAAACTGGGTACAGAGCAGTGTCACTGTTGCATACCTGATACCAAAAAGCGCACTATTTCTGTATTCTTTTGGTCATTGTAACACTTATGAGCTAACAGAGAGCTGTGTAGCTCAGCATATAACTCGCTTCTCTAAATTTTTTGAAGGAAGTTATGGATTCATTTCAGTAATTAATCACCGAGACAGCACTTCATACCCATGTCGTGTCTTCTCGCACTGTTCAGTCCAGGGAATGTAACTCTGGGGAACGAGGAGGCTAAGGAGTGGGGCCTCTCCGACGAATCCAGCGGTCCTGAACTGTCAGCGTCGGATGTTGCGGAGGAAATGTTCTGGTGCAAAAACCACGTTTGTAGTCATTGCTGACATATTACTTCCTCCAACAAGACAGGTAATACTTCAACAAAAATGGGTGATAATGATCCCCATGTAATCTTTGTGGTAGGACATATGACCCTACTAATTTATCATCAATAACAGTTGCCCATATGTTGGTGGAGAAACGATGTTGATGACCCTTTCTGCAGCGGAACAGGGATTTTCATTAGCCCACTCATGCTGGTTATGAAAGTTCACAACGCCATCTCTTGTGAGCCCTGTCTCCTCGGTAAATAAAATGTTCAAAAAACCAATTGACCCGCAGCACGCTGTCAGTGGACAGAACTGCGTTCAGCTATATTGGTCTTCTGGCCACAGTTCCTGGATGTGCTTAAGATGGTTTGTATACGGCAACTGTGCATTTTGTACCTACCAGACTAGAAGATGACGTGTATCTTCTGCTGCTGCCAATCACCACATAATGGTTCCAGGTTTTTCACCAGTAAATGTAGCACATGCTCCTCCGTCGGAGGTGTGTGGACTGATCTTCTGGGGTGATAGAGAACCAGTATTCTTGATACACTGAAACAGTCGGCCAAACAGCTTGTCGGATGGTACTCTGTGATGTGGATATTTTCCGAGCGGAGGGCATGGGCTCACAGGCTACTTCCATTTGTTAAACTGTGACAGAAAATCATGTCTACCACATAAATTGTGGAGTCATATGCTTCCATTGCAAACATGTGGAACTGAAAAGGAAATGTGCTGACACATTCATGTACATGACACTAAAAACATCTTTGTAACAGTTAACATAACATCTAAGCCATTTTTGTAAATGGATGCAACACTACTCGACATGTTCAATGTTGCACAGTAACACACACTATCAAGACTGAAACTATAGTGCCTACAACACAGTGTAAACAACACAACTGTCTATAGACTGTCCAGTTCTCAGAATGATGTGTTACACTACAGTACGTCGATACAGAGAGACATATACGGTAGTGAACTCTGTCCACAGATCACTGAAGGGATGCGTACACTAATTGTTTCCTCGATGTTTGCTGTACAGACCGCCATCTGCTGGGCTAGAAACGCCTTCGGTAGTTGTCCTATCCAGCTGTCCTGATAGTACATGGTCATGTGCTTGTCACAAAACTCTGGTTTGTAGTGCTACGGGCTGGGAACGCCTTCAGTAATTGTCCTATCCAGCTGTCCTGATAGTACATGGTCATGTGCTTGTCGTAACACTCTGGGTTACAGGAATGACGATGCACGGTTCACATTTAGTTGACATACACAGTACACTTTATGTATAAGAAATTGTGATTTCTCACTGCACAGTTGGCATTTTGTGACTACAACTTGAGTTTTTTTCAAATCTACCAGATGCAGTCTCAATACTTGTAACACTGCAGTTTTCCTTCTGAGCCTATCGACATTCATGTGCTTTACACCGGGCTTATGAACTACTTTATATTGAAACTCACTCATTTTCAGTGTCTCTCTTCTTAGTCGACTTGGAGGGACTTTAAGTCCTAATAAGCACTTGAAGGATGCATCAGCTGTAACTACTTTAACTTTACAGCCATATAGGCAGTAAGAAAATATGAAGTACTATGTTTTAAAGCCAACATCTCCCTTTCCGTTATAGAAGAATTGCACTAAGCCCCATTCAGCTGCTGAGATGCCTAATCTAGTGGATATTCTTCTCTATCCACAGTTTGACTTAAGACACCGACAGCTGTATTTACATGCATCATACGATAATATAAATTATTCAGTAAAATCAAGAAAAATTAATACGGGATCTGAAATCCGTATCTCTTTCAAATTTTGAAATGCTATCTGACATTTTGGTGTATACAGAAACATAAGCCTTTTTTCAATAATCTAGTCAATGCTTCAGCAATTGTAGCATAGCCCTTGACGAATTTTCGGTAAATCTGCCAATCCAAGAATAATTACAATAGATAAACTGTGTGTGGAATTAAAAAATCATGTACAGCTGAAGAGAGATGAGGGTCCATCCTCACTCCATCTTGGCTACTAATATGCCGAAGGCAAGTAACTTGCGGCTGGACATAATGATATTTATCAACTCTTAATGTGAGTTGGGCTGCTTTCAATCTATCAAATACTTCACTTACACACTCCGCTTGTTTATCTGTGTCTTTTGATAAACGATGATCTCATCCAATAGAACATACATTTTTGTTCTGATTTAACCCTCAAAGGAATCCATCTGATGCGCACTGCAATTCGTCAAGCCCGACATAGTCAGGGATGAAATGACGGTTTTAATGTGGTTTCTTAAATAAAAACTTTTGAAGTAAACATCTTTTAATGCATAGACTGTAGTTTTCCTATTACATGATAAATAGTCTTGGTTGCTATCCACAACCATCTTCAGATCTGTAAACAGGTGGACGAAAAGTAGGCTAAGAAAATTTTATACAATCAAGTAGTATATAAAAAACTATATAAAAGCTGATCAGAAATATGAAGGGGAGCCAATTCTAATGGTAAAAGTGAACATGTGACATATCCATGGAACAGTGTGCTCCAAAATACAAAATACGTTAATGCTTATGTAACATTCAAAATTTAAAAATCGGTGCACATGTATTGGAAAAGTATAATAAGCTGCAGTAATTCAACGGAATGCATTTTAAGAACATGTCCATGAGCAAGCCAGGTTGTAGTACTACCGAAAGAACTTTAGACCGGAAATCTGAAAAAGCTTATCTCTGCATCCATGTGAATTTTAAAATTATAAAGGTAACAGTGACATAAAGTTAAAATTACAAGGTACGGATGTTGTATTACATCATTAACTGGCAACATGCCACATGTAGTGGGGCAAATCCTATGTAACTGGCAATATTACAAGATCAAAAGTCCAAGAAGGCTGTGCCTGAGTCATAACAATTTTTAAACTGTAAAAATGACAAGGGGATGAAGTTAAAGATCACAAGACAGGGAAGTTGCCTTATATAGCTAACGGCAACGTGCCATATGCAAAAGTCAGAACATACATGAGAATCAAATGATAAAAAATACATCAAAGTACAGCAAAGCGCTAAGAATATGAATAACGTACTCTAATCTCACAGGGTGGCGGTAATAAAGACAAATGGCCATTTGCATGAGTAAAAGTTGCATCAAAACTTCATTATTTGCAATAGTATGGCAGATGTTATAGTGGGAACCTTAGCAGGGGGCTTCTAAAAAACTGGAATAAATCTCTAATCCTGCAAGTCAAGTTTTCTTCCCTTTAGAGCATAATATAATATTTCTAGCCTTGATTAATGTCCTGCACCATAAGTCTTTCAGTGGTAATATGGAATCCAAATGCTTCTTTTATTTTGAGAACAGTTACGCTCTCTTGAAACACATATCAAAAGATCAGTCGTCTGTCTGGCTCGCATACTAGGTGCGCGTGCCTCCAATGCTGCTAACGGAACCTACTTTGGTCGGGCAGAGGGAGCACTTGCATAAGTCAATTGGTTTTGACGTGCCTTATGAGACTGGTGGACCTGTGGCATTGCCCTTTTATTCTTCAACTCGTGCACATTTTTTAAAGACGACTATTTCATACGACATGCAGGATCTTTCTTTTGTAAGCCAGGTTGTGGTATTTCTCTTTCATTTTAAGGCTGTCGATCACATAGCTTATCTATAAATTGACTACGAACTGTTTTTATCAGTTTGTTTACAGCAATAGAAAACATGACGGTTTTTGGAACCATTGTATGCACTAATTATAACACCTGCCACACTATCGCACATAACGAGCTTCTGATGCAAGTTTCTAGTTTCACTTGCCAGTTTCCTTTGCTACTGTCATCCTGCGAGATTACGGTATGCTGTTAATATTTTTAGCGATTCGCTGTACTTTGATGTGTTTTTTATCATTTGACTCTCATGTATGCTCTGTCTTTTACATAATGCATGTTGCCAATTGACTCCCCTGTTATTTTTATAGTTTTAAAATTATTTGAGCTTAGGTACAATCTTCTTGGATTTTATTCTTGAATTATTGCCAGTCACGTAGGATTTGCTCTACAAGCGGCTTGTTACCAGTTTAAGATACAATACAGCATCCCTGCCTTGTAATTTTAACCTAATGCCATTGCTATCTTTCTTATTTTAAAATTCACGTGGATACAGGGATAAACTTTCCAAAATTTATGATCTAAAATTCTTTCGGCAGGCCTACAACCTGGCTTGTTCACGGTTACGTTTTTAAACTATGTATTGTCTTTGGCTTGGTATTTGAAATGCATGCCATTGCATGACTACAGCTAATGACTCTTTCCAATGCAAATGCACCGTCTTTTTATATTTTGAACGGTATGTTACAAGTATTAACAAATTTTGTATTACACTGTTCGACGGATATGTCACAGGTTCACTTTTTGCTATTAGAATTGGCCCCCCCATTATGTTTCTGATCAGCTTTTATACAGTTTTTTATATCCTACTTGATTGTAGAAAATTTTCTAAGGCTACTTTGGGTCCATCTGTTTACAGCTTTGAAGATGGTCATAGATAACAACCAAAACGAGTTACCGTACCTTAATTGTATTAGAAAAATTGCGGTCACAGCATAAATTTCTTTCGCTTTAAATTTTTTTTATTTTATAAAGCCCTGAAGTATTGTAGTTCTGTTTGTTACCCGAAAGACATTCTGTGATGCTGGCAGTGACCGGATTATGTTGTAAAAGCAGCTTTCGGCCTATCTTCTGGACCCTCTTCGGTCTACTCATAACCACTCTTTAAATCTATCGTGGAAAAGACGTCAGATTGTCCCATGCTACCCAAAGCTACAGCTGTACTTGGAATCGAACATTCATAGGTTACTGTACTTCCATTAAAAAATACGGAATCACAATAAAATCTGTATTTTCTTGTTTCATCGAGTGACTTTTTCGGCACGATTACTATTGTTACTGACAAATGACTATCGGTGTGCGCTGTTAAGCACTATCGCTGTGCACTATTACGCCATCTTTAGGTTGCTGATATGTGAACTGTTCTATCAATGGATGCATATGTTGTGTAAACCTATACTGCTTACGGCGCACTGGTACGTGACTCCCGTTGGAATCGATGCTGTGTTATGCCTGTGGCTGGTAAAGGACCTTCTGAATTATACAAATCCCTGTACTGCACTAATAATGACTCCATGACTGACTAACCTTGTTACGTAACGCAGATATGCTGACGGTTTTGCTTAGCATTTATTTCTGACTCATCGATGTCCTGTCACCAAGTACCAGTAATGTAATGCTACCAACCGCTTCAGATGACTTACTTCGTTCCGATATCATCCAGGCTTACTAGCAACATAATTTGGCAATTTATTTCCATAGCATGTGTTATACTTATTTATATAAAACAGTACTGTTCATTCAACATGTCGTTACTTGACAGAAGTTCTGTTTAACATAAAACTTGTTGTGGAACATCAATATCTGTCTTAACCAAAATTAGCTTTCCTGTACGTGCTGATAATCTGTCACTCGAAATAGCTTTCGATGTACTTGTGTACAGTTTAGTTGGTACCACCACAAAGATGCGTGCACCTCTGACACAGAGCATTTGCAACTGATGTACCCATCGGAAACAAGTCACTGTTGAGTTCAACTGTTTGTCGTCGACGATCGATTTTAGCATGATGCATGACCAGGAAGTCTAGTGCGAGTATTGCAGAGTCCGCAGCTCGTGGTCGTGCGGTAGCGTTCTTGCTTTCCACGCCCGGGTTCCCGCGTTCGATTCCCGGCGGGGTCAGGGATTTTCTCTGCCTCGTGATGACTGGGTGTTGTGTGATGTCCTTAGGTTAGTTAGGTTTAAGTAGTTCTAAGTTCTAGGGGACTGATGACCATAGATGTTAAGTCCCATAGTGCTCAGAGCCATTTGAACCTTTTTTTCTTTTTTTAATATTGCAGAAAATCCCTGCCCCACAGTTGACAACACTTTCATTTGTTCCCGAAACAATGTGTTTCCTACTCTTAACTTGAGCTGTGTTGTCCCCATTGAGTCTATTTTATTACCTAAAAACAATCCTTCTCTGCGTACGTTTCTATGGTACTGCGATGTACTGGAAACGCTTCCTTACGGAAGGAACATTCCGTTGGCATTTAACTGTTTCTTTCTCGCACTGTCCTTGCTCTGTTTCCTAGATTCACAATCCCGAGCTTTACGCCCGTACTGTGGGCAATTATAACATTGTGATTCGTGACTCCTTTAAACGCCCATGCTGAACAGAACGGTAACATTTTACGGTCGGTGAACGTCATAGCGGCACTGTCCACTTCTTGTATTGGTGTAGCAACGCAAAGCGTTGTGGCTATTATCATCAGGATTTTCCATTCGCAACCCATCGTGGAAAATCAGGGTGGTTCTCTCCGAGAAACACATAAAACGCAGTATTTTCTGCTTCTTTGCGCAAGACTCTTGTCAGCATCTGATTTGTACGTCAGCTCATAATTCTACCTGTTAATTATGCGAATTCTATCAGAAAATAATTTCATTGTTTCACTCGGCCTCTGTGTTAAACTATTTTCTTCCCAAAAAAAAAGTTAACTGTTCTGTTTTCTACATCCATGACGCAAACTTTCGGCTGACTGAATGTGTAATTTATAGAGCACTTCAAGATACTAGATATAGGTTTTTGCCTCACCATTGAAATGTAAATTGTTCATCCGCAAGTATGTTTCATCTGACCAGCTACTTAATGTGGCTGCGGTTAATACTTCGTCTACAAACATAGCAACACCTTCTGTTGTTTTGCCGGAGAATGGAGTTACTAGATTTGAGGCTGAAGGATCAGTGGATGTCGAAGGAGAACTTACTAATGTTGCAGTCTCATACAACCCTACTGAGGCTGTTGCTCTGCCAATAAAGATTGTACTTGCGCTAGGTGTTCGGTAAGTGTTCATTGCTCCTGGCTATCCAACAACAATTTACAAAATTCCTCCGAAAGAGCATCAATCACTTCGTTAGTACCAGCTGCCCGTGTCTGTGCCATGTTTTTGTAGTTTACCTTTCCCACTTTTACATGATCAACTAGTATTATCTCCGTCAATAACTCAGTAGACACAGTTGCAAAAATAAAACAATTACTTTTAATTCCTACGCTTAATCAGACTGCGTGGCTACCCCGTGCGGCAAGAAAGGCATGCAAGAGTTCGTAACGTTTTCCCGTAAGTTTAAGTTTAATAAATACAACGGATAAGCATAACAGAAACTTTGGTCATCAACACTATTTTCTCCTCAACTATTTACAACAGTCTGTCGACAGTGGTATAACATTTCGATTCTGCGACTGTAGAAATCATGTGATTTTGAGACGAAGATCTCGTCGAGCCATATTCGGAGCGGACTTTCATCTGGAAAGGAAGTTGTTTGAAGGCTGTTCGATAGAGATGGGTTAAGGCTAAAAATCCGAGGTCGCATGATCAGGCGAAACTCCTGAACAATTTTTTTTTTAATCAGTCTAGCAGAACGGGGCGGAAGTTATCGTACCATCGTTTCTTCCTGGTCGTTGGTTGTTCTTGGATTGCGTCTGCAAGACGCCTCAGTTGTTCACAGTAAATATCAGCAGTGATGGCTATACCTTGGGAAAGTAATTCAGAGTAGACCACACCGTCGTTGTTCCACCAGGTGCCCAACATTATACTTTCTCGGTGCGCGCAGGTCTTTGTATGAAGAGTTGCTGCTTTGTTTAGGCTGAACCATTCCTTTCTTTTACTTTTTAGCGTAAAGGCACCATTTCTTGTCACCAGTAATGACAGAGGATAGGAATGGTCGCTGTTGTTTCCAAGCCAATTGAAGACGAGCAGGCAGAGATACGCGTAAGGCCACTCGCTCATTTTGGTGATTTTGGTTCAGAGCATGCGGTACTCATAACTGACTTTTGAACCTTCCCCCTTGCATGAAAGCCGCGCGGGGTAGGCTTGCGTTCTGAGGCGCCATGTCACGGTGCGCGCGGCCGCTCCCGTCGGAGGTTCGAGTCCTCCCTCGGGTATGGGTGTGTGTGTTCTCCTTAGGGACCGATGACCACAGCAGTTTGGTCCCACAGATCTTTACCACAAATTTACAAATTTTCCTTGCATGAAAATGTCGCACCATGCTGGAGTGATCACATTGGCCAGTTCTCGAACAACGACGTGGATCACTGTGGATTAACGCGTTAAACGGTCTTCATCAAACCCTGAAGGTGTTCCTGAACGTGGAGAGCTGCTAATGTCAAAACTAATCTCCATAAAACAAGAAAATCATTTTCTTGTCGTGCTTTGCCTAATGGCATTATCCTGACACAAGGTGCAAATGTTTCTGCCTGCTTCAGCTGCTGTCACCCTTCTATTGAACTCAAACATGTCGGAAATGCTAAGATTTCCCGACTTGCATTCCATTTTGTAGCTCCCGCAGCTCCACCCACTATCTCCAAATGACAAAATGACAATGTGTAAACTCATATAGCAACAGTGATCTACAAATAAAAACTGACAGTCGATAAATAAACCCACACCAACAGGAATACGAACATGCAAAACAAAAACACCAGGAACTTAGGCACGAACGTAATACAATTCTACGTGCACCGGATGGTCTGTTTTAGAATGCAGGTAACAGTCTAAAAGAAATACAAAAATAACAAGCATTAGAGTGCACATTGTGATGAACACTTGAGTATTTTAATTGTGTTTAACGTCCGGACACGTTTAAATAAGTGAAAAGACAACGACTGTGGTTTTCATAATTTTGATCAAAGGTTTGCGTTTGTATTCGTCAGGTACCGGCGTGTATTAATTTTACTGAAGTGTGTTGACTGTGTTCTCAGAACGCAATGCTCTCAGCATCACGCGTTACTCGATACGTCCGGTGTTTCCAGGGAACGCTATGTCGAGTGGTGCTAATGAACGTAATCACGTCGGCGCGCCTTTGTGCTCTGTCGCAGTGTCGGCCGCCTCGTGCGGTTCAGAGAGCCTCTCCCCGAATTCTGGCATGCACTTAACTGCAGTAGGGTCAATTATAGGATGCGGCCGCCATCTCAACTATGCACGCTCGCTTTGCTGATGTTCTATGGCATCGGGACTTGTCTACAAATACGCATTAATCATAGACATTCAACATTGTCGCTCACGGGTAAGAGGCGTTCCGTCTTGGTTAGCCACACGTCGTTAGCTGTTAACGCTTCGAACGATGCATCCATCCATCCTCGACCTAGTAGTAGGTCAGGCGAGTACAGTAGGGCCTGTCTTCCAAAGCAGCAGCAGTGGTGGGTCAATTTCACGTCTGATTTTCTAATTTCAAACTCAAGTGTTATCTTCAAAAATATTACTAAGACTTTAAAACACGATAGGAGTTACATTTATTAATCAACTAATACCATGTTCTCGTTCTTAGCGTTACCAAAGACGGAGATTAAAAGACACTCATTTCTTCTTCTTCACTGGAGTTCTTAACGATCTGACGTTTTGAAGCTCCAAAACGGGTATCAAGTGAGATGACTCCAAAGTTCAGAAACCTGTCTGCAACAGATGTTGCAACATTCCGTCTCTGCGAACTATAATATTCATTCCCAATCTTCGCTTCATATTTGAGAAGCAATGCATTATCTAATACCGTCCACGGCATGAAGACAATATATGGTACAGCGGATACCAATTACGTGTCACACTGTACCAACTTACTTATCGTAAGATCAGATTGGCTACTGTAGTAGAAGATGGACAGATCATTCTCACGCCAGTGCATTTCTGTTAACTATTAATCTGTGTTAAAATATAATGCACATTTAATTTACACTCTCAATAGTACGCTAGCACGCCATCAATTCAGACTGAAACGTGCTTGTTTGCCTAATCAGACTGAAAAATAGTCGTTTATATATTCAGACTAACCGTAGAATAAATCTTTGGAACTATATGGGGCCTATGATTGATAACGATTGCTGAGCTAGTAACAGCTGATCGTTTTTGTCCTACTAGAACACATTAGCAATTTCTCTCACCCATGTTTTATGGTTGCAATTGATCATCAACCAGTGTATAATGGCCATATTGCAAATGAATCATCTGACGCCTCAGTTTAAGAGAGAGAATTGTTATTGTGACCCTGCACAAGGTAACGCTAATTCGATACAGTCCTATTGGGGACTACTACTTGAACGTCGAATGTAATTTGCACCTTTGTGATTTAATCTACCTACTACCATTACGTTAGGAATGGGAAACTTGGTAATTTAAAAGGGAGCATTGGAAACTATAACTTTTATCGACATTCTCTGTCACCATTAACATCTAATTTAACAACAAAATTATGCAAAGTTGATGCACACTGCTGTCCCGTAAGAAGTCGTATCAGAGTGAAAATTGAGGGGAAGAAAGATCAGCATGAGATGAACTGTGTGCCTTAAGAAAATGGGTGCTACAACAGGGTGGAATACTAGCCACATAGGAGTGAGGCATATTCATTTATAGGAAGTATGGAAACCGACACAGAGCAGTGATATACTATTAGAAAAGAATATTTAGGAGCTAGTACTAGCCAATAGGAAAGTGGCCTTTTCCATCACCCATCTGATGCGTCCGTAAAAGATCTGATTAATTAATTCTCAGGGGCAGTATAAGCTTCATGCAGTTCCCAGTGCAGCGCTAAACGTAACGTCATTTATTTCCAGGTTCGGACATTAGACCTTGCAAATTGATAATGGAGAATAGTTTGATGTTTTACGTCTCCTTATTCCTAGTCGAGTCTAGATCAGACACGCAAGCTTTGTTTGGTTAGGAAAAAAAAAGGTTCAAATGGCTCTGAGCACTATGGGACCTAACATCTTAGGTCATCAGTCCCCTAGATCTTAGAACTACTTAAACCTAACTAACCTAAGGACATCATACACATCCATGCCCGAGGCAGGATTCGAACCTGCGACCGTAGCAGTCCCGCGGTTCCGGACTGCAGCGCCTAGAACCGCACAGCCACCGCGGCCGGCTGTTTGGTTAGCAATGGGTTCAAATTCAGATCACGATTTAAAACTAGACATGTCAGTTAATGGGTGTGATAATATCTTTGCAGTGTCACTTACTGTAATGAAGTTTAACTTATCTACTAGCGTTAAGGACCACCTTATCTCCAATAATGTGTATTATCATATTTGTTATGTGATGGAATTGGTTCACATCTGGACTGACTGCCACAAAGAGCCGTGTTGTCTAGTAGTCTCTCGTGGTACCCATTGCGTATAGTCAGGCGACTGTACTGCAAAGTGTTTAGAGGACCTGCGACACAGCTATGCTATGTTGGTTGCTGACAGATGTGGCCTACACTCTAGAACTCAGGCGTGGCACACTTTTTGTGCTATCGAGTGTATTTCATTGATTATAGTACCCATTAACTGTAAATCATATTGATTTTTGGCCGTTTTAATTCTGTGAGGTAATACCGATGACCAGAGGAAGTTTTAACAAAAAGTTCGTTTTATTTTATTTTTAGGTGTCCTTTCTGGTCAGCAATTCCTACTTTGTGCCTGTCCACAGCATTGCAAGAGAATATGAGTTCAGCTGTGTGTTGGGACGTATTCTACTCTGCTACGATAGAGGAGGGAGTAGAATGTCCATTAGCTTTCGTGGCACAATGACTGGGCACTCTAAAAAAAAATAACAGAGGACTTGGCAGAAGCACTTTCTTGTTTCGCCTACGTGACTTGTAGGGCGTACGATCGTGGAGAAACCTTCCTTCCCGCCAAATATTTAGGTGAGGTGTTTCACTGGCTCTCCACATTTCTTGGCAGGCGCTCAAAGAAGTTTCTGTTACCTACCTCTGTGCAGAAGGGCACTAGAAAGCTGCATTCCTGCGCACCCTTCTCGGAGTCTGATTTTACTAGATCAATACACAGACAAACGTGACAGGGGATTGGTCAGTCAGGACTGCAAAAAACGCGGCCATGGAACCTTCTTTTTCATTGCAGGGAAGTCAGATTGCAGTGGGGTCGCGGAGAGTGCAGTTCAGATTGTTTTGGGACGATATAGAGTAAGCAGTTGAGATCATGGAGAATAACTGTGATACAGAGTACAGTGGAGACACAGAAGTCATGGGGCAGCGATTTGCACATGCGCAGATGGCGGTAGTATCGCATACAAAAGGTATAAAGGGGCAGGGCATTGGCGGGGCTGTCATTCATACTCAGGTGTTTCGTGTGAAAAGGTTTCCGACGTGATTACGGGCACATGACGGGAAGTAACAGACATTAAACTCGGAATGGTAGTTGGAACTAGGTGCGTACGACAATCCATTTCGTAAATCGTTGGGGAGTTCAGTATTTCGATATCTACATTATCAAGAACTTGCGAGACTACCAAATTTAGAGCATTGTCTCTCATCGTGGAAAATGCAATGGCTGACGACTTTCACTCAACGACCGAGAGCACCCACTTTTGTGTAGAGTTGTGTAGAGTGCAGAGTGTTAACATACAAGAAAGACTGCATGAAATAACCGCAGAAATCAGTGAGGGACGTACGACGAACGTATAAGTTAGGACAATGCTGCGAAAGTTGATGTTAATGTGCCATGGCAGCAGACGACTGACACGAACGGCTGTGTTGACAGCACGTCATCGCTTGCCGCGCTCTGGGCTCGTGAACCTAGACATTGGGATACAGGGCCTGATTAGATGAGCCCCCATTTCAACTGGTAAGAGCTGAAGGTACGGTAAACTGGGCGCAGACCTCACGAAAGTATGGACCCAAGTTGTCAACAAGGCACTGTACAAGCTGGTTGTGGCTCCAAAATGGTGTAGCCTGTGATTACACAGAACGAACTGGATCCTCTGATCCAACTGATCATTGACTGCAAATGGTTATGTTCGGCTACCTGCAGACCACTTGCAGCTATTCAACGGCTTCATCTTCACAAACAACTATGGAATTCTTATGAACGACACTGCGTCATGTCACTGGTCCACATTTGCTTGCGACCTGTCTGAAGAACATTCTGGACACTTCGAGCGAACGATGTAACCGCACAGGTCGCCCGACGTGGATCCCATGGAACGTTTTTTGGACATAATCGAGAGACCAGTGCGTGCACAAAATGCTGCACCGGCAACTCTTTCGCAATTGCAGACGGTTGTAAAAGTAGCCTGGTTCAGTATTTCTGCAGGGGACTTCACAAGACTTGTTGAGCGCCGTACTGTGCTAGGTGAGCTGAGTTTATCATTGTCGCTGCTAGATGGCACAAGCGTACTGTGTTTACTCTGACACCTCACTGCTTTCTATGTATTGTTATCCATGTATGCACGACTATACTCGTAATAACAAGTCACAAAAAATATTATTGTAAAGAAATAGTATATACAAGGTGGTAAGGATACTTGTATCGTTACACACTACATTATCCATTCACTTCACAAGAGAATACATACTGTTGAGGTGAATTACACTTGCAATGATGACTGTTCCAAGTGTGGTATGTTCTGGTTGGTATTCTTGGAGCAAATAGTGATTCCTACATCGCCTCTTTGACGCAAAAGTGTTAAAAAATTGTTCATCAAATCTTCAGGGATCAAAACTGTATCTCGATTACAGCGTCAATAATTTTTCATCTGGCAACAACTAAATGTGCTAGCACTAAACTTCAGTAAGCATCCATAGCCGTAGCAATTTTTTAAGATGAACGACCTCCCTTCAAGGATACAGAGGGTTTGCCCTTATTTCAAACGACTATGGCGCGAGAAACAACTCATGTCCAGATATCAGAGAGTAAATTAAATCATCGAAAGGCGCAGCCTACTGAAATCAGCCCAACTGCACTTGTGACAGAATCTGTTATTATGCACCCAGAGCTTGACAAGGAGCTTTTTTCCTAGTTTTTCATTTCTTTCTACTGACTGGTTTGATGCGGCCCACCACGAATTCTTCTCCTGTGTCAATCCCTTCATCTCACAGTAAAACTTGCAGCCTGTAGCCTCAATTATATGAAGAATGTATTCCAATCTCTGTCTTACTCCACAATTGTTACCGTCTACACCTCCCCCTAGTACCAAGGAAGTTATTACCCAATGTCTCAACAGATGTCCTGTCATCCAGTCTCTTCTCCTTGTGAGTGTTTTCCCTTTCCTCTCCAATTCTGCCCCGAACCTCCTCATTCCTTACCTTATCAATCCGCCTAATTTTCAACACTTGTCTGCAGCACAAAATCTCAAACCATTCGATTCTCTTCTGTTCTGGTTTTCTCCCAGTCCATGTTTCAATACCATGCAATGGTGTGCTCCAAACATACATTCTCAGAAATTTCTTAAAGTTAAGGCCTGTGGCCGCGCGGGATTAGCCGAGCGGTCTGGGGCGCTGCAGTCACGGACTGTGCGGCTGGTCCCGGCGGAGGCTCGAGTCCTCCCTCGGACATGGGTGTGTGTGTTTGTCCTTAGGACAATTTAGGTTAAGTAGTGTGTAAGCTTAGGGACTGATGACCTTAGCCGTTAAGTCCCATAAGACTTCACACACATTTGAACATTTTTTAAGGCCTGTGTTTGATATTAGTCGACTTCTCTTGGCCGGGAATGCCCTTTATTCCAGTGCTAGTTTGCTTTTGATGTCCTCCTTGTTCCATCCATCATTGGTTACGTTGCTGCCTAGGTACTAGAATTCCTTTACTTCATCTATTTTGTGACTGTCAATCCTGATGTTAAGTTTCTCAGTCATCTCATTTCTGCTGCTTCTCATTAATTTCGTCTTTCTTTCGTCTCATCAGACTGTACATTCTTCAGCAGACCCTGTCATTCTTCTTCACTTTCACTCAGGATAGCAAAGTTATCAGTGAATCTTATCAATGATATCCTTTCACCATGGATTGTAATTGCATGTTTGGCCATTTCTTTTATTTCCGTCATTGCTCCTTCAATGAAAATTAGGGCGAAAAACTACATTTCTGCCTTATACCTTTTGTAATCGGAGCACTTCGTTCTTGGTCTTCAACTCTTATTATTCCCTCTTGGCTCTTGTACATATTGTATATTAGCTGTCTCTCCCTATACCTTACTCCCATTTTTCTCAGAATTTCGAACAGCTGGCACCATTTGACATTGTCAAACGCTTTTCCCAGATCGACAAATCCTATGAACGTGTCTTGATTTTTCTTTAGTATTGCTACCATTATCGACCGCATCCCTTCCCTAAAGCAAAACTGATCGTCTTTTAACACATTCTTAGTTCTCTTTCCCATTCTTCTGTGCATGAATCTTGTCAGTAACTTGGATACATGAGCTGTTAAGCTGACTGTGCACTTGTCAGCTCTAGCAAAATGGTTCAAATGGCTCTGAGCACTATGGGACTTAACATCTGTGGTCATCAGTCCCCTAGAACTTAGAACTACTTAAACCTAACTAACCTAAGGACATCACACACATCCATGCCCGAGGCAGGATTCGAACCTGCGACCGTAGCAGTCGCGCGGTTCTGGTCTGAGCGCCTAGAACCGCTAGACCACCGCGGCCGGCAGCTCTAGCAGTCTTCGGAATTGTGTGTACGATATTTTTCCGAAAGTCAGATGGTATATCGGCATACTCATACAGTGTACATAACAATGTGAATAGTCGCTTTGCTGCCACTTACCCCATTGATTTTAGCACTTCTGACGGTATGTTATCTGTTACTTC
Source organism: Schistocerca nitens (assembly GCF_023898315.1). NCBI lineage: Eukaryota > Metazoa > Arthropoda > Insecta > Orthoptera > Acrididae > Schistocerca > Schistocerca nitens. Next base: position 229,488,414 of record NC_064621.1, on the reverse strand, counting down.
TGCCTTATTCAATTTTAACTCTTCCAAAGCTCTTTTACATTTTGACTGTAATACTGTATCCTCTACATCTTCTATATCGACTCGTATTTCATCATCTATCACATCATTCGACAAGACTTTCGCCTCATAGAAGCCTTCAGTGTACTCTTTCCTTCTATTTACTCTCTCCTGTATATCTGACAGTGCAAGTCCCATTGCAATCTCAATTTTAGCACCCTTGCTTTTAATTTCACTGTTTGTTTTATCTTTTCTGTATGCTGACTTAGTCCTTCAGGAAATCATTTCTTTTTTGATTTCTTCACATTTTGCATGTAGTCATTTCACCTTAGCTCCCATGTACTTCCTATTTATTTCATTCCTAAGTGACTTTTATTTGCTGAATTTCTCTGGACATTTTTGTACTTACTTCATTCATTGATCAATTGAATGTGAATGTGTGAAATCTTATGGGACTTAACTGCTAAGGTCATCAGTCCCTAAGCTTACACACTACTTAACCTAAATTATCCTAAGAACAGACACACGTACCCATGCCCAAGGGAGGACTCGAACCTCCGCCGGGGCCAGTCTGATCAATTGAATTATTTCTTCTCTTACCCACTGTTTCTTGGCAGTTACCTTCTTCGTACCTATGTTTTTCATTCCAACTTATGTGATTGCCCTGTTTAGAAACGGCCACTCCTCTTCAACTGAAGCACCTACCGAGTTATTCTTTATCGTACTCTCTATAGCCTCAAAGGTCTATCTCTTCAGTCCTTAGTACTTATGTATTTCACTTCTTTGTGCATTGATTCTTCCTGATTAGCTGGTTGTTGAGTTAGATGTTCATGTTGCTAATTGCACATTATTCTCAACCCGGAAATGCTTGAAGTGAGTGACTGTTCAATGTGCATAAACACACAGCTCGAAATTAATGAAGTTGTGAGATTGCGCCACCCACCAACCAGCTAAATTGAGTAATGCCTGCCACCACTAGACCCGTGTGGTCGCGCTGTAGCAGTAATGTCCCATAATACACCAACTGTACATTCAGAGACAACTTATGTAATTTTCTACTGTCACGCCTCAGTCAGGGTGGATTACAAATGTCGACGTAAGCTCCGGCTGTCGCCTTTGTTGTGTCGGTCAAGTCGGGAACCCTGACCACCAATGCCCAGTGATCAGATTCTGGCTTTTGTCGCGAGACAATAGGGACGTGTAGTCAGCTGGTTCCTCTGAACTGGTCGCGAGTGAGTCTCGGTGGCCCTAAATAGCTTTTCCGGGCCGCCACGGTGTGTGAGGAGCCTTATAGTGAACCAGGCTGTCGGCATGGTGCGTTCATCCGCGCACGTTCTGTGGTCGACGGGGGATGGATGGGGGATGGGGGGCAGCAGACGCCCCCTTAAACCATAGCCTCGCAGCAAGCTCGGATGGACCTGGTGTTCGTCACGCCAGCGTCTGCTTTCCCGTCGGCCGTCGAGACTGGGGTCTGGCTAGCGTGACGCCAATCGTGCTGACACGATCTCAAACGCAGCTACCAGTGGGAAATAGTGTTTGGTCCTCTTGTAAGTAGGCTGTTTAGGTTTTTATATTGGTAACGCCACGTAGCGCTCTGTATGAAAATCAATGGTTGAGCTGTGTGCAGTCTGTGGCTGGTTAGCATTGTTGTAATATTCGCTATTGTAGTGTTGGGCAGTTGGCTTTAACAGCGCGTAGCGTTGGGCAGTTGAAGGTGAGCCGCCATTAGAGGTGGACGTGGGGAGAGAGATGACGGAATTCTGAGTGTGGACGATCTGGACGTGTTTCCATCAAAGAGTAAATTTGTAATATTGGATGCCATGAACTGCTATATATATTATGACTGGAATAGAAGGGAGAACCGATAGTGGTACTCAGGGTACCCTCCGCCACACACCGTGAGGTGGCTTGCGGAGTATGGATGTAGACTTTTGAACACTGTTAAGGTAAATACTTTGTTTGTTCTTTATCATAATCTTTCATTTTGCTAACTATGCCTATCAGTAGTTAGTGCCTTCAGTAGTTAGAATCTTTTATTTAGCTGGCAGTATTGGCGCTCGCTGTATTGCAGTAGTTTGTGTAACGAAGATTTTTGTGAGGTAAGTGGTTCATGAAAGGTATAGGTTATTGTTAGTCAGGGCCATTCTTTTGTAGGGATTATTAAAAGTCAGATTGCGTTGCGCTAAAAATATTGTGTGCCAGTTTAGTTCAAATGGTTCAAATGGCTCTGAGCACTATGGGACTCAACTGCTGAGGTCATAAGTCCCCTAGAACTTAGAACTACTTAAACCTAACTAACCTAAGGACAACACACACATCCATGCCCGAGGCAGGATTCGAACCTGCGACCGTAGCGGTCGCGCGGTTCCAGACTGTAGCGTCAGAACCGCTCGGCCACCAGCGGCCGGCTGTCAGTTTAGTGTTGATCAGAATAAGTAAAGAGAGTAATGTCTGAGTACGTTCAGTTTTGCTCAGCTGTTTGAAAAGCAAATAATGTAAGAGGTTTATCAGCACAGTAATTCATAAACTTTTCTAAGGGGACGTTTCTAGATCTATCAACAATTACTGTATACAACTGTTAGTATTTGAATGTTTACTAAACAAAAGAAATTCTAATTACACAATTAAATGTTAAAGGCAAAATAAAATTTACATAATGGTCGGCGAATGCGTTACAAAATATGTTACTCGAGTCATTTACAATACAAACACGTCAGTATCTGTGTACATATTAAACTACGAAACAAGTCAGTTAAAAGTACAATGCGGTGATGAAAGTCTTCTGATACATCCTAATACCTTGTCAGACCTCCTTTTGCCTGGCTAATACGGCAACTCGACGTGGCATAGACTCAAAAAGGCCTTCGAAGCCCTCTGCAGAAATATTGATCCATGTTGCTTCTACAGCCGTTTGGGGTAGCGTCTTTTAATAGTAATCAAAACGTCCTCGGTTGCGTGTTAGAAACCCAACACCGCTTAAATTCTGATTAATAATCGACATTGGCAGCCGACGACTTTCGGCATAAGAGGTCACTCTCATTCTGCCAATGACGTTGTCAAAGAGGGAGGAAGAGCAAACAAAATTTCAGGGCACTCAATCGCCCCTTGGGTAGGAAATTGCCTTTAAGGGCATATTGTACCTCCGTAGGGGACAAAACATTAAAAAAATTTTTTTTGCTCATAAACATTTATTGGAATGTATTTTACTATGGAAATATATTTTCTAAGGGCATTTTAGCCATTAAAGACTTTAAATATTCATTTAAGGCCAGCACATGTTGCCACGCCCCCCTTTTGCCTTCTGTCAACTTCTTGAACGTCAAAACCCTAATTTGCTGTTTTGTGAAAATATTTCATGCTCACAGTTGGCTGTCCTGTTCATGCGCTGCATTCACTTGCTCCTTGCCTTCCGGAACCCAAATGAATCCTTTGAAAGTTTCATATGGTCTAGTATTCCTCAAACTGTATTTGTAGGTAAAGATACATTGAATTTGGGTGTTTATGATGCAGTTCTTTCATTTAATGATGGCAATGTGGGGAGAGATAGGCTGCTTCAAAATTAGGCATACAACCTGGGGATAATATGGTGATGGCATGTTCCGAATTGGATGCTGTCCGTGTGAATAAAGCAGATTATGAAGTGATTATCATAGCTGGGAAGGCAAGAATGCACTCAACGAATGCTACGAGAGCCAGGGAGGATGAAAAAAAATGCTTATTACCCAGGATGTGGTGCGAGGATATTCTAAGATCAGTAGCAAACTACGTTCATCTTTAAAATCGGATTCCTGAGATATTATTTTTTAATGATTAGGTGCATTTTTTTAGGAACCTACCATTATAGAACAGTGAAACTTACAGAAACTGGGCTGAACTTGTATTATGCACTTTTAAAAGAATTTCAGTTTAATATTATATAAATTATGAATTAATAAAGCTTAAATATGTGGGAAAAATCTTACAACATGTAAAAAATTCTCTAAAAAATAAATTATGCAAGCGGCTTATCTACAAAAATAGATCAATGGAGAGAGACTTGCTCCACCAGCCATTAAAATTTTATAACATTATCATAAACCGTTCACGAGATAAATGTGCCTGAAATTGACAAATTTAATATTTTAAGTATATAAGCTACAATCTCCCGTTAAAGGCGGAAGAATCAGCAATGATCAACGGCATGAGGATGCAGAAGGCAATATAAACCACTGCATTAACGACACATAACGTGTATCCACAGGAGATGTGGCCAGTAATAGAAAAAGTGTCATGATGATCTCTCCATTGGTAAAAGACTCTGGAAAAGTCCCCCATTCGGATCGCCAGGGGAGATGACCACGAGGAAAAGATTCAATAACCAATCAAACGATAACGTTCTACGAGTCAGGGCATGGAATGTCAAAAGTATAAATGTCGTAGGGAAGCTAGAAAATCTGAAAATGGAAATGCAAAGGCTCAATCTATATATAATAGGAGTCGGTGAAGTGGAATCGAAAGAAGACGAGGATTTTTGGTTCGATGGGTATAGGGTAATATCAACAGCAGCAGGAAATGGTATAAAAGGAGTAGGATTCGTTATAAATAGGAACGTAGGGCAGAGAGTGTGTTGCTGTGAACTGTTCAGTAATACGGTTGTTCTTATCAGAATAGATAGCAAACCAACACCGCAACCCCGCTAAACATGAAGAGATAGAGGAAGTATAGGAGGATATTGAAAAGGTAATACAGAACGTAAAGGGAGATGAAGATCTGATAGTCATGGGGGACTGGAATGCAGCTGTAAGGGAAGGAGAAGACGGGCTTGGGGCAAGAAACGAGAGACGAGAAAGACTAATTGAGCTGTGTAATAAATTTCAGCTAGTAATAGTGAATATGCTGTTCAAGAACCACAAGGAGAGGAGGTATTCTTGGAAATGGTCGGGTGAAACGGGAAGATTTCAGTTTATTACAACATCGTCGGACAGAGATTCCGAAATCAGATACAGGATTGTAAGCTGTACCCAGAAGCAGATATATACTCAGATTACAGTGTAGTAGTGGTAGTAGTGGCGAAAATTAGGCTGAATTTTAAGAGATTAGTCGGGAGGAATCAGTACACAAAGAAGTGGGATAGTGAGGTACTAAAGAATGACGAGATATTCTTGAAGTTCTCTACGCTATAGCGGAATGGACATCTTTAAAAAGGGGAAGCACATAAGCTAGAAAGAATAAGACAGGTACAAAGAAGGTCACTGTTAAGAAATCGTGGGGTAGCAGAAGAAATACTTCAGTTGATCAATGAAAGAAGGGAGTCTAAAAATGTTCAGAGAAATTCAGGAATATAGAAATGAAAGTCTCTTAGGACTGAAATAAATAGGAAATATCGGGAAGCTCAGGCGAAATGACTACTCGTAAATGTGAAGAAATCGAAAAAGAAATGATTCCCGGAAGGACTGAGTCAGCATATAGAAAAGTTAAACTTCGGCGGGATTAAAAGCAAGGGTGGTAATATAAGAGTGTAATGAGAGTTCCACAGTTAAATGCAAAGGAGAGAGCCGGATAGGTGGAAAGAGGACATTGACGGTCTCTATGAGGCGGAAGACTTGTCCGATTACGTGATAGTATTAGAATCAGAATTTAAGAGGACTTAAGATCAAATAAGGCAGAAGGGATAGATAACATTCCATCAGAATTTCTAAAATTATTGGGGGAAGTGGCAAAAAAACGACTATTCACGTACGTATGAAGAATGTGTGAATCTGGCGACATACTACATTACTTTCAGAAAATGTCATCCACAAAATTCCAAAAGCTGAACGAGCTGCCAAGTGCGAGATTTATCGCTCATTCATCTTAACAGCTCATGCATCCAAATTGCTGAGAAGAATAATATACAGAAGAATGGAAAAGAAAATTGAGGATGTGTTAGACAACGATCAGGTTTAGGAAGGGTAAAGGCACCAGAGAGGCCATTCTGAAGTTGCGGTTGTTCCGTGGCAATGTAAAATGGTGCAAGATACTCGAAATTCCGAGAAAAATAGGGTTAAGGTATAGCGAGAGAAGCGTAATATACATTATGTACAAGAGCCAAGAGGGAATAATAAGAGTGGACAACCAAGAACGAAATTCTTGGATTAGAAAGAGTGAAAAACAGTATGTAGTCATTCTCCCCTATATTTCAGTATGTACACTCTTTGACATAAAACTTGACCGGCGGCCGGCCGCTTCAGAGGCTAAGTCCGCGCCGATCGCGACATGGGACAAAAAAACTGGTCAACTCGCTAATTCTCTAAGTCCGGTATCTGCACAATCTGGCAACACTGTAGACTGCAGCACTTCCTGGAGGAAAACTTGTCCCATGATAGAGAAACTCTAGGCTGATTACGCCTGTGGTCTAGCGGTAGCGTGCGTTGTTTCTGTTTATAATGTCAGTGGATCGAGAGCAGCTGGCATAAAATATTTTTATAGCCTCTTCTGTCTGAATGCTGAAGACGTGAATGTAGTGGTAGCGCAGATTCAATCCATTTCGCTTTGTGACACACCGATATCAAAATTTTATCCAGTAACGATTTTGCGGCAGATTTCCTGCAGACTGTCCTCCTCTGGACGCCGTATGCGGCAAAGCTCCGGGATCCATTTGCTGGCTACTGGCAGCGGCCGTGGCGACAGCAGCGGCGCTGCACTCCCCCGTTCTTTATCGAAAGCGCCTGCTACCGCTCATCGCTTTTGATGATTTAAAACGCTTTATTATTAAATGTTGCTCCACAGAAAATTTCTACAATTTCCATTCACGCTCAAAAGCAACGGAGACAGACGCCGTGATTAGTAGGCGGGTATTATATTACATTAATCGGCAAGAGCTGAGTATGGCCCGAAATTAATTTTATAGACTGGGACGAAATTAAACCACCTAACTACATTCGATGAATTTATAAATGCTGCATACCTCGTTTCTTTTCCTTTCAAACTCAATTATTTGTGCAACTTTTGGTCAATGTTTGGATGTTTTCGTCAAGCCAGAGTGAGCGTCTGTGATGTAAAGTGTATTACAGTTCTTGTTTCATTCCTTATGGTAAGTCTATGCGATAAACTGTGTGAATACCTTGCAATGCATGCTCTGTAGCAGCGCAGGAACACTGCACACACCGAGCGAGGTGGCGCAGTGGTTAGACACTGGACTCGCATTCGGGAGGACGACGGTTCAATCCCGCGTCCGGCCATCCTGATTTAGGTTTTCCGTGATTTCCCTAAATCACTCCAGGCAAATGCCGGGATGGTTCCTCTGAAAGGGCACGGCCGACTTCCTTCCACATCCTTCTCTAATCCGATGAGACCGATGACCGCGCTGTCTGGTCTCCTTCCCCAAGCAACCAACCAACCAACACTGCACATTTGGAGTTCCATGTATGGGTTCATGAAGTAATTATTGTTGATCGGAAGTGATAGTTAAGGTCATCAGATTTAAACCAGAAAAATTTGTCGTTCTGAAGGTTTCAGAGAACGGAAAGGAATTGCTAACGCCGGTGTTAGAAAACGTCTACAGTTAAATGCTATTGCAAAAATTTAGAAGAAGGGAACTATATTAATGAACATGTGCACTTCATAAACAACCTTCTGACATGTTAGACCTATATGACGAACAAAGCTCAAATTTATATCGTTGACAGTCGGTTTGAATCTTTTCAGGGTCTATTTTACAGTGAAGCACCTTGGAATTTGCAAAGCAGAAATCCATGATATTAACTTAATTTACTAAGTCGAAATCGGACGAAGATTGATGTTTAAAGGCATTCTTCAGATTTCGCATAAGAACTTTTTACTAGCAGTTTGCAACTCCGTTAATTAAAATGGAAACTAAAAGGTTGTAGTCAGCGGCTTCTACCGTGATTCGAACTGCAACGCACAAGGGAACCTCTGAGCTAACGACACACTGGCGGCCAGAGGCGGAATATAGTCACTGCGATGTTGCCTGAGCCTCAAAATGCAACCTTAAACACACGAACAGAGGAGGTGGAGATTACTGTTTTAACGTCCCGTCGACAACGATGTCATTAGAGACGGAGCACAAGCTCGGATTAGGGAAGGATGGGGAAGGAAATCGGCCGTGCCCTTCCTAAGGAACCATCCCGGCATTTGCCTGAAGCGATTTAGGGAAATCATTGAAAACCTAAATCAGGATGGCCGGGCGCGGGATTGCACCGTCGTCCTCCCGAATGCACACACAAACAGGTGTTACTTATGTGAAGAACGCCGTTCTTGGAGTCCAGAAATTAAATATACTTTCTAATTGTGTCATCTTGCAGTGGATTATATCCTACGAGTCTTCGGTGTGGAAAACGAATGTCAGGTGAATTTAGCGAGGTAACGCCGACCTACACCCGGAAGTAAATGCACTATCAGAGTGTTGACAAATACTTGCTACGACTCTGCCATTTCTAGGCTCTCTGACGAGGCAGCTCTTCAGCGAAATGCTTGCCGTGATTCTCCGATACGGTTCTTCAGAGTGGAGACGCGCGCGCACGTTTGGTTTTTATGCGGCGTTCTCCCCTGATGGTTTCTGACGTCGCCTTGTGGGCTATGTATACATATGAGACATTCAATTATCATTAATCCTGAATGATACAAGTTTCAGCTTCCGGCGTGGAAGAAGGCTGTTGACGCCGACATTATATCATTTCAACGTAGGGAAAGCAAAACGGATCATTCAATGTTTCTCATTCAACATAAAGCATGTGAGATAATTTTCCGTAAAGTTCATAATCATCTAAAAATACAAACGAAGTAAAAATACACCGGAAGCTTATTCGAATTGAATATAACGCTTTGCACCTCGATGTCGAATTTGTCCACTTGCAATATTTTGCAGCATACGCATAGAATGTCATGATTACCACGAGAATGAAGAAATATGTTGGTAAGGATGGAAGCAAGAAGAGACGCAGTCAACAAATATTCTATTCCTCATGGCATTCATTTCATTTGACACGTAAGAAGAGGTAAAGCGGGAATTTACTTTCGTTAACACGAAAGATATGCCGCACATATTGATAACGAGGAAGTCTGCGTCTTCATACGTTTCCTCCTTGAAATCTGTATGCTCTATTATATACTAAGTAGCCCGATCATTGTTTCAGTAATGTTACCCTCTTGTTTGACCCCGTAACGATGAACAGATTCCAAATGCATGTCTCCCTTCCTGGGTTGTTTTTTGTGTTTTATTGCTTGGAATTCGTGAAGCAGACCACTGTGCCTTCCCCCATCGTGGGTTAGGTCTCAAAACTAAACCGCTTTGTATCCAATGGCATAATTTATTCAGACAGCATCAGCATAAGACTATCAAACAAAGCCTTCCATTTACAGTTGCAGCACTCTAACCAGCACTGACCAAAGTGTAATCCACGGTCATGGTCCTAAATTACCAGCTGTCTGCTACTGTGGCAAAGTCCGTACTACACTTTCGATTCCGCAGCACCATTTTATCTGGTAACACTGTGTAGTTGCACAGTTGTGCTACCAGGTCTGTCCTCACACTGTCAACTTTACGTATCTCACTTCTCCTGTAGCGTAGATCACGAGGAGCCGAAGTAAATGAGTGTATTCTGCATGACGTAACATTCAGTATTCCCTTCTTTCATAGCCACTCTTTATGTGCATCGATACCAAATAGGAATGCGAAAACTCTTGCGAGTGAGAGAATGACAATAACAATCGTAACAAGAACAAGCAAATAATGAATGATGTTTATTCCAACGCAGAACGAGAATGGCTTTAAATATAAAAATCTGTATCTATATCCATATCTATTGATCTTTGAGTTGGCACAATGCAAATATATTCTTAGCATTTAGTTACTGAATTTAGTTCTGGATGTTTGCAGAGAAAAGGAAAAGTCGGTACTTCTCGCTAGTGTAATATAATGTGAACCAGCAACTACCCTTTCCTTAGAACACGACTCAAGCAGGTCCTCAAGTAGGTAGCAAGGCACTGCTGCATTCTGTTCCCTGACATTGCTCTGATGACGGTTAATGCAGATAGTTCCGATTATCAAATACGAAACGTATTGCAGGTTAGTTCCTAGGATAGTAACATTAAATTTGCGTTGTAGACGGCACATGAACGTGACGACTATCCATATTACTCATCAATATAAAAAGACAATATTTTGGGAATTTAGCAGGATTACTCAAAATGAATTCTGAAATTGGGTGACTGACTGCACAGGTGCTAAACGTCGTCAAGAGTATACGATGTCCTAATCGCATTAGGAATATGAAGATCGTCTTCGACAGCTCGCAACTTTCACATTGCTATCTCCACCCTACTCCAGACAGCCCTCGGTGGAGTTGCACTACGTTGCCGATGTTATGGAAGGCCTTCAAACCGACAACAGACCACATATTGAAAAATACAAGCGAATTCTCTTGCAGCGTAAGCTTATTGTAACTAATCTAAAAATTATTGGAGAGGAACATTGTCCTATTCAAAAAAAGTAAAATGTTACACACTGTTGACGTCAAACGGACATTATCTATGTCCTGTCTTGTGTCCTACTCATCTATAATATCAAGTGTACTATGAAAATGATTATATATAATGGATGATAAGGTAATGCATTAATACCAGATGGTGGGGGCCGGCCAGTGTGGCCGTGCGGTTCTAGGCGCTTCAGTCTGGAACCGCGTGACCGCTACGGTCGCAGGTTCGAATCCTGCCTCGGGCATGGATGTGAGTGATGTCCTTAGGTTAGTTAGGTTTAAGTAGTTCTAAGTTCTAGGGGACTGATGACCTTAGAAGTTAAGTCCCATAGTGCTCAGAGCCATTTGAACCATTTGAACTATTTAACACAAAATGACATTAAAAATTAAAGTTATTCACGAGCAGCTAGTTGAGAATATGTATGAACATTAAATGACACGACGAACCGTCTTGTTCTGCATATGGATTCAAACCCAGGTCATGCAGACTAAGCAAAGATTTCGTGACTGACGGAAACTAACAGTCATTCCTGATTAGGCATACAGAGAGTGATATACCTCGATTTTAGACAGTATCAGTTAGCAAATATCAACTTCAAATTGCATAACGCAAACATTTTTAACAGACGCGAATTCCTACCCAGCATCTATTGTCCCTGTTAACGAACTACGAGAGATGTTAAATATTGCTTCTTCACAAGTAACTTACTTGAAATGCCGTGAGGTAAAGCTGTGTGTTGGACACGGATTCGAACCCGGAACCTAATCGGATTGCTATCGAAGCACAGTCAAATGTGACATATCGGAATTTCCCGGCAGTATCTAGATGTTTTAACTGAAATGACGAGACGAAACATTAATTTTTTTCCTTCCCAGGACTCCAACCCGGCATCTATCGCTGTTATATTCTAGAGAAAACGAACGTTAAATATGGGTTTGTTGCACCAGCAGTGACATGTGAGCATGTTTGAACTGAAATAATATGACGAAGAGTTCAGCGCTCACTGGGAATAGAGCCCCACACATATCGTTGTTGACTACACACAAAGAGACGTCAGCTACCGAATTTTTCTCCACCAGCTGCTCAGAATAGCATCTTGAACTTACAGTCATCTCGCAAATAGTTCTGTGTCCCACTGGGTGTTAAAAACGTCAGATATCGTTAGTGTTGACAACGAATGAAAATACATTAAAAATCAAAATTATTATCCACCAGCAGATAGGTGTTCTCATGATAGAGCTTGATAATACATAATTAAATCTTTAGTGCCGGGCCAGGATTCGATCCCATTCACGCGTAATATGTGAAGGTGTTGAGGAATCTGCAGTTTTGAACAAACAACAAATTGTAGCCGAGCTGTATTGCCACGAAGGGATCAAATTCCGCGTTAAGGGCGGTCTGAGTTGCATTCCCAGTTTAGAACCAATTTTATCGACATACAGAAGCTCAAATAAAAGATGGAATAACTGTCCTGTGACCATACATAGCGTTTGTGTCGTCACTTGAAATAAATAAATAGTATAAGAAAGGTTACTGGTGATAGAGTTTCTACATGTCGCCACTCCAGACTTTATTGTGGTTCAACCTACCGTCTACTTGGTAAAGAAGGAATATCATCTTTAATGTGAATTTTCAGACCACGCAGCCATTATATCTCCTTCACTTGGTGTAGCCAGGAGAGAATGGAATCTGTCTCTCCCTATCTAAAATCATTGACGGAAGTGGGAATCGAACCCAGATCATAGGTATAACAACCTACCATCCATCCAACAGACCACGAAATCCTCTTCTCTGCGAGTCATTTTTCTATCGTAACGCAGGTGCGCCACACTGGATGAGAATTCTGACACACAGGCTCCCTGTAGTAATTTGCAGCATGTTCAGTAAATTCATTTACTTGGTTGACCGAATCACCATGAACTAGCTGCCTCGGCTACCCAGTGCATACATTCGACTATTTTGTAATCACAGAAATAAAATCACGTAACTGCCACCTACACACAACTGCCAACAGTGTAGGATGCAGAAGTTTAAATAGGAAGTGTTCCTTTCTACTTGAGCTATTCTATTGCGCTATCTGTTACTAGAAAACGTCGTTCAGTCCAAAAGAAAAGCTGTAACTGTTTGTCTCTCAGAAGTCAAGACCTGGCCATATGCGTAATCTCACAGTGCTGTGGAAGCCAAAAGTTCTGGAGGCATAGTTGCCGAGCTCCGGAGCTGCTGTAGCTATGTGTCAGCTTGTAGCATAGATAAGATGTCGCGAGTTCGAATACATTCATTGCTACATTTTTTAAAACGCAATTCTGCTCTCTGCTGAAGGTATCAATCTAATGGAACGTTGAACATAATTCCCTTCACCTCTCAACCCAAAGTAGTCGCATGTGGAAAAAGGGCTAACTACTGTGACATTTTGTTCTATTCAGGTTTAATAGACAGCAGGCAGCAGATGCATCTCGAAGATGTGCAGGGAGAGCGCATCGTGCCATAATATGTCAGAAAAGTATTTTCTACATTAGCCGTCGTGTGGTAGTGATATTTTATTCTTCTTCAAACTTTGTTTGACAGCTTTAACTCAGAACAAGTTTTCTACATGCATGTAATCAATAAACTGCATGTGCATTGTCAGACTGTCATAGGTAACATCAGAGAATTCGCATATATCGTTGATGATTAATTTCTCTCTCATGTTTACTATTGTTTTAACAACACTAAAGGAAACCTTACGAAAACTGTGCACTGTATTATAAGAAATGAAATAAAACTAACCATGATAACCTTACGACGAAAGCATCTGTCCACAAGCATGCCTCTATCGACACGAATTAGTAAAATACTACTGACTTAGATTTTGATTGGGTCTGTGTTTAATTGGTATGCTGTGTCATACTCAAGAGGTATGCAAATGTGGCATTTCATAAATATAGTTACGTATTCCTAGAAACCCAAAATTCGCTTGTCAGCAGCGGAAAGAGGCATTACCTGTTGTGCAGCATTGTAAGTTTTTCAACATTGCACTATGAGCTGAAAGCATTTTCTTGCGATTTCCTTATTGATGTTTGATCTGACTGCTTGTAGCTCTTTCACAGAAGGGATAAAAACGTTACAGTCAGTGAGACCGGAACTGCGAACCGTAACAGACGCTTTTTCAGAGGTCAGCACGTTACCACAGAGCTGGCGAGGAGGTATGGGTCTTAGCTTCCTATTACGAGGGCAATAGTAACTAGAACTCGTAAACCGCTATTTGAAGGTCGAGATTAGTTGCGGTTTCCACCTGCAACGACTTTCCTGGGCTGGAAACCGTAAATTTTCAATCTTTTGTTACCCTTCAAGCGATAATAACTCAGATTATTCAATGGAAATGACAGGTAAAATCAAGTGAACTTTGAGGCTTAATTCCGTGCACACCAGGAAGTAACTCGTCGATCACAGAGTTGCCAAACATACGTTGCCTTGTTGCCAAATCTCAGTTACAGTACCAGCAGGAAGAAGACGAACCGATGTGATCCTACAGCGGTCTGGGAAGTGACCATAGCTGGTGTCTCCAAGTCGCGACTGCTACAGCCTGGATTACGTAATGCGTGTGATTCGCTTTCTGTAACTAGGTTTAGGGACTGGAGCGTAGTTACTAATAATACTCAGAACTGACTGCAAACTGAGCATCATAAATCAGCAACTCTCATTGTTGTTTTTATATTTCTTTCGTAAGTGTACTCAAAACTAAGAAAGTCATTCACAGGCGTTTTCGTGCCTCGCCGATAGTCGAGCACAACATACAAATAAAAATAAAAAAGAATGTGTGTGTGTGTGGCCACATTACCCAGCCCCAAGAGTGTGCTGTAACGGATGATGTGCTTAGCTTACAAAATTAGTCACGGTGGAAAAAATGCGAGTCTATTAAATGGTCAAGTAGAAGCAAGCTTCTGACGCAGAGATTATGCTATTCTCATGTCAGCAGGATGTAAAGACTCTTCTAGGCATCATAGGCTGGATGTGAAGCCATTTTGATTTTTCACAAATTCAGCAAAATTCTTAGTTCAAGAAAATCCACTGTGAAGTGTGAAGTTGCCGGATAATTCGATTATTACTGTTATTATTAATATCATTTTATTCATACCGCTGCTGTAACACAAGTGCTTGAACATCATTTAATGCTTTTTGGTCACTATAGATGTAGTTTCCCAAGAACAGGTTCTTTCCCTGTCTACGGAATCCTTTTCATGTTAATATCAAACACCAGCAATTACTCGTAGATTACTTTAAAACTAAAGTAATTGACGAAGACGTTACTTGGTAACAAAAACGCACTGCCTTTCTTCATTTACTTTCGCCTAGAAATGGCTATCGAGTACTGACAAACCAAAAGGCAAGAGATCTTACTGCCTTCCGATATACGTTGCTGTTAGTTCTTCCACATGATTTGGTCGACATGACCTGTTTCAAGTTGTGTATGACAGACAGTGTTTTAGAAAATCTATTGTTTCCCTTTGAAATAAACAGAAGTATTTTCATTCTAAGCTGTCCAAGTACAAAATTTTCGCAATATTAGTTCAAATTTAATATTCGCTTCTATAATGTAGGAAAGTATTTCACAGTCGCAAAACTCGCATCCGAAACTTTGACCTTACACTTAGTCGCTGACCATAAATTCTAGCTCAGAGTGACACCAGTTTAAATAACCTAATGTAGCGAAGACTGTTTGCCAGTGCTCTTTCTCACCGTAAAATACGCAATTCACTCATTTGGCTCCATAAGTACACTGTAACAGTAATTTCTGTGTGAAATTTGTCAGTAAGCTTTTGCCTTCCAACCGGCAAAATACGGCAGAGTACGGCCGGTAAACAATTCACAAACCACGATTTAGTAAACAATAAGACGATTTCTTTAAACATTGTCGAAGCTGAGGGAATTTAGTTTCTGCTTAAATCGTCTTAAGCAGCAACGTTCACAGATATCTCAAATAGGAAAAAGCTGAATATCCAGGTACGAAGGTTGTAAAACAAACTTCCCACAGTTTGTGTCAGGTTGATCTTTTCGTCTGATAAAACTGCTTAAGTATTTTGTCTAAGAGGTATTACAAGTAGTATCCCTGTAGCTGTGGGAATCATTGGTTGAAAACGAGTTTAACACCAATGGGTACAATGCTGCTAAATTTTCACAATTATTATCAACCTAAGTCTGAGTTCATCCACAAACTGAGGCGTATTTATAATATTGGAGCTAGACTGTGTATCCTTGTCTTTCTTGAGTGGTCATTGGAAGGCGTTTACACATACGTATACAATACTATGAATACTTCGAACGCTATGGTTAACGTTGCTCTCATAAACTACTTTTTTTTAAAATTCTTCTGGGTCTTCAGCGTGCAATATGTGTTGTAGATACAGTCTCAGACCAAAAAATTGACCGCTGAGTCGTTCACGTAAGGTGGACAATACAGTCGTGCTCCTCTCAGAATTCTATGTCTGGCAATATGCTCGATCTAGCAACATGTAGACTGCGGCACTTCCCAGAGGAAGTCTTGACTCCAGTCTTAGTACATTACTCTTGACTACGACCGTAATCTTGAGGTAAAACGCGAGACCAGCTAATATGATATTGTAGATTCGCTTGAGTTACACTCATAGCTTCAGCACCGAAAAGAAAGGGGCGATAAAAATTTTGTCGAAATGTGCTTTCGGTCGCCAGACGTCATATTAGCTGGTCTCGCGTTTTACCTGAAGACTACGGTCGTGTTCCAGCAGCGGTATGAATAAAATGATATTAATAATAACAGTAATAATCGAATTATCCACTTCACAGTGGATTTTCTCGAACTAAGAAATTTGCTGAATTTGTGAAAAATCAAAATGGCTTCACATCCAGCCTATGATGCCTAGAAGAGTCTTTACATCCTGCTGACATGAGAATAGCATAATCTCTGCGTCAGAAGCTTGCTTCTACTTGACCATTTAATAGACTCGCATTTTTTCCACCGTGACTAATTTTGTAAGCTAAGCACATCATCCGTTACAGCACACTCTTGGGGCTGGGTAATGTGGCCACAATGGTATGGTGGAACGAGCTATCACAGGTGCAATGCGTGGGTTCAGGCATTTACTTTTAAGAGGCACAAACAGATTTATTTTACCTCTGGTAACCTCAAGAGAAAGACGTTATAATCCAGAATCCGCATTAAACATCACGTTCCTTCATTACCAACTGGGCAGAGCCGGTTTACGTTGGGAAATGACACAGCGGAAGTCATGGTAAACAGAAATACAGTCGCCAGTAAGCTTACTTACATTAGAAAATTTTATTTTATTTGGTGAACCGATAGCCATTTAAAGGGCTAGGGCTGTTATTTTACTTGTACTTGATTGAACTAGAGACGTTTAAAATTTTGGTGCTGGACTGTGATTCGAATTCGCATCTCCTCTTTCGAGGATCTGAATCTCTCGGAACAGTACAGTTCAGTCATTTCGTTCCTTTTCCCAAGACTGCAATCTTCTCTAGGTCTCCTCCAAAGGTAAGTATGTGGGTCTGAAACCTGATCCAGTACAAAAATATTCATAATTTCATTTCTAGCTTTATCAAGTGCACACCCACCTGCTAGTGAAAATTAACGCGCAATTTCAATGTCTGTTCATGTGTTTCCAACAATCGCAACAGGTGTCGTTATTTCTGGTCAAACACGCACACATCTTACTGTTCATGAGTAAGCAACTGATACTTAAGTTATATTCGTGGATGCACGGTAGGTGTGCAGTTCGATTGTCGCTTAGGCACAAAAGTTTGTATCCTTATTTTAGATTCAGACACCTAGCGGCTCGTAAGAAAAACCGATACGTAACATTTGATTTTTCTTAGTTAACAATCGGATTACGTGTTAGGTTCGTATCTCCGTCACAGAACTTCACATCATGCACTTCATCTTTAAATGCATGCACACTTTGTTACTTCAGAATGGAGGTATATCAGACATCTTTCGTGGTTAGATAACAGGGACGAAAGGGTCTTGATAGGAGTCACGGTTTATTACAAAAATTGTCGTCTTTTATTTTCAAGTTTAGATTTGGTTACTGGTATTGGCCAAAATTTCGGTAATTCATGACTCTTCATGGCTAATCATCAATATGATGTGATTAGATTAGATTAGATTACATTAGATTAACTCTTGTTCCATAGATCATGAATACGACATTTCGTAATGATGTGGAACGTGTCATTTTAATGAAAGATTTCTCTAAATACCATGATTCAATTTCTTTACAACAATTTTTTACACTCTCATTGCTTTTTATTTATCTCTCTCTCTCTCTCTCTCCCTCACGCACACACACACACACACACACACACACACACACACACACATTCTTTTTTATTTTTATTTGTATGTTGTGCTCGACTATCGGCGAGACACGAAAACGCCTGTGAATGACTTTCTTAGTTTTGAGTACACTTACGAAAGAAATATAAAAACAACAATGAGAGTTACTGATTTATGATGCTCAGTTTGCAGTCAGTTCTGAGTATTATTAGTAACTACGCTCCAGTCCCTAAACCTAGTTACAGAAAGCGAATCAGACGCATTACGTATTCCAGGCCGTAGCAGCCGCGACTTGGAGACACCAGCTATGGTCACTTCCCAGACCGCTGTAGGATCACATCGGTTCGTCTTCTTCCTGCTGGTACTGTAACTGAGATTTGGCAACAAGGCAACGTATGTTTGGCAACTCTGTGATCGACGAGTTACTTCCTGGTGTGCACGGAATTAAGCCTCAAAGTTCACTTGATTTTACCTGTCATTTCCATTGAATAATCTGAGTTATTATCGCTTGAAGGGTAACAAAAGATTGAAAATTTACGGTTTCCAGCCCAGGAAAGTCGTTGCAGGTGGAAACCGCAACTAATCTCGACCTTCAAATAGCGGTTTACGAGTTCTAGTTACTATTGCCCTCGTAATAGGAAGCTAAGACCCATACCTCCTCGCCAGCTCTGTGGTAACGTGCTGACCTCTGAAAAAGCGTCTGTTACGGTTCGCAGTTCCGGTCTCACTGACTGTAACGTTTTTATCCCTTCTGTGAAAGAGCTACAAGCAGTCAGATCAAACATCAATAAGGAAATCGCAAGAAAATGCTTTCAGCTCATAGTGCAATGTTGAAAAACTTACAATGCTGCACAACAGGTAATGCCTCTTTCCGCTGCTGACAAGCGAATTTTGGGTTTCTAGGAATACGTAACTATATTTATGAAATGCCACATTTGCATACCTCTTGAGTATGACACAGCATACCAATTAAACACAGACCCAATCAAAATCTAAGTCAGTAGTATTTTACTAATTCGTGTCGATAGAGGCATGCTTGTGGACAGATGCTTTCGTCGTAAGGTTATCATGGTTAGTTTTATTTCATTTCTTATAATACAGTGCACAGTTTTCGTAAGGTTTCCTTTAGTGTTGTTAAAACAATAGTAAACATGAGAGAGAAATTAATCATCAACGATATATGCGAATTCTCTGATGTTACCTATGACAGTCTGACAATGCACATGCAGTTTATTGATTACATGCATGTAGAAAACTTGTTCTGAGTTAAAGCTGTCAAACAAAGTTTGAAGAAGAATAAAATATCACTACCACACGACGGCTAATGTAGAAAATACTTTTCTGACATATTATGGCACGATGCGCTCTCCCTGCACATCTTCGAGATGCATCTGCTGCCTGCTGTCTATTAAACCTGAATAGAACAAAATGTCACAGTAGTTAGCCCTTTTTCCACATGCGACTACTTTGGGTTGAGAGGTGAAGGGAATTATGTTCAACGTTCCATTAGATTGATACCTTCAGCAGAGAGCAGAATTGCGTTTTAAAAAATGTAGCAATGAATGTATTCGAACTCGCGACATCTTATCTATGCTACAAGCTGACACATAGCTACAGCAGCTCCGGAGCTCGGCAACTATGCCTCCAGAACTTTTGGCTTCCACAGCACTGTGAGATTACGCATATGGCCAGGTCTTGACTTCTGAGAGACAAACAGTTACAGCTTTTCTTTTGGACTGAACGACGTTTTCTAGTAACAGATAGCGCAATAGAATAGCTCAAGTAGAAAGGAACACTTCCTATTTAAACTTCTGCATCCTACACTGTTGGCAGTTGTGTGTAGGTGGCAGTTACGTGATTTTATTTCTGTGATTACAAAATAGTCGAATGTATGCACTGGGTAGCCGAGGCAGCTAGTTCATGGTGATTCGGTCAACCAAGTAAATGAATTTACTGAACATGCTGCAAATTACTACAGGGAGCCTGTGTGTCAGAATTCTCATCCAGTGTGGCGCACCTGCGTTACGATAGAAAAATGACTCGCAGAGAAGAGGATTTCGTGGTCTGTTGGATGGATGGTAGGTTGTTATACCTATGATCTGGGTTCGATTCCCACTTCCGTCAATGATTTTAGATAGGGAGAGACAGATTCCATTCTCTCCTGGCTACACCAAGTGAAGGAGATATAATGGCTGCGTGGTCTGAAAATTCACATTAAAGATGATATTCCTTCTTTACCAAGTAGACGGTAGGTTGAACCACAATAAAGTCTGGAGTGGCGACATGTAGAAACTCTATCACCAGTAACCTTTCTTATACTATTTATTTATTTCAAGTGACGACACAAACGCTATGTATGGTCACAGGACAGTTATTCCATCTTTTATTTGAGCTTCTGTATGTCGATAAAATTGGTTCTAAACTGGGAATGCAACTCAGACCGCCCTTAACGCGGAATTTGATCCCTTCGTGGCAATACAGCTCGGCTACAATTTGTTGTTTGTTCAAAACTGCAGATTCCTCAACACCTTCACATATTACGCGTGAATGGGATCGAATCCTGGCCCGGCACTAAAGATTTAATTATGTATTATCAAGCTCTATCATGAGAACACCTATCTGCTGGTGGATAATAATTTTGATTTTTAATGTATTTTCATTCGTTGTCAACACTAACGATATCTGACGTTTTTAACACCCAGTGGGACACAGAACTATTTGCGAGATGACTGTAAGTTCAAGATGCTATTCTGAGCAGCTGGTGGAGAAAAATTCGGTAGCTGACGTCTCTTTGTGTGTAGTCAACAACGATATGTGTGGGGCTCTATTCCCAGTGAGCGCTGAACTCTTCGTCATATTATTTCAGTTCAAACATGCTCACATGTCACTGCTGGTGCAACAAACCCATATTTAACGTTCGTTTTCTCTAGAATATAACAGCGATAGATGCCGGGTTGGAGTCCTGGGAAGGAAAAAAATTAATGTTTCGTCTCGTCATTTCAGTTAAAACATCTAGATACTGCCGGGAAATTCCGATATGTCACATTTGACTGTGCTTCGATAGCAATCCGATTAGGTTCCGGGTTCGAATCCGTGTCCAACACACAGCTTTACCTCACGGCATTTCAAGTAAGTTACTTGTGAAGAAGCAATATTTAACATCTCTCGTAGTTCGTTAACAGGGACAATAGATGCTGGGTAGGAATTCGCGTCTGTTAAAAATGTTTGCGTTATGCAATTTGAAGTTGATATTTGCTAACTGATACTGTCTAAAATCGAGGTATATCACTCTCTGTATGCCTAATCAGGAATGACTGTTAGTTTCCGTCAGTCACGAAATCTTTGCTTAGTCTGCATGACCTGGGTTTGAATCCATATGCAGAACAAGACGGTTCGTCGTGTCATTTAATGTTCATACATATTCTCAACTAGCTGCTCGTGAATAACTTTAATTTTTAATGTCATTTTGTGTTAAATAGTTCAAATGGTTCAAATGGCTCTGAGCACTATGGGACTTAACTTCTAAGGTCATCAGTCCCCTAGAACTTAGAACTACTTAAACCTAACTAACCTAAGGACATCACTCACATCCATGCCCGAGGCAGGATTCGAACCTGCGACCGTAGCGGTCACGCGGTTCCAGACTGAAGCGCCTAGAACCGCACGGCCACACTGGCCGGCCCCCACCATCTGGTATCAATGCATTACATTTATCATCCATTATATATAATCATTTTCATAGTACACTTGATATTATAGATGAGTAGGACACAAGACAGGACATAGATAATGTCCGTTTGACGTCAACAGTGTGTAACATTTTACTTTTTTTGAATAGGACAATGTTCCTCTCCAATAATTTTTAGATTAGTTACAATAAGCTTACGCTGCAAGAGAATTCGCTTGTATTTTTCAATATCTGGTCTGTTGTCGGTTTGAAGGCCTTCCATAACATCGGCAACGTAGTGCAACTCCACCGTGGGCTGTCTGGAGTAGGGTGGAGATAGCAATGTGAAAGTTGCGAGCTGTCGAAGACGATCTTCATATTCCTAATGCGATTAGGACATCGTATACTCTTGACGACGTTTAGCACCTGTGCAGTCAGTCACCCAATTTCAGAATTCATTTTGAGTAATCCTGCTAAATTCCCAAAATATTGTCTTTTTATATTGATGAGTAATATGGATAGTCGTCACGTTCATGTGCCGTCTACAACGCAAATTTAATGTTACTATCCTAGGAACTAACCTGCAATACGTTTTGTATTTGATAATCGGAACTATCTGCATTAACCGTCATCAGAGCAATGTCAAGGAACAGAATGCAGCAGTGCCTTGCTACCTACTTGAGGACCTGCTTGAGTCGTGTTCTAAGGAAAGGGTAGTTGCTGGTTCACATTATATTACACTAGCGAGAAGTACCGACTTTTCCTTGTCTCTGCAAACATCCAGAACTAAATTCAGTAACTAAATGCTAAGAATATATTTGCATTGTGCCAACTCAAAGATCAATAGATATGGATATAGATACAGATTTTTATATTTAAAGCCATTCTCGTTCTGCGTTGGAATAAACATCATTCATTATTTGCTTGTTCTTGTTACGATTGTTATTGTCATTCTCTCACTCGCAAGAGTTTTCGCATTCCTATTTGGTATCGATGCACATGAAGAGTGGCTATGAAAGAAGGGAATACTGAATGTTACGTCATGCAGAATACACTCATTTACTTCGGCTCCTCGTGATCTACGCTACAGGAGAAGTGAGATACATAAAGTTGACAGTGTGAGGACAGACCTGGTAGCACAACTGTGCAACTACACAGTGTTACCAGATAAAATGGTGCTGCGGAATCGAAAGTGTAGTACGGACTTTGCCACAGTAGCAGACAGCTGGTAATTTAGGACCATGACCGTGGATTACACTTTGGTCAGTGCTGGTTAGAGTGCTGCAACTGTAAATGGAAGGCTTTGTTTGATAGTCTTATGCTGATGCTGTCTGAATAAATTATGCCATTGGATACAAAGCGGTTTAGTTTTGAGACCTAACCCACGAGGGGGGAAGGCATAGTGGTCTGCTTCACGAATTCCAAGCAATAAAACACAAAAAACAACCCAGGAAGGGAGACATGCATTTGGAATCTGTTCATCGTTACGGGGTCAAACAAGAGGGTAACATTACTGAAACAATGATCGGGCTACTTAGTATATAATAGAGCATACAGATTTCAAGGAGGAAACGTATGAAGACGCAGACTTCCTCGTTATCAATATGTGCGGCATATCTTTCGTGTTAACGAAAGTAAATTCCCGCTTTACCTCTTCTTACGAGTCAAATGAAATGAATGCCATGAGGAATAGAATATTTGTTGACTGCGTCTCTTCTTGCTTCCATCCTTACCAACATATTTCTTCATTCTCGTGGTAATCATGACATTCTATGTGTATGCTGCAAAATATTGCAAGTGGACAAATTCGACATCGAGGTGCAAAGCGTTATATTCAATTCGAATAAGCTTCCGGTGTATTTTTACTTCGTTTGTATTTTTAGATGATTATGAACGTTACGGAAAATTATCTCACATGCTTTATGTTGAATGAGAAACATTGAATGATCCGTTTTGCTTTCCCTACGTTGAAATGATATAATGTCGGCGTCAACAGCCTTCTTCCACGCCGGAAGCTGAAACTTGTATCATTCAGGATTAATGATAATTGAATGTCTCATATGTATACATAGCCCACAAGGCGACGTCAGAAACCATCAGGGGAGAACGCCGCATAAAAACCAAACGTGCGCGCGCGTCTCCACTCTGAAGAACCGTATCGGAGAATCACGGCAAGCATTTCGCTGAAGAGCTGCCTCGTCAGAGAGCCTAGAAATGGCAGAGTCGTAGCAAGTATTTGTCAACACTCTGATAGTGCATTTACTTCCGGGTGTTGGTCGGCGTTACCTCGCTAAATTCACCTGACATTCGTTTTCCACACCGAAGACTCGTAGGATATAATCCACTGCAAGATGACACAATTAGAAAGTATATTTAATTTCTGGACTCCAAGAACGGCGTTCTTCACATAAGTAACACCTGTTTGTGTGTGCATTCGGGAGGACGACGGTGCAATCCCGCGCCCGGCCATCCTGATTTAGGTTTTCAATGATTTCCCTAAATCGCTTCAGGCAAATGCCGGGATGGTTCCTTAGGAAAGGCACGGCCGATTTCCTTCCCCATCCTTCCCTAATCCGAGCTTGTGCTCCGTCTCTAATGACATCGTTGTCGACGGGACGTTAAAACAGTAATCTCCACCTCCTCTGTTCGTGTGTTTAAGGTTGCATTTTGAGGCTCAGGCAACATCGCAGTGACTATATTCCGCCTCTGGCCGCCAGTGTGTCGTTAGCTCAGAGGTTCCCTTGTGCGTTGCAGTTCGAATCACGGTAGAAGCCGCTGACTACAATCTTTTATTTTCCATTTTAATTAATGGAGTTGCAAACTGCTAGTAAAAAGTTCTTATGCGAAATCTGAAGAATGCCTTTAAACATCAATCTTCGTCCGATTTCGACTTAGTAAATTAAGTTAATATCATGGATTTCTGCTTTGCAAATTCCAAGGTGCTTCACTGTAAAATAGACCCTGAAAAGATTCAAACCGACTGTCAACGATATAAATTTGAGCTTTGTTCGTCATATAGGTCTAACATGTCAGAAGGTTGTTTATGAAGTGCACATGTTCATTAATATAGTTCCCTTCTTCTAAATTTTTGCAATAGCATTTACCTGTAGACGTTTTCTAACACCGGCGTTAGCAATTCCTTTCCGTTCTCTGAAACCTTCAAAACGACAAATTTTTCTGGTTTAAATCTGATGACCTTAACTATCACTTCCGATCAACAATAAATACTTCATGAACCCATACATGGAACTCCAAATGTGCAGTGTTCCTGCACTGCTAC
Source organism: Schistocerca nitens (assembly GCF_023898315.1). NCBI lineage: Eukaryota > Metazoa > Arthropoda > Insecta > Orthoptera > Acrididae > Schistocerca > Schistocerca nitens. The sequence continues at coordinate 229,463,709 of NC_064621.1, read as the reverse complement.
AGAGCATGCATTGCAAGGTATTCACACAGTTTATCGCATAGACTTACCATAAGGAATGAAACAAGAACTGTAATACACTTTACACCACAGACGCTCACTCTGGCTTGACGAAAACATCCAAACATTGACCAAAATTTGCACAAATAATTGAGTTTGAAAGGAAAAGAAACGTGGTATGAAGCATTTATAAAGTCATCGAATGTAGTGAGGTGGTTTAATTTCGTCCCAGTCTATAAAATTAATTTCGGGCCATACTCAGCTCTTGCCGATTAATGTAATATAATACCCGCCTACTAATCACGGCGTCTGTCTCCGTTGCTTTTGAGCGTGAATGGAAATTGTAGAAATTTTCTGTGGAGCAACATTTAATAATAAAGCGTTTTAAATCATCAAAAGCGATGAGCGGTAGCAGGCGCTTTCGATAAAGAACGGGGGAGTGCAGCGCCGCTGCTGTCGCCACGGCCGCTGCCAGTAGCCAGCAAATGGATCCCGGAGTTTTGCCGCATACGGCGTCCAGAGGAGGACAGTCTGCAGGAAATCTGCCGCAAAATCGTTACTGGATAAAATTTTGATATCGGTGTGTCACAAAGCGAAATGGATTGAATCTGCGCTACCATTACATTCACGTCTTCAGCATTCAGACAGAAGAGGCTATAAAAATATTTTATGCCAGCTGCTCTCGATCCACTGACATTATAAACAGAAACAACGCACGCTACCGCTAGACCACAGGCGTAATCAGCCTAGAGTTTCTCTATCATGGGACAAGTTTTCCTCCAGGAAGTGCCGCAGTCTACAGTGTTGCCAGATTGTGCAGATAACCGGACTTAGAGAATTAGCGAGTTGACCAGTTTTTTTGTCCCATGTCGCGATCGGCGCGGACTTAGCCTCTGAAGCGGCCGGCCGCCGGTCAGGTTTTATGTCAAAGAGTGTACATCGAAGAAGCAATGATGGAAATAAAACAAAGATGCAAGGATGGAATTAAAATTCAAGGTGAAAGTATATCAATGATGTGATTAACTGATGACATTGATATCCTCAGTGAAAGTAAAAAACAATGACATGGTTTGCTGAATGGAATGAACGCTGTAATGAGTACAGAATACGGATTGAGCGTAAATCGAAGAAAGACGAAAGTAATGAGAAGTAACAGAAATGACAACAGTGAGAAACTTTACATGAGAATTTATTGTCACTAAGTAGATGAATTTAGGGAATACTACTACCTAGGTAGCAAGTTAACCAATGGCGGACGGAGCAATGAGGACATCAAAAGCAGAAAGGCTATTTCTGGCCAGAGAGGTCTGGTAGTATCAAACACAGGCCTTAATTTGAGGAAGAAATTTCTGAGAATGTACGTTCAGAGAATAGCATTGTATGGTAGTGAAACATCGAATGGGAGAAAACTGGATAGAAAAAAAGAATCGAACCATTTCAGATGTGGCGCTACAGACGAATGTTGAAAATTAGGTGGACAGATACGGTAAGCAATGCGGAGGTTCTGCGCAGAATTTGAGAGAAAGGAATATGTGGAAAACACTGACAAGGATAAAGGACAGGATGACATCAGGGAATGACACCCATGGTACTAGAGGGAGCTGTAGAGGGCAAAAGCTGTAGAGGAAGACAGAGATTCGAACACATCCAGCAAATAATTGAGGACATTGGTTGCAAGTGATACTCTGAGTTAAAGAGGTTGGGACAGGAAAGGGACTTATGGCGGGCCGCATCAAACCAGTCAGAAGACAGATGAGTAAAAAAAATTTCCAGTGCAAGATTTTGTGCATGAACTGACCTACTGATTGTCTCCTATAAGTGTTTGCTGGAATTTGCGTGAAATGGACTGGGTGACGAAGTCATTTGCTCGAATTGTCCAGAATGTTCTTCAAACAAGTTGCGTAGAATTGTGGCCCAGTGACATGACATCGTTGTTTAGGGGCTTGAAGTCCACGAATTTTTGTAGATAGTCTCCAAGTAGCGGAACCTAACCATTTTCAGTCAATGACCACCAGCTTGCACAGTGCCTGTTGACAACCTGGGTCCATGGCTCCGTGGGGCGTACCACAGTCGAACCCTACAGTCACCTCTTACCAACTGAAACCTGGTATCATCTGACCGGTTCACGGTTTTCCAGTCGTCTGTGGTTCAGTCGATATGGTCACGAGCTCAGGAGAGGTGCTGCAGGTGATGTGCTGTTAGCAAAGGCACCGACGTCAATCGTCTGCTGCCATAGTCCACTCACGCCAAATTTCGCCGCACTGTCTCAACGGATACGTTTTTCGTACGTCACACGTTGATTATTGCCGTTATTGCAAGCAGAGTTGCTTGCTTATTAGCACTGACAAATCTACGCAAACGCCACAGCTCTCCGTCGTTATTTGAATGCCGCCGGCGACTGCGTTGTCTGTCGTGAGAGGTAATTTGATATTCTCGGCACACTCTTGACACTGAGGATCTCAGATTATTGAATTTCCTAACGATATCTGAAACAGAATCTGCTACGTATCTAGCTCCAACTACCATTCCACGTTCAAAGTCTATTAGTTTCCGTGCTGTAATAATCACGTAGGAAACGGTTTGAAAGCTCCTTTACACACACACACACACACACACACACACACACACACAAAAATAATACAGGGATGACGTAGGTTTGGTATGCAGCAACATATACGAGCTAATATTTTTCTAGCAGCCGATCATGTGGTAATTGTTGCACAGTATCTCGCATCTTCAGGTCATCATGATGACGGCTGCTTCGTTCCTTTCGGTGCTCTGTATGTGTTGGCTATTACTCGTCAATCACTCTGCTGCTATCTCTATGAATGCGGCCACCGCAGCGTGGTGGCAGTGGGGTTGGTGGCGCCCATGGACAAATTCTGTCTCCGGTCTGTCCACTATCGTAGCCACGTGTGGACCTCTTTGTACAGGAACACTTTTCGTTTCTAGGCTCAGTGCAGAGTTCCACGCCTGACACAGTTGTAAACCACCACCTTCAATAATTAAACCAGTCTGGATCTTATTTTCAATGACCTCTTTAATCACCATATTCCAAAAGGAGAAGGATTGCTTAAGTATTGTGTGTGATGCTGTAATCCATAGTACAGCCAGTTTTTATAGTATGGTCGGCTGCAGCAGATATGGTGGTCTGGCGTAACTCAGTGTGGCGCCTTCGCTCATGGAACCATTCTTTTACCTGCATATAGTTTCCCTAGTGTATGCTTTGGCGCTCTGGCAGCCAACTCAGTAGCCCCCAGGTTTGCGAAGGCTTAGACATCCCTTACTGAGTAGCACCACGGTCTTCAGGCGTGGACAAAGTACACTTTTAACTTTACTGCACACCAGGATCGTGGTGATTTTTCTGCAAGTATTGCCGCCAAATCGTATGTATCCTACTGACTTTTGTTATTCTTTTTCTTCCTGCTGTTGTCTAGTGACAGTCTGTCTAAACGCACGCCTTATCTCCCCGCTGCTGTACCCATTTCTTCGGAATGTGTCTCGAGGTGCTTCTCTCTTCAGGAGAACATGGCAGGTACCATAAACCGATTTTTTCAGAAACTTCGCTCAGTGGAAGGGGAGCCAAAATAAGCGAACACCTGTCTCGGCTTATCCCTTTCTAAAATAACAACGGTCAAAATTGTCGAGGTACTTTGTCTGCCTTTGAGCGAGTAAATTGTTCGACAGAAGTTCTGGCACAGTGGCTGTTGTCACGGCTTCACACTTTTCCGCCCAACGTTCGAAACCAGACTGTTACTTTTATTTCCGATGACGGAAAACATGTTCACTCACCTTGCGGTGGTTACTTCTGCAGTCCGGTCGAAACGTCTTATCTGTTTAAAAACGAATGTTGTTCTCCTACTGTAAAAGCTGTGGCAGAACCAAAAGCATTATACAAATTTAGTGGGTGCAATAAATGTTTTTCAGTATCAGGTTAACTGGACGATTGATGATTGATGAAAGGTAGTTTGTGAGTGAAAACTTGGATATATTCGCACTTGTTTGATACAAAGACACTACCAAAGGCCGTGTTAATCTTCAGTTGTAGATTCAACTCGCTAATCTTCAGTTGTAGATTCAACACTCACGCTCACTCGTTATAGCCAGTATATGGTAATCAACCAAACCCGTTACCAAAAGGATTAATGCTCGCTCAAATATTATGCAATTTGAACACTGCGAATGTTCAGTTTGCAATCGGGCCTAGTATAACACGTCAAGTGGATTTTGGTTATTCAAAAGTTACAATTTACATATTAAAATCGGAATTTCACGTGTTCGTCTTTTTCACACGTTCGCGTCCGCTTTGCGGTGCTTCCCGGTCTAGTTTTAACTATTATTCCGTAAAATTTTCTCATCTATTCAGAGCTCCTTATATCTACGTGTGAACATGATGCTGACTAAGCTCCTAACTGCTTTTCGACTTCACAGAGTAATTTCTTAGCCCACAAAATACGCGCGAACGTACTGCCCTTTGATTAGCTGATATACATCGTAACCAGTCAAATATTAGTATTAAACGACGGAATGTCTCGTCTTTTAGCTCTGACTAATCATTACTTAATAGCTTTTCCGAACAATTTATCAAAAGAATAAATTTATAAAAGCCACAAATATCAAAATAACTCCCTTTTTAAATAACAGAATTACCGTGAAATGAATCTTTTTCTCCCAGACCCATAAACTGGCTGGTTGCACTTCACAATTTCCCCTGACTATGATTCATTCTCTGAGTACACGGTTCTCACACTGACTTATACTCCTTAAATAGACATAAAAATATTCATTTATTTAATACTTCGCATTCACCCTAATAATTAAACAAATTAGTTATAATTATTGAAAGTCGCAATAATTGTAATAAATATAGTTTTTTTTCCGAAATATAAATTAATACTTGATAATTTCATAGTCCGTGAGATGGTGACCCTTTCCGGCCACAGCCGCTACTTGCAGCTAGCTACTGGAAACGAGCGCATTTGTCAAGCGAGACATGACACACTTTTAAAGCTGTTTTTCTGCTGCCGTCGCTTGCTTCCATACGCGCGATGCAAGACACTGCACCTGATAACCCCTATAATCACAAAAAAATTACAAATAAATTTTTAATAATTATACAACATCGCAATTACTTTCCAAAGTATAATACATTTCCAAACGCGCACTTAATGCTCTAAAATACATAATTCTTACTCCGGACTTGTCAGCTCTGTAACTAACGAAGCCTATGTTTTATAAAAACTCCTTTTTTTTACATTCTTCACAAAACTACAAATTATAAAAATTATTTTGCAAAGCAACAAAGTAACCTCTGTTTCTCGGACAGTTTAGTTTGTTTACACCACTTTAGTTAAATAATGAATCTCATTCTTTAAATTTTTCCTGTACTTTTCGCTTTATAATGTGTCAGTTTATGTGTGCTGATTCATCTTACCTTATAGTCGGCACTTCAATATTGTCCTCCTGCATTATGAATCGGCACCTTATTTGTGTGGCGTCCATAACGCTTCACCTTCACATCTAGTACAGTTCAGGCTGGAGTTACATTGTCGTTTTCCTGAAAAAACAGTTTCGTCTAAGACCACAATTTTACACAATATCTCCCTGAAAAATAAATATTGGTTCAAACATTTTCCTTAAGATTTTTCTTTTTCTTTACATAACTAATGACATATTTAAATATTTTCGTTACTCTCCTCATCCGAAGTAAATAGAGATTTTTTTCAATTGGTGCATTCAAGTGGCACAATATGAAACTACTTGGAAAACTATTGCCTCTCAAAGCAAGAATCAAACACTGGTTTTAGTAAATTGGTTGCTAGTGAAAGCACTGTCTAAATTTACTTAAGTAATTCAGAATATTTACTTTAGACTGTTGCAACCTTCTATGGACAGGAGTAGATAAATGAAACAACTAAAATAAATAAAAACAACAATTTGATTTCGAACACGGGACGCAAAAGTGAGAGGCCATGACGCTAACCACTGTGCAACAAGTTAGGCTCAGCTTAGCGTCTGAATAAGAAAGACATATCAGTTACGTCTTTAACGTTGAAGGGTGTTTTCTCGGAAACAGTCGAGTATCTGTGGATAAGACGAACTACGTGTTCGTTTATTTCGATTCCTCTTCAACTGAGCAAAGTTACTGGCAAATTGGGTTAGGGCACCTGCCGTGTTCTCCTCGTCAGTTGTAAGGATATCTTGATCAAAGGTAGTTCGCGCCCTGAGAACAAGATTTCCTAAAACGTCTTATGGCTTGAAGCTGTGGTTGCTATTGGAGGCATACATACAGAATCGATGTGCTTAAGTTTTCTGTAGACACTGTGTTGCAGCATGCCATCTGGTTTCCGTTTCACTGGAACGTCAAGAAACGAGAGGGCACAGTCCTGTTCCACCTCAATGGTCAGCCAAGTTGAGGTAATGGAGAAATTCACGTAAGGTATCCCATCAATGAAGCCAAACGACGAACATGTCATCCACGAAACACTAGAAATAAGTTTGTTTAAGTTGGGCTTGTTCCAGAAACTTCCGCACGAAATCCTCTGTGAACAGTTTCAACGGATGACATCCCTTGGCGACGCAGCCCATCTGTTTATAATCATTTCCATCAAATGAGAAGTATGTAATGTATACGTGAGCACAAAGTCGAAGTGTCTTATCAGATTGGTGTCGGATTTCTTGCTTTTCAGTTCAATGGATTCATTCAGTGGTACCCTGGTGAAGAAGGATACTACGCCAAAACTTACCAACAAGTCATTATCATTTAAGCGAAGTTCTTGTAAATGTTGTGCAAGACGAATGGAAATGTGCAAATGCGGATGTGAGGTTAGAATTTGCCCACAGATGGACCCAGGAGGACAGAATTCTTGGATTACAACATCGGTCATATCTACTTTACGTAATATAGCAGCAGATGTTTTGTATTTCCCGTAAATCGATTCTAAAGCTTCCCTGCTCTTTTTTTTTCAATTTTCCTATGGCTGATGCACTACAGCTACTTTGTAGGGCAATATAACACTTTCCTCTTCAGATGATGTCTCTATTATTCTCCATCTGCCCGCTATTACAGCACATATATGTGGTTTCTTCACTCTCCCATATCGAGTGGTAACATAAAAGTCCAAGAGCTTCCACCACAAGAGCCCTTACGGATCGTGAAGAACATTACGCTTCCCTTTTACACACACAGCAGTCATGGTTTTATGTTAGGTAGTCACTCATCTCCCTTTTGATAAAAATCCAAATAACGTCTTGCATTATACCCATGAAGCTGACGCAGTACACCAGCCACTTAATCCATTAGAAAACCTACTTTAACGTTCACCTATGACATAGCCACCATCGCCCCAATCCCCTGCCCCCGTCACTCCCCAACGATGTGATCTAAATATCCGAAATACATCTGTAAACGATCCCAGCGTTTATATAGAATATGGGGCTGCACCGAGAAATAAGATACATAACACCGGCACATCACCTTAGGACATGTGGCAAGAGTACTTTAACGTCCATTCTGCTGCATTCGTGTATAAAGGCGCTTCACAAAGAACAGTTTCAGCTATATAAGTGTAAAAGTTGCCTTTGGCTTGCTACTCTCTCTTCACAAAACAACTGTTTGCAGATGATACAGAAACACATACAACTTTCACATTCCAGTTACATACATGTCGATCCGCAAACGCTACAGGGCAGGTCTACATTAGTCCTGACACACAGGTAACAGATTCGTCTGATACAAGACTATTAATTGGACTTGATGTGCTGGTTTCGATCCTACATCTGTCAGTCATATTTGTGTCTGTAACTACTCTCTACTCTAATAATATATTCTTTCTGTGTGGGGTTAAACGCAGTTTTTGTAAATCGGAACTTAACACTATCTTCTTTCCACAATTTGCCATTCATCTTCAGACGATTAGAATCCATTTTTCATAGCAATATGATCAGAATGCCTACAACGAGCGCCGGCCGAGGTGGCCGAGCGGTTCTAGGCGCTACAGTCTGGAACCGCGCATCCGCTACAGTCGCAGGTTCGAATCCTGCCTCGGGCATGCATATGTGTGATGTCCTTAGGTTAGTTAGGTTTAAGTAATTCTAAGTTCTAGGGGACTGATGACCTCAGCAGTTAAGTCCCATAGTGCTCAGAGCCATTTGAACCATTTTTGAACCTACAAGGAGCAAATGCATTTTTCTTGATGATGATTGTCTGTACAAGTAACAAAAACCTCTGGAAAGGTGCAGCTTTTGGCAACCATAGTTGCTAGTGAATAGCTGAAGAAATAATGATGATTGTCCGTATCAGTACCAAGAAACTCTGGGAAGGTGCAGCTTTCACCAGCCTTAGTTGCTAGTGGATAAATGCAAAGAAAATACCTTTTACAAACAGTCTTGGTTCAATTGGCAATTTAGCATGCATCTGATCTCAGTAAGGTGACTGCCAAAACATTAGCAGTAGGTATATTCACACATAGCTTCCCACTTCACCGAAACAAATTCTCATTAAATATGATTATTCCTCAGGTTATAAAAAACTCGGCAACGAAACTAGGGAGAGACTGTCAGCAAACCTGCACATTAGCTAAAATTTTACCGTTACTTTTAGCTAACGTCCATATTTGGGCTGTCTAGCACAGCTACATTAGCAAGCAAGAAATTCCTACTCAATAAACACCAAAATTATCATAAGTAATGGAAACCAGTCTCTCACGATCTATACTCTGTACTCGTATGTATAAAACATTAAGATGCATGTTTATCTTCATTAGTACTACTTTAAAAAGTGATTCGGGTCTTAGCGATTTTGTCTAGAGTTTAACTGGATCGTCTTCAATCACGAACGAACCTTGAATATACAGGGTGAGTCACTACCTATTGCCGCCAAGAATAACTCCGAAAGTATGATAGGAGCTGAAAAGTTTATGGGACAAAAGTAGCATGTGACATGGGGGGGGGGCATAATATGACGTTGGTTTTTTATCGCTAGGTAGGGTCGCGTCAGAGATATGAAGGTCAACTTTTTTTTATATTATTTTTTTTAATGGGTGCTATAGTTTGGTATGTATTTTCTGATAGCGGCTATCGAGACGAATCCAATGATGTGTAACAGTAAGGTCTTTGAAGCTCAACGAAGGTCACAAAGGTGGCACGAACGTCCACTTATAGAAGGTGTTCGAAGTGATGACAATTGGTATCAATGCAGTGCTGCAGTTTTCCTATCATGGATTGAGTGGTATTCCTTATCACTTCGGCACTTATCGAAGCACATGCTCTGACAATTCTCTCTCGAATATCTTCATGTGTAGTTGGAACGTCTTTATAAACAATGTCTTTTACGAATCCCCACCAGAAAAAATCCATAGGCGTCAAATCTGGCGAACATGCCGGCCGCGACACAACTCCGTGTCCAATCCAAGGATTGTTGTTGTCTCTGCAACTCATTTCTAGCCATCAGCGAAAAATGTGCCGGACACCCATCGTGCTGACACCACATTCTGTTCCTTGTTTCTAAAGCTATTTCTTCCAATAACAGACCTAATTTTTCTTCCAGGAATGTGGTGTACTTCCTACCATTAAGATTTCCTTCGATGAAGTAGGGACCTATAATTCTGTCCTCCAGAATCCCACAGCATACATTCACAGACCACGGTTTTTGATGCGCAACTTGCCGCAGCCATCATGGATTTTAAGTTGCCCAATTGCATGATATGCAAATTAACATTTCCATGGCTCGTGAATGTAGCCTCGTCAGTAAATAAAATCAAATTAATAAATGTGTCATCCCTGTGAATACGAAGTTGAGCCCATCGGCCGAATTCAATGCGACGCATACAATCTGTACCAGTTAATTCTTAATGGAGACTGATAATCTAAAGATGATATTTATGGCGATGCAGAACACGAACAACACTACCCTGCCTCATGCCAGTTTCCCTTGCGATTTGTCGCAAACTAACACAAGGATCTCCAACTACAGTGGCAAGAGCACCACTTTCCGTTCCCTCGTTAGTAACTTTCCTTTGCTGGATATGTTTTCAGTGCGTTAATGACCCAGTTGTTCTCAATTTATCATTGTTGTTGTTGTGGTCTTCAGTCCTGAGACTGGTTTGATGCAGCTCTCCATGCTACTCTATCCTGTGCAAGCTTCTTCATCTCCCAGTACTTACTGCAACCTACATCCTTCTGAATATGCTTAGTGTATTCATCTCTTGGTCTCCCTCTACGCTGCCCTCCAATGCTAAATTTGTGATCCCTTCATGCCTCAGAACATGTCCTACCAACCGGTCCCTTCTACTTGTCAAGTTACGCCACAAACTCCTCTTCTCCCCAATTCTGTTCAATACCTCCTCATTAGTTATGTGATCTACCCATCTAATCTTCAGCATTCTTCTGTAGCACCACATTTCGAAAGCTTCTATTCTCTTCTTGTCCAAACTATTTATCGTCCATGTTTCACTTCCATACATGGCTACACTCCGTACAAATACTTTCAGAAACTACTTCCTGACACTTAAATCTATACTCGATGTTAACAAATTTCTCTTCTTCAGAAACGCTTTCCTTGCCATTGCCAGTCTACATTTTATATCCTCTCTACTTTATTTATCTACTCTATTTATCATACACATATTTAAATGTGGTGAGTACGTTGAGGATATTTTTCAGCGTGTAAATCTCCAGCACTGTCTGAATTTCGTTGGCATTCTTCGTAAATGGGAAGCATATCGACTTGTTCTTCGAAGGAATACATCATTCACATTCACTTGACTCGACGATAGTAGTCTTATAGTTTTTATTAGTGTTTTATCGCGAAACCGTCAAATGGTGTTTACATGTCAATGACACGTTAGATGGATACACCGTATTCGGTGAATATTTACTATTCGCGCGATATACGAGAGAGAATTGTCAGAGCTTGTGCTTCGATAAGTGCCGAAGTGATAAGGAATACCACTCAATCCATGATAAGAAGATTGCAGCTCAGCGTTGATACCAATGTCATCACTTCTAACACCTTCTGTAAATGGACGTTCGTGCCACCTTTCTGACCTTCGTTGACCTTCAAAGACCTTACTGTTACACATCGTTGGATTAGCCTCGATAGCTGCTATCAGAAAATAAATACAAAACTATAGCACACCATAAAAAAACCGAAGTTGATCTTCGTATCTCTGACGCGACCCCACCTCCTAGCAACAAAAAACCGACGCCATATTATGGACCCGTTCTCCCATGTAACATTTTTCCCAAGAATCTTTTCAGCTACTATCATACTTTCGGAGTTATTCTTGGAGGCAATAGTTAATGACTCACCCTGTATATTTAACCATATCAAGGAGAAAAATAACCTGGATTGAGAAAGAAATATGTTTCTTGAGCTGGTATTCTCCATAGTCCACAGACAATACTTTCTAACAAATCGTTCAACCTCTGTGATATACCATTCATGCGCTCAAGAAACAATCGTGACCAATTCTTTTTCTTAGTGTACTGTATGAGGGCCTCCTAGCTTGAATGCAGATGTGTGCGTGAACGCCTCGTAACACATAACACGAAGCGCACTCGACTCCAGCATAGTGATCAATGAAAAAACTGATAGTTTTATCTCCCTGCATATACCCTGATTCCTCTTAAGATCGCTACACCCCATATATAGTAGTCAAGACGTGATTACATTACACACCAAGGAAAATCGCCAGACAGTCGTTTCTCAAAACGTACGGATGCTTGGCAATTTTCCTTGGTAAATATTTGTCCAGCCGCTGTCCCGCATCCACAATGGATACAAAAGAGATTTATTGTAACCCGAGTCGCCATTGAATGCAGTTTTCTGTCAGTAGTGTTTCACAAGGCAGAAATCTGTTTTCCATTACATACATGTGTGTTAATAAGACACTTATATTGTACCCTGCAGCAATGCTGAATGTATCTACAACGTCTGTTTTATGATTATGATTCATCTTTTCATGTGGTAGCACCCCATACGCACTGAGCACACGTTTAATGTGTATGTACGAGTATATGTAAGGTTAGCCACATGTTGCTTTAAGTACCGTCCTCTACTATCTCTACTATACAATAGTGTGTAGGTCACGTGGAGGAGCAGACCAACGACTGTGAAACAGTAAGATAATACATCAAACTACTAGTATTTTCTGTCATGCTCTAGGGTACTGCTGTGCGTTAGGCTAACCCTACCGGACAGGTTTCTTAAAGAACACAATTGAAATATACCCGCCGCTTCTACCTAACCCAAGATTATGCATTCTCTGTAGTAAACGACCAGATTAGATAATTTTATACGACTACACCATCTGCACAAGTTTGTGTAATCGATTTGGACTTTAAATACTTAAAACTATAGACTGGCAGATAACAGTCTGCATAAGATCTCCACCTATCAAATGCAACTTACCTGTTAGTCAAATGCAGTAATTTATTTCCCAAACTGTGACTAAATACTTCCAAATACATTACTCCCTAATGTATTTACGAACTGTGGCGCGGTGTAGATGGAGCCTGATATATGTGTCTACAGCTTTTTAATAATATAATGATAAGAATAACACATAATGAAGAATCCTGTGGAAACCTTTCCATCTGTAAGTCAAACTGTTTCTCCAGCTTAGCTGCTTGCTTAGTAGTAAAATTACATTTCCTTCAGCTTACGAATAGATTCTTTTATTAGAGCTTTTTCGTCAGTTAATTGTCGCATGGTGTTAGAAAGGCCGAGGTGTGTAGTTTTCAGTTCTGTAGCTTCGGTTTTCATGGCAGCCTCTTGAGATGATAAATTTGTCAGTTTAGGCGACATTTCATTTTGCTTGCATAACATTTCATTTTGTTTAGAGGATTTTGCTTAGTCTACATTTCATTTACACTGATGGAAAAAAATAGTACATTTTTTTCAGAGGTTTCCAATTCACTCAAGATCTATTCTTGCAATAGTGCATATGGAGTACATGAAATGACTACATTTACAGACCAATAGCATAGGCGGTTCTGAGGTACCAGGTATCGACACGTGCTGAAACACCCATGTTAGTGCGTAGTGAAGGCACTAGAAAAGCCATGCACGCCTATGCTGTGGTGTGAATGGAAGACGGGCTAGAGGTGTTGCGTTCCTGTAGGGCCACTGCTAATAATCGGTCCGCAACAGTTCGTGTTGATACATCTGCACTCAAAGCCTGATCTGCCATTCTTGGCCTTACATTACGATGATCCCGTTGGGCGTCTGTGCTGCGTGTCTGTCCAGAAACTCGTCTACAGGTGTGCGAATATTCACAGACCATTGATACCAGCAGTGTTGCACAACTGACGCAGAATGTCCAATCTGTGTGGCAGTTCTCCGAAAGGCCCATACCGCCACTTACAAGGCCACAATTTGCCCACTTTTCAAACTCGTTAAGTTTCCTTTAGGAAGCACGTGTGTATCTCCACGACGTGGTTGTCTGCATGCTTCACACTCCTACACCACATTGAGCCTTCTGATTGTGAAGATTCCCTATTAAATGGTAAACACAGATAGTGCTCCGGTATCTGTGCCCCTAAGCTATCTGTGGCAGACGACGTTGGATCCATTATTAGTACATTTACTATCCCCCGGGTGGCATATGCCGTTATGGGATCGAAATCGACGACGTCTTTTGAAGTGTACAACCTTTTTTGCGGCAGTGTAGCTTAGTCGACATTTGTTTTTGCTGTAATGGTAAGTGTTTGAATTCGTTTTCACATTGCCCCTAAACTATGATACGATGCTGTAAAAGCATCTCGAGTGGGGCTAGCTTGTGAAACTGTTTCTTACCTTCATCTCTATGTTGTTCATCTTTCACTGACCACTGGCAGATACTATTATATAATAGTTCTTGCTCGTCAGGTATGTATTGTTGAATTTTCTTCACATCGTCTAGTTTCTGTTTAACGTTCCATACCTCAGTTGGTAAAAAGGGAACCTGTAGAGGGTCACTCTGTTGTCTCTCGGTCTGTCTGTCCGATTGTTGAAAACATTTTTTCTCAGGAACGGGCTGACGTATCATGTTAAAATTTATGTCACGTATTGAGTTCTACAGTCCCCCGGCGATGTAGAAAAGTGAAGCTACTAAGTCAATGCAATCAAAAGTTGCGGCTATTTATGTCACATATTTTGATGCTCACAAACTCGTTAAGACGTTTGGGTTACTGCTCCTTGACTTAGAAGCATTGTAAGAGGTATGCGCTGCCTGCGATATGCAAGGTATAAGAGAATCGCTGACCAGAGAGCAGTGTTGACTGTACGAACTGTGTAGCTGTAGCAGTAAGTTGTTGCTAGTCTCTAGTCTGAGTGTGTGTGTGTGTGTGTGTGGCTGCTCTGGTCCTGTCTGGTGTATCATGTTGGCTGGGCCGGTCGCGGTGCAGCGATGCCGGAGCCTGAGTATTATTGTATAACGTAAAAAAAAAAAAAAAGCAGCCTCGCGCATATCTAATAATGATATGTAAACTCACATGTAAATCTTTTAAAAATGTCCTAATAATAATCTTTGTCTAATTTCTAACAAGCATTCATTTCAATTTAAAGAATTTAATATTTTTTTCAATGCATGATCATTCCGATTGTTGCAAAAGAAAAATCATTTGCTTCCTTTCATAAATAACGAATGTATAGGCCAGCATTGCACAGAGCTGTGCTAAAAAATTTTTAGGTAAGAACAGATATATTCGCCGTTTTTATTGAGGTAAGAATTTTTGCTTTTTTATTCAGAATGATCTTACAGGGCCATGACGCTGCACTTCTGACGTCCAAATTTTACCAGGTTACTGAATTTATTTTTTATTACAAGGTATAGGAATTTTTCTGTTTCGCGCTTACATTAAATGAAAAAAAAAAAAAAAAGAATTTTGTGGGTACATTAAATGTGAATGCATTTCTGTACGGAGGTTATAAATGGGAACCAATTTTGTTGTGAGGTTACACAAAAATTAGAGTCATTAACCAAACAAATAAATAATTGTGGGGAGAGTGTAAGCTCGAAACAGAAAAATTCCTAAACGTCGTAATAATAAAAAATAAATTCAGTAACCTGGTAAAATTTGGACGACAGCAGTGCTGCGTCATGGCCCTGTAAGATCATTCTGAATAAAAAAGCAAAAATTCTTACCTCAATAAAGTCGGCAACTATCTGCTCTGACAATAGCTTTTTCCGGCACAGCTCTGTGCAATGCTGGCCTATACATTTGTTATTTATGAAAGGAAGCAAATAATTTTTCTTTTGCAGGCGAATATATCTGCTCTTACCTAAAAAAATTTCGGCACAGCTCTGTGCAGTGCTGGCCTATACATTTGTGATTTGTGAAAGGAAGCAAATGATTTTTCTTTTGCAACAATCGGAATGATCACGCATTAAAAAAATATTAAATTCTTTAAATTGAAATGAATGCTTGTTAGAAATTAGACAAAGATTATTATTAGGACATTTTTAAAAGATTTACATGTGAGTTTATATAACATTATTAGATATGAGCGAGGTTGCTTTTTTTTTTTTTTACCTTATACAATAATACTCAGGCTCCGGCATCGCTGCACCGCGACCGGCCCAGCCAACATGATACACCAGACAGGACCAGAGCAGACACACACACTCAGACTAGCGACTAGCAACAACTTACTGCTACAGCTACACAGTTCGTACAGTCAACACTGCTCTCTGGTCAGCGATTCTCTTATACCTTGCATATCGCAGGCAGCGCATACCTCTTACAGCATGATATTTGGTAAGAATAAAGGTTTCACAGTGCAAGTAAAGATTTAAAAAAATCAGAAAACTGTTAATTTTTAATTCCATCAAATGAAAAACTATTTGTCTTGTTATCTTTTATCCGACATCAAACTTGAAATTAAATCGCTCTCAGCATTCTTGCGAATCCTGGGACCGACATCTTGCCAGTACCGATGACGACAAAAAAAAATTGTGTACGGAGCCCTCATTACGCGATTCCTACTCGCATCTGATTTTTTTTTTACTCTAACAGGTCAAGTATACACTTGTTTATATGGATTTACCCCCTCGGTATACCTCTAACAAGCACTTCTGTCGATAGGAAATGACCCCCCGTTATACCAAACGATGTGTACAGCTATTTGTTTTTTCCGTAAACGTAAGTTGAAAACGAAGTGAAAATGACCGCTTTTCCAACTGATAGATTCTATTGTTCATTAGTGTAGCATCTGACATAAATCGTGCTGGAAAATATAAACCGTCATTATAACAACGGCCGATTTCAAAGGCATTCCTTGAACGTCAATAACCGAAGGACCAAAATTAAAATGTCTAAGAAACAGAACATATACTTAATTTAATTCTGCAGTAGATTTTCTAGCCATTCGCTTTGAACAACCCAAGTTTCTTTTGCGTCTCATTGCAACTAACTGTGATGATAACGTATCCCTGAAGGATACATCAGATGATTTTTTTTCGTCTATTCAGCAACAAAAATTAGTCCTGTTTTGCTCATTAAATTGTGTCCGTGGCTATTCAGTGCAATGTTGATAGTTTCTTTTCCTTTTTGGAGAGAATTTACTTTCATATTTACTTGCCGTGATTTTTAATTAACAATTTAATTTCCTACCGCCTGTTCTGTGTTAATTTCGTGGAGAATATCTCTTTCCATTCATGAGTTCTGCTAATGAAGTTATTTCAACACGTGATCTTTTCGTCAACGTTTCACAACCTTCTCAGTGATTAATTACGGCCTCGTATGCTCTCTTTCATAGTGGTCATAACTTCTTTCTTCTTATTATTCACAGCATTCTTTTGTGTTATTGACATTTTCAGCGTAAAGAAAAACTGGATATGAGTTAATTTCAACCACGACTTCAGTTTTACGTGCATATACCGCATCGCAATTAATGACATTTAGACTGGACAGTGCACAAGGATGCCTCAAAGGAAGAAGTCTTGTGCGAACATAGGTGTTCCTTTTTAAAACATTTTTGTATTTACTTTCCATATCAACATCGCTTAAAATTACAGAACGCTATAGATCAGTAGCAAGACACTAAACTGCAATTCGGGAGGATAGCGTTTCAAATCCCCTTCCGGTTCCACAGTGTGGTTTTTCGTGATTTTCCTAAGGCAAATGTTACGAGGGGTCCTTTGAAACGGCAGGTTTCATTTCCTTCTCAGGACTTCCCCTTCGCGAGTTAATGCTCTGTCGCTAACGGCCATGTGGTCGAGTGAGCGTTACACCCTTAACTTATTTCATGTAAACTGTTAACGAAGGAGATACGCTGTAAGGACGAACTGCGAAAGGCACCGCTCGCTAGGAATTCACCACGCTGAAGAACCTACAGAAAATACTAGCTCCAAAGGAATGTCCACGAGCGAAGGACCCAATTCCACACCTGGCTTCTACCTTAACATAATTGATAAATCAGAGAGCAAATATTTGTCCCATTGGAAATACCTGTTGATAGTAAACTGAAAGTGAAAGAATCTAACACCTCACATTCTGGAATATGTTTCCGCTTACAATCAGAGATGAATATTCCACATTGTGTATTTCCTGTCCAATTGACAGGAACAGTGTTATGAAGAGAAGACCCTGTTAATTCAATGATTCGTTGACACTGAAAATTAAATGGCCAGATTACTTTCCAGGCCGACCGGAATGGCCGAGCGGTTCTAGGCGCTACAGTCTGGAACCGCGCGATCGCTACGTTCGCAAGTTCGAATCCTGCCTCGGGCATGGATGTGTGTGATGTCCTTATGTTAGTTAGGTTTAAGTAGTTTTAAGTTCTAAGGGACTGATGACCTCAGCAGTTAAGTCCCATAGTGCTCAGAGCCATTTGAACGATTTTTTTACTTTCCAGATTACACAGATGGACCGAAGTGGATAGATGAGACTCGTGGAGGATATGTCTGTTGGTGTCCACCGGTTTCAGTAGGAAAACCATCAGATTCCATTATATTTACAGCTGAAATCATTGACGTGACAGAAAACAGGGAAGAAAACTATGGTGAGAGGGCTGACCAGCAGGCAAAGACATAATTTCTAAAGTGTTACGTCTTAATATTAAGCTTTCATATAAAGCTTTCTAAGAATTATTAGAATCGAGCGGCGAGATAAATGGAACACCTTTCAAACTCATTCGGAAAAGGCACTACTCTAATGTATGACCTATCATTCCAACTAAGAAGTTCCCACGCCCGGGTTCCCGGGTTCGATTCCCGGCGGGGTCAGGGATTTTCTCTGCCTCGTGATGGCTGGGTGTTGTGTGCTGTCCTTAGGTTAGTTAGGTTTAAGTAGTTCCAATTTCTAGGGGACTGATGACCATAGATGTTAAGTCCCATAGTGCTCAGAGCCATTTGAACCATTTGAACCAACTAAGAAGTGGTTTAAACATCGCATTTGCTCAGGATGAACCATCAGCATTTTTTGCAGGTGAGATTTAGGCCGTGGTGTTTTCAGACACACCTGTTGAAACCAATATGTACAAACGTGTGTGAATTCCTCAGGGACCAAACTCCTGAGATCATCAGACCGAACACACGCACCCATGCCCGAGGGAGGACTCGAACCTCCGGCGGGAGGGGCCACGCAATCTGTGACAAGCCAACATGAAAGCAGCGCTATTTTGGGACTGTGACAAGGTGTCGGTCGGAGACCTAAGCCATCTTTGTTCTCTTGCAGCAAGTGTGAGGTTGTGTGGAAAACATGTACGCACCAGTTGATTGTATTACACATCCAGTTCGCACAGAACATTATGTTGTATTTCGCAGTCATTGTACCTGTATCGACAAGCAATTTCACTGCTTAAGTCTGTGTGTCATTTTAATATATAATTGCAATAATACCTTGAGAGATGATTATCTATACTTTTTTAATGTGTGTTTTAGCATGATTTAATGTCTTAAGAATTCGAAGTGGTTCACAGAAAGATGTTAAACATTTAAATGACTCATTTTCAAAGCAAGAAGGTTAACTGTACTGCGCAGCTTTCAGTTCCCAAATAGGACGAAAGTAAGTTCCCGTGGCCCAAGTATCAAATATCAATAAGAAAATACCAGCTTGTGGCATTTTCTTTGTTCACTTCGTAGCCATAACTACAAATTGTGAAGAACGCTTAATAAAATGCAGCACCTACATTTATATATGTTCGCTACCATTGCTGTGTGGCTGGTGCGGCAGAATGCCATGCAAGAGACCTGGGTTCGATTCCCAGCAGGGTCGTAAATATTCTCTGCTCGGGGACCGGGTGCTCTGTTGTCTCCATCATCATTTCATCCTCATTGACACACAAGTCGCCGAAGTGGCGTCAACTAAAAATGCTTACACCAGGTGACGAATCTCCCCGACGGGAGGCCTTACCACACACATGGACGCACCTTCATATATTACGTTGGGGCATAAGTTCCTAGCGTTTTTGGTTTGCGTTTTGGTATTCCGGTTGCTACGGGTTTATTCATCGATTGTTATTTTTTATTTATATTCCACTGGTGCTATTTGAGTTTACATATTGTCACTTTATCAAATCAAAAATGGTTCAAATGACTCTGAGCACTATGGGACTTAACATCTGAGGTCATCAGTCCCCTAGACTTAGAACTACTTAAACCTAACTAACCTAAGGACATCACATACATCCATGTTCGAGGCAGGATTCGAACCTGCGACCGTATCAACAGCGCGGTTCCGGAATGAAACGCCTAGAATCGCTCGCCCACAGCGGACGGCCGTCACTTTGTCATTTGAAGATAGTGAGTGGAGCTGTGGACGCTAGAAAACGGTGTGCCATGTGAGCAATCGAACATTTGCGATGTATTCTCTGTCTGAGTTGAATTGAGGGGTGACAGCAGCAGGGGCAGCCAGAAACATTTGCGCCGTGTACCAGGGTAATGCCACTGGACAGGGCATGGCAAGAACATTGCTTTCTCGTTTTAAGCAGGATAGTTTTGACATTAGTGACTCTCCACATTCAGGAATTCCTTCTGGGTTTCATGAAGATCGTTTAAACGCATTAATCCACAATGTAGTGTGACCCCAAGCACATCAGACTGTCTGTTTTGCATCAGTGTAATATATATACTAGTCAAATCCGTCGCTAAATAAATTGTTGCAAAATAAATGAAGAACAGTCCTACGTAACCAACAGCCCAGAACTGGCTGAGTCCTTTTCCCGCCATTTTTCCCCCTCACCGCCATCTTGGATTACGTCACGGAAGGCACATTAGCGCCATCTGGTGGCGGTAATCTGTATTAGGTCGTTGGATTTTGGACCTCATTGTGAACACACTGGATGGAGCTACTGCCTCAACTTTTTAAAATAAAGATTGCATGCAAAATAAAGAATTACGTCAATCCTATCCAGCAGCCCAGCACAGATTGAGTCCTTTTGCCGCCAGTTCCAAGGAAGAGGTGGCAGTCAGACGATTTATGTTAGTGGAGGTAGCCCAAGTGGCCTATTTTCATTTTCTTAGGTTAGTGGAGGTAGTGGATGTGATCTTTTTTCCGCCAAAATTTTAACTTTCCTCCATTTTCTGTGGGAGGGGAGGGGATAGGGGAGGGGAGGGGATAGGGGAGGGGTTAGGTTAGTGGAGGTAGCCCAATTGACCTATTTTCCCGCCAGAATTTGAATTTCCCACCATGACATCATTGCAACATTGCCATATCTATCGCCACCATCTTGGATCCGCCATCTTGAATAAATTTGGCAACAGCGCTACGTGGGGTGGTACAGTTTTTGTCCTACCACTTGAACTGAACAGTACTGCTATGAAAACCACTGTTATGCAATTCTACTTTTAGAGTTTTTCAGTGCCATCTCGATTCTCACCTTCAACTCATCATCATTACATCTAGACTTTGTTTCAGGTGTTTTATTTATAATTTGTGCAGTCAGTGTACTGAGCTTACTAAATGAGTCGTGTACCTTGACGCAAGGATCTTCTTTCCATTGTCAATCTGCATTTTATATCCTGTCTGCTTAGACCGTAATCAACTATTTTGCTCTTAAACAGTAAAAAATCAGCTAATAGTTTTAGGGTCACATACCCTAATACAGTCCCCTCAGTATCGAGAGATTTATTAAATGTCCCGTTTCCCTCGTTTTATAATTGTTGATATTCACCTTATAATGTCTTTTAAGTCACTATTTGTTGTGAAGTGCTCTCTACTTCTCTTGAGCTATATCACTATTAATAGCTGCACCAATGTGGCATTCTGACACTACTACACAAATAAATTAGTCAACATTAAATAATTCTTATTTATCATTAATCACAAAATATTTTGACAATTTATCACCTCTAGTAAAGTCCTTAACAGCAACGCAGCACTAGGGCTGTGATGTTTCCAACAAGTCTGTTCACTAACATGGCGTATTCTAGTATAGCATCTCTCAATAGCACACTGCACTTGCAGGTAACTTCGTAACTCAACTTTCGACAGAAGAACATTGTAGACTGATGATTTTGGGATCTGACTCCGTAATGTTACTGCAACTGTCTCTGCAACCTTCGGGCCAACTTATAACACCACATCAACAGCTACATTAGAGGCGCATGACCGTCTTTTACTTCCAGAGACTAAGAGTTTATTGCCCGTTGAATCTTCTGGCCAGATTATGTCAACATTGTCCTTTGTTGTTGTCCTCAGGAAGTATGGCCTAGTAGTTCCTTCGTAGAAGGCGACCTATGTTGAACAGCTACCGAGACTTGCGTTGTTTACTGCCGAGCCTGTGAAACAGGAAACATGGAACACGGGGGAGTGATGTATTCTGCAGGGTTAGCTGCAGGATTCAATATCCCACCCCACCAAGGGAGGAGGAGATAAAGACTTACACGGGTTGACTTCCATCTGTGTTCTAGCCTCCACACTGACGCTGTGGCTCGCTACATCCAGCAACCCTGGCGGTGACCAGATGTCGTTGGCGGTAGGATGCTGTGTTGAAACCCCACATTCCAGTCTATACCAACCTCGCTATCCCAGTGGCTTAGGCAAGGTCCTTGTCTCAGTGATACGTATGTACTACCGTTGCATGGTAAAGTGTTTGCTGAGCATGCCCAGAGATTACGGATAAAAAGAGGGGCAGCCCTTACTGGTCCCGAGCTCAGGACACCCACGTCATCAAGCCCATACCCGGCAGGCAAATACCCAGCTGTGTGAGGTAGCCCACACTCCTCACAGCTCACCCAATGAATAGTCGAAGTTTTTATTTCTTCTTCATGAACTTTAATTGCCTTTCTAAATTCCTTCTCGGTTACTTTACTGATTGTTTACTGCAGCCAGGCGACGATTTCATCCACTCCAGTGTGTTCTTCTTATGGGTTACTTGAGTTTCCACTTAACTATACACTTCACAAATACAACGGAAGAGTGTGCATTTAGCAAGCTAGTGCGTGATGTGCGCCGCATAAGCAATGGCAGACACTGCATGAACTGCTAACTGCAGGAAGGGAACAAGCCAAAATGTATAAATTTTACAGCAGAGCCAAAACTTTGCTTTTAACATTTTTTTCTAAAAATATGTGGTTGTGCGCTGTTTTAGGTCAATTAATTTTTATCCTACTTTGTGATCCTGGTAGCTTAACTTTTTTTTGCAACTGGACATGTTCCCTTTCTGCAATAAATAGCCGGCCTGAGGGGCTGTGCGGTTCTAGGCGCTACAGTCTGGAGCCGAGCGGCTACTACGGACGAAGGTTCGAATCCTGCCTCGGGCATGGATGTGTGTGATGTCCTTAGGTTAGTTACGTTTAATTAGTTCTAAGTTCTAGGCGACTGACGACCTCAGAAGTTAAGTCGCATAGTGCTCAGAGCCATTTGAACCATTTTTTTCTGCATAAATAATGTGGAACGTAAATTAGAAGCTTTATATTTTGCGGATAGAAACTGATTATTCAAGGTTTCCTAAAACTAAATATATTTTACACAATATTAGATCGGCATAACTAAATCTTCAGCAGCAGAGGTGTGCCCTCATGTGAATCTTCCTGGGCATGTGGATACTGTGTGCTGGACCGAAACTCCATGATGATGATTAGTATTTTAGGGCGCACAACAACGAGGTTATCAGCGCCCGTCGAAACTCGAACTCGGCACCTTTGCCTTTAGCAAGCAAGTACTCTACCGACTGAGCTATCCGAAAGGATATTATCGAGACATGGATTAGTCCCCAGGCTGTGGCTAAGCCATGTCTCCACAATATCCTTTCTTCCAGGAGTTCTAGCTCTGCAACGTTCACAGGAGGGCTTCTGTGAAGTCTTGAAGGTAGGTATTGATGGAAGTAAAACTGTGAGAGTGGATCGTGAGTCGTGTTTGGGTAGCTCAATCGGTAGAGCACATACTTGCGAAACGCGAAGGTCATGAGTTGGACTAATCGGCGAGGAAGTTTCAGATCAATGTAAGTCCATGGACTTAAATACGCTCTTCAGTTGCATCTCTCTTTGTTGTCAGATATGACAACATTTTATTCGGAAATTGCATCTTTTCTTCCAGAATGAATTCTTCTGGCAGTCGCCAACGCTTCGGAACGTTCTACCTATTCACTCTGTTTCTGCCTCTGACTCTCTGCTGACGAATTTACATACATCCCTAATTCGTGAAATATTCCCCTTTTTCCAGCCGTAACACACAGAAATGGCAAAGAAGCAGTGACCAAACGCAAAAATCGACATCCAGGCCGAAGCGAATTCTAACAACAGATACGGCACAGTTTGTGTGTCACGTGCTACACTGCCTCTGATTGCCTTTCATCGGTATGCTACATGAAAGGACATCCATATCAAACTTTATTCTTCATTGCAATGTATGTGCCGATGAGTTGAAAGAAGCGACAGTCTATAAAAGTCATCATCATCATCATTATCATTTAAGACTGATTATGCCTTTCAGCGTTCAGTCTGGAGCATAGCCCCCCTTATACAGTTCCCCCATGATCCCCTATTCAGTGCTAACATTGGTGCCTCTTCTGATGTTAAACCTATTACTTCAAAATCATTCTTAACCGAATCCAGGTACCTTCTCCTCGGTCTGCCCCGACTCCTCCTACCCTCTACTGCTGAATCCATGAGTGTCTTGGGTAACCTTGCTTCTACCATGCGTGTAACATGACCCCACCATCTAAGCCTGTTCGCCTTGACTGCTACATCTATAGAGTTCATTCCCAGTTTTTCTTTGATTTCCTCATTGTGGACACCCTCCTGCCATTGTTCCCATCTACTAGTACCTGCAATCATCCTAGCTACTTTCATATCCGTAACCACAACCTTGTTGATAAGGTAACCTGAATCCACCCAGCTTTCGCTCCCGTACAACAAAGTTGGTCGAAAGATTGAACGGTGCACAGATAGTCTTAGTACTGACTTCCTTCTTGCAGAAGAGAGTAGATCGTAGATGAGCGCTCACTGCATTAGCTTTGCTACACCTCGCTTCCAGTTCTTTCACTATGTTGCCATCCTGTGAGAATATGCATCCTAAGTACTTGAAACCGTCCACCTGTTCTAATTTTGTTCCTCCTATTTGACACTCAATCCGTTTATATTTCTTTCCCACTGACATTACTTTCGTTTTGGAGCTGCTAATCTTCATACCATAGTCCTTACATTTCTGATCTAGCTCTGAAATATTACTTTGCAAACTTTCAATCGAATCTGCCATCACAACTAAGTCATCCGCATATGCAAGACTGCTTATTTTGTGTTCACATATCTTAATCTCACCCAGCCAGTCTATTGTTTTCAACATATGATCCATAAATAATATGAACAACAGTGGTGACAGGTTGCACCTTGTCTTACCCCTGAAACTACTCTGTACCATGAACTCAATTTACCGTCAACTCTAACTGCTGCCTGACTATCCATGTAAAGACCTTTAATTGCTTGCAAAAGTTTGCCTCGTATTACACAATCTTGTAGAACAGACAATAACTTCCTCCTAGGAACCCGGTCATATGCCTTTTCTAGATCTATAAAGCATAGATACAATTCCCTGTTCCACTCATAACACTTCTCCATTATTTGCCGTAAGTTAAAGATCTGGTCCTGACAACCTCTAACAGGCCTAAACCCACATTGCTTTTCATCCAATTGGTCCTCAACTAATACTCGCACTTTCCTTTCAACAATACCTGAGAAGATTTTACCCACAACGCTGATTAAAGAGATACCTCTGTAGTTGTTACAATCTTTTCTGTTTCCATGTTTAAAGATTGGTGTGATTACTGCTTTTGTCCAGTCTGATGGAACCTGTCCCGACTCCCAGGCCATTTCAATTATCCTGTGTAGCCATTTAAGACCTGACATTCCACTGTATTTGATGAGTTCCGACTTAATTTCATCCACCCCAGCTGCTTTATTGCACTGCAATCTATTGACCATTTTTTCCACTTCCTCAAATGTGATCCTATTTCCATCATCATTCCTATCCCATTCTACCTCGAAATCTGAAACATTACTGATCGAGTTTTCACCTACATTGAGCAACTCTTCAAAATATTCCCTCCATCTGCCCAAGGCATCCACAGGATTCACCAGCAGTTTTCCTGACCTGTCCAAAATACTTGTCATTTCCTTCTTACCTCCCTTTCGAAGACTGGAGATCTTGCTGGCCAGGGTAGTTGACTTACACCTTCTAGAGCACGTTGGGTGGCACGGGATACATGCGGACGTGCATTGTCCTGTTGGAACAGCAAGTTCCCTTGCCGGTCTAGGAATGGTAGAACGATGGGTTCGATGACGGTTTGGATGTACCGTGCACTATTCAGTGTCCCCTCGACGATCACCAGTGGTGTACGGCCAGTGTAGGAGATCGCTCCCCACACCATGATGCCGGGTGTTGGCCCTGTGTGCCTCGGTCGTATGCAGTCCTGATTGTGGCGCTCACCTGCACGGCGCCAAACACGCATACGACCATCATTGGCACCAAGGCAGAAGCGACTCTCATCGCTGAAGACGACACGTCTCCATTCGTCCCTCCATTCACGCCTGTCGCGACACCACTGGAGGCGGGCTGCACGATGTTGGGGCGTGAGCGGAAGACGGCCTAACGGTGTGCGGGACCGTAGCCCAGCTTCATGGAGACGGTTGCGAATGGTCCTCGCCGATACCCCAGGAGCAACAGTGTCCCTAATTTGCTGGGAAGAGGCGGTGCGGTCCCCTACGGCACTGCGTAGGATCCTACGGTCTTGGCGTGCATCCGTGCGTCGCTGCGGTCCGGTCCCAGGTCGACGGGCACATGCACCTTCCGCCGACCACTGGCGACAACATCGATGTACTGTGGAGACCTCACGCCCCACGTGTTGAGCAATTCGGTGGTACGTCCACCCGGCCTCCCGCATGCCCACTATACGCCCTCGCTCAAAGTCCGTCAACTGCACATACGGTTCACGTCCACGCTGTCGCGGCATTCTACCAGTGTTAAAGACTGCGATGGAGCTCCGTATGCCACGGCAAATTGGCTGACACTGACGGCGGCGGTGCACAAATGCTGCGCAGCTAGCGCCATTCGACGGCCAACACCGCGGTTCCTGGTGTGTCCGCTGTGCCGTGCGTGTGATCATTGCTTGTACAGCCCTCTCGCAGTGTCCGGAGCAAGTATGGTGGGTCTGACACACCGTTGTCAATGTGTTCTTTTTTCCATTTCCAGGAGTGTATAAGATCGAATAACTTTAACTACTTTCCTCAGTTTCATCCAAAATTTTGCAATTAATATTTCATGATCTGATCCGCAATCAGCTGCAGATCTTGTTGTAGGTGACTAGATCGGCTGCAGAGTGGTGCGGCAACTGTCATTGTAGCGAAGTTGAACAGGACCAGAAACGATTAGCAAACACAACAAAGAGGAGATTTACTTAACATATAATTTTCCAAGCGACGAAGACTCATTACAAGTACTGCATCAAGAAATAGAAATGAAGTCCTGCTGTCAGTGGAAACTTGGATGAGGCTTCTGGACAGCGTCAGCACGGCAGCCCTCACTGAAGAGGTTCCAAGCATGATGTCCTCTTCAGCGTCGGTGGTTAGCACTGTAACGTGACCATTTTTCTCTGCAACTATCCACTATCGTATTTCAGAGGATCGTAGCAATTGCCTTGATCAGGTGGGTGGTCATTACACTACTCTGTAAATGGCAGACCTGAGTTAGCATTGCAAGTGAATTTTCGTTTCACTGTTTGTTCTTCTGCTTTTCTTATGTGGTTGGTGTAGGTTCCACGAGTTGGATGCGTAAGATAAGGGTTCCTTAAAAGGAATTTGCAGCTAGGAAACTATTGTACAAGTTTTATAGGTCAATTTCTGTGTTTAGTAACATTGCTAAAGACGGCAACTAACCTATACAACTTGTGTATGTGTAGCGGGGGAAAAAAGAGGCAGAAAAACTATGAAGACAACATATACAAATATGTTGTACTCTGGACAAGGGCCTGTCTGCAGGTATCGAAGCTGGCCTTGGCGTTCCCGAGCTCACATTGTAGGAGGGTTGCGGAACACACGTTCTTCTGTTGAAGGAAAAATGGAATTCCTCAGATAAGAGATCTCTACGGAGGTGTGGCTTCTCTCAAGGCGTGTGAATGTAACGACCAGGTAAACTTTCAGAATTGTCATACGGTCATTCTGTATTTTTCAGGAGACTCACCCCCCACGCCCTTCCGTTTTCGCGATGTGCCTACGTGCAGAAGTTTTCATTCACTAACTTCAGAATCATGTCTTGAAATGGGAGAAGTCTCCTGTAGTGGATTGGCAGTGTAATAAGTCAGAAAAGGGTAAGACATTGTTTATCACTGTCAGATATTTTTCATTCATTGGAACTCCATTACTGACAGCAAGACAGCCGAGTTTCAGATGGCTGTTGGAGAACACACTTCTTGTCAGGTTGCTGTAGAGTGAACACTTCATTTCAGGTAAAGACTTCCCACTAGGTCGTAGAGGTGACTGATGGGACGAGCCTCGCTGCCGCTCGAAGGATGCCTGTACTTCAGCACTAACAAGTAGGTACAAAAGGACGGCTGAAACCACATCTTCCAGCCTCTGCCGCCGCCAGTCTGTATATTTATCCACGGGTCGCCAAGATTTGGGCTCACGCGTAGCGCCCGTGCTCGAGTGCCAAAGCTCTCAGCTTCGCTTCACACTTCCCCCACCGGTCATGCCACGATGTCTGAGCTCGAGGAGGGGGAAAGGGAGGAAACAGCTAAAGCGCCGCATTTAAGTGGCAGTACAGTCGTACAGCATACTCCTTGTTTTTTTCACATTTCTCAACAACATAGGTCTCAAACAGAACTAATTTTTAGTATTATTTAAATGTTTATGGCGCATTGAAGACATAATGTAGTTTTTATCTGGTACAAATTGTCAGCATATGATCAGACGCAGACAATTTCACAGAGTTTTACACTCAAGTTATTACGTAATCGTGACTTATTTAGTTTCATAACCGGAAAAAGTTCTTTCACACGTATGTGTCTACGAAATTTTGTAGCACTTTTGCAACCCCATTACAGAGACTTGGAAAATCTACCCGAGGAAAGCAATGTGGACGTCCTGGACAGTTTCATTGCCAAAAGACTTTTCGTTAAAATTGTAATTACCTTGCAGGTCGATCAGTTAAATCTGCACACGCACAGGGGCGCTATCGAATGAAACGGCAAACAGTCTCAAAAACTGCTCAGAAACGGGTGAAAGATTGACAGTGTCCTCAAAATCTTTTTAAAATCTACTCTTGTAATTCTTTGAAGGCCACAATGAATCCTTCAAGCCTCGCGTTTTGTTTAACGTCAGTGGGCTAACTGGAGTGTCCTTGTCAATATGTGTCGCTTCCACAACACCATTTTCCTTTTAAATGCATCCCCATCAAATCAGGAAGAAGTTACTGTGGAATGTCCTACTGTAAGCGGTATGCAGTCAAGTCCACTTAAGTTGCGAAGTCTGCAACCGATTTTTGATGTTCTAATTTTCTTTCCTGCAGTTCTTTTTCTTTCACAAAGTCAACTACAGCGAGTTTTTAATTGAAAATCGTTCTAGGCATGCTCTTAGAATTAACCAACATACTTTGGAGTAGTATTTGAAATCTCCATACTCTTCGTCCTTTTGCACTAAGAGCTGTTGCATGCTGACAATGGAATAATGCGTGCGACTTCAGAAATTTTACTATTCACGCCGGCCGGCCGAAGTGGCCGTGCGGTTAAAAGCGCTGCAGTCTGGAACCGCGAGACCGCTACGGTCGCAGGTTCGAATCCTGCCTCGGGCATGGATGTTTGTGATGTCCTTAGGTTAGTTAGGTTTAACTAGTTCTAAGTTCTAGGGGACTAATGACCTCAGCAGTTGAGTCCCATAGTGCTCAGAGCCATTTGAACCATTTGAACTATTCACGCCACCCTTCACGTGCTCCAGGTATGCAAATTTAGAAAAAAGTGCGTCTTGATGCACAGAACAATGAATCTCATCTGTTAATCATTGTACTTTTTTGCTCTTTCATTGTCAACTGTATCTTTAAATTCTTTCTGCGTGTTATTGTAATGTCACTTCATAGGAAATGGGCAGTACCTGTTGCTTATGCAAATTGAGAATTCTCATACGTCTCTTTTGCCGTTCCCATTCATTTTAAGGGACTGCGACGATAGATTGCTAGATTGCCTCGTTTTGTGTAAACAACTACTGGATCTGTAAACGTCCTTCATGCCCCGAGCAAACAGCGGAGATTAAACCGCGCAGACAGCACGATTCTACCAAACTCAAGAGAGTTGTCCCGACCGAAAAACGCAATGCCGCAATGCTAAATGAAATGTCGCGGTGTTCCGAATACTTACGAGAAGAACCGAGAAAAGCCGAGTGAGAGACCGGGCGTTGGTCCTCACAAGGGAACCTCCCCATCGCACTCCCCTCAGATTTAGTTATAAGTTGGCACAGTGGATAGGCCTTCAAAAACTGAACACACATCAATCGAGAAAACAGGAAGAAGTTGTGTGGAACTATGAAAAGAGTAAACAAAAATATAGAAACTGAGTAGTCCATGTGGAATATAGGAACATTATTGCTGACATGCGGTCAGCAGTGCGGTGGTCCCGTGGTTAGCGTGAGCAGCTGCGGAACGAGAGTTCCTTGGTTCAAGCCTTCCTGCAAGTGTAAATTTTACTTTCTTTATTTTCGCAAAGTTATGATCTGTCGTTCGTTAATTGACGTCTCTGTTCACTGTAGTAAGTTTAGTGTCTGTGTTTTGCGCAAACCGCAAAACCGTGCGATTAGTAGACGAAAGGACGTGCCTCTCTAATGGGAACCGAAAACATTTGATCGCAAGGTCATAGGTCAACCGATTCCTCCACAGGAAAACACGTCTGATATATTCTATACGACACTGGTGACGGCATGTGCGTCACATGACAAGAATATGTTGTCGACCCACGTAACTTGTACACTTCGCGAATGGGTAAAAAGATTCTTCTACCTTGCCCGATTTAGGTTTCCTCGTGGATGTGATAATCACTCCCAAAGAAGTGATGAAAACATAAGAGTTTGTCACATAAACTGCAACAAATGGATGCAACAGTTTCACAGTCGCAGTTTTCTCTGTGCTCTGTCAAAACGTTTTTAACGTTTTCAAATTTTTCCGTGTGTAGACCGTCAATTACTGCATATGTCCAAGCAAATCTGAACATGTCCTGGAATTTTGGAGAGCGAAGTTGATTATGTGTGAGTGCTTGAACTTTGATAATTGTCTGAAAATAAAAAAAATTAATTTTTCACTCGAGGGAACACTTGAACCAAGGACCTCTCATTCCGCAGTTGCTCACGCTAACCACAGGACCACGGTGCTCCTCGGCTCATATTATCCTTGATTTTGCCTATCTTGCGCATGGACTATTCAGTTCGTATATTTTGCTTATTTTTTTCATAGTTCCACACAACTTCTTCCTGTTTTCTCTATTGATGTGTGTTCAGTTTTTCAAGGCCTATCCACTGTGCCAACTTATAACTAAATCTGAGGGGGGTGCGATGGGGAGGTTCCCTTGTCAGAGGGGCCACGCACGCTGTACGTGTTAAGTTTGGCACGCCATGGCCGGCCCTGATTTACGCACTGCCCGATTAGTAAAATAGCACATCGTTGTTGCCGTAGAAGCAGCTCCCTTTAGGACCCGAGTATGCGCTCGTAAGTTCACGCATCCAGGTTGTCTGCCTCAGCGTGTATTTTTGGCAATCTTACGGTGTTCGCTCTGTCTTTCTGTGTGCTTTACACACCTAATTAACAACCATGCCGTCACTGGAGTTCCGCGAGTTATTAAAGTAATTGTGTTTTATCCTCCGTACCGACCTATGGCAAGGTTATATTCCGCTGGTCGATTGCCAACGGACCATTTTAAGATGTCAGCGGGTAACTTTCATGTTCAAAGTCAATAAATATATTTGATATCCTGTCCATTTGTGTCGATTAATTTAACGTGTTTATGTGAATAGTGTAGTACCCAATTTGTATCACGCTTAATTTGGTCACCTCTATTTAATATTCGTTTAAATAAGAAGTTTTCCGTGCTGTGACAGTATCCTTGTTTTCACTTAATTCGCATGATCATTTGGACGGCTCCTCATTCTGTTGAGCTTCAGAATTTGGTTTTGTGCTTCCTATGGATATGCTCCGACCACAAACGACGCTCCACAGCACGTAACCTTTAGCCACTACTAAGTTAAGGGGTTTTCCTTGAAATGTGATGGACATCATCTGTCATTTTTATTGCCGAATCGCATTATAGCTTTCTTACTCTGTTATTCCGTTGCTTCTATCATTCTCTTGTCCAGGATAATATACCACATGACCATCTGAAGCAAATTCTCCTATGCCTGTCCTCCTCAATTCTCTTACTCCCAGTATGTCAGTGATAGTTCCCTCCATTTGTCTTTTGAATACGTCCATTTTTTC
This sequence comes from Schistocerca nitens, assembly GCF_023898315.1. Taxonomy (NCBI): domain Eukaryota; kingdom Metazoa; phylum Arthropoda; class Insecta; order Orthoptera; family Acrididae; genus Schistocerca; species Schistocerca nitens. Next base: position 229,431,843 of record NC_064621.1, on the reverse strand, counting down.
TTGATACATGTATCTTCCCCTCCCACGAACCATGGATCTTGCCGTTGGTGGGGAGGCTTGCGTGCCTCAGCGATACAGATGGCCGTACCGTAGGTGCAACCACAACGGAGGGGTATCAACATATCTGTTGAGAGGCCAGACAAACATGTGGTTCCTGAAGAGGGGTAGCAGCCTTTTCAGTAGTTGCAGGGGCAACAGTCTGGATGATTGACTGATCTGGCCTTGTAATACTAACCAAAACGGCCTTGCTGTGCTGGTACTGCGAACGGCTGAAAGCAAGGGGAAATCAAGGGGAAACTACAGCCATAATTTTTCCCGAGGGCATGCAGCTTTACTGTATGGTTAAATGGTGATGGCGTCCTCTTGGGTAAAATATTCCGGAGGTAAAATAGTACCACATTCGGATCTCCGGGGGGGGGGGGGGGGGGACTACTCAAGAGGACGTCGTTATCAGGAGAACGAAAACTGGCGTTCTACGGATCGGAGCGTGGAATGTCTGATCCATTAATCGGGCAGGTAGGTTAGAAAATGTAAAAAGGTAAATGGATAGGTTAAAGTTAGATATAGTGGGAATTAGCGAAGTTCGGTGGCAGGAAGAACAAGACTTTTGGTCAGGTAAATACAGGGTTATAAATACAAAATCAAATAGGGGTAATGCAGGAGTAGGTTTAATAATGAATAAAAAAAATAGGAGTGCGGGTAAGCAACTACAAACAGCATAGTGAACGCATATTGTGGCTAAGATAGACACGAAGACCATGCCTACTACAGTACTACAATTTTATATGCCAACTAGCTCTGCAGAGGATGAAGAAATTGATGAAATGTATGATGAGATAAAAGAAATTATTCAGGTAGTGAAGGGAGACGAAAATTTAATAGTCATGAGTGACTGGAATTCGAGAGTAGGAAAAGGGAGAGAAGGAAACACAGTAGGTGAATATGGATTGGGGCTAAGAAATAAAAGAGGAAGCCTTCTTGTAGAATTTTGCACAGAGCATAACTTAATCATAGCTAACACTTGGTTCAAGAATCATAAAAGAAGGTTGTATACATGGAAGAAGCCTGGAGATACTAGTAGGTATCAGATAGATTATATAATGGTAAGACAGAGATTTAGGAACCAGGTTTTAAACTGTAAGACATTTCCAGGGGCAGATGTGGACTCTGACCACAATTTATTGGTTATGAACTGTAGATTAAAACTGAAGAAACAGCAAAAAGGTGGGAATTTAAGGAGATGGGACCTGGATAAACTGAAAGAAACAGAGGTTGTACAGAGTTTCAGGGAGAGCATAAGGGAACAATTGACAGGAATGGGGGAAAGAAATACAGTAGAAGAAGAATGGATTGCTCTGAGGGATGAATTAGTGAAGGCAGCAGAGGATCAAGTAGGTAAAAAGATGAGGGCTAGTAGAAATCCTTGGGTAACAGAAGATATATTGAATTTAATTGATGAAAGGAGAAAATATAAAAATGCAGTAAATGAAACAGGCAAAAAGGAATACAAACGTCTCAAAAATGAGATCGACAGGAAGTGCAAAATGGCTAAGCAGGGATGGCTAAAGGACAAATGAAAGGATGTAGAGGCTTATCTCACTAGGGGCAAGATAGATACTGCCTACAGGAACATTAAAGAGACTTTTGGAGAAAAGAGAACCACTTGTATGAATATCAAGAGCTCAGATGGAAACCTAGTTTTAAGCAAAGAAGGGAAAACAGAAAGGTGGAAGGAGTATATAGAGGGTCTGTACAAGGGCGATGTACTTGAGGACAATATTATAAAAATGGAAGAGGATGTAGATGAAGATGAAATGGGAGATACGATACTGCGTGAAGAGTTTGACAGAGCACTGAAAGATCTGAGTCGAAACAAGGCCCCGGGAGTAGATAACATTCCATTAGAACTACTGACGGCCTTGGGATAGCCAGTCATGACAAAACTCTACCATCTGGTGAGCAAGATGTATGAGACAGGCGAAATACCCTCAGACTTCAAGAAGAATATAATAATTCCAATCCCAAAGAAAGTAGGTGTTGACAGATGCAAAAATTACCGAACTATCAGTTTAATAAGTCACAGCTGCAAAATACTAACGCGAATTCTTTACAGAGGAATGGAAAAACTGGTAGAAGCCGACCACAGGGAAGATCAGTTTGGATTCCGTAGAAATGTTGGAACACGTGACGCAATACTGACCTTACGACTTATCTTAGAAGAAAGATTAAGGAAAGGCAAACCTACGTTTCTAGCATTTGTAGACTTAGAGAAAGCTTTTGACAATGTTGACTGGAATACTCTCTTTCAAATTCTAAAGGTAGCAGGAGTAAATTACAGGGAGCGAAAGGCTATTTACAATTTGTACAGAAACCAGATGGCAGTTAAAAGAGTTGAGGGGCAAGAAAGGGAAGCAGTGGTTGGGAATGGAGTGAGACAGGGATGTAGCCTCTCCCCGATGTTATTCAACCTGTATATTGAGCAAGCAGTAAAGAAAACAAAAGAAAAATTCGGAGTAGGTGTTAAAATCCATGGAGAAGAAATAAAAACTTTGAGGTTCGCCGATGACATTGTAATTCTGTCAGAGACAGCAAAGGACTTGGAAGAGCAGTTGAACGGAATGGACAGTGACTTGAAAGGAGGATATAAGATGAACATCAACAAAAGCAAAACGAGGATAATGGAATGTAGTCGAATTAAGTCGGGTGATGCTGAGGGAGTTAGATTAGGAAATGAGACACTTAAAGCGGTAAATGGGTTTTGCTATTTGGGGAGCAAAATAACTGATGATGGTCGAAGTAGAGAGGATATCAAATGTAGACTGGCAATGGCAAGGAAAGTGTTTCTGAAGAAGAGAAATTTGTTAACATCGAGTATAGATTTAAGTGTCAGGAAGACATTTCTGAAAGTATTTGTATGGAGTGTATCCATGTATGGAAGGGAAACATGGACGATAAATAGTTTGGACAAGAAGAGAATAGAAGCTTTCGAAATGTGGTGCTACAGAAGAATGCTGAAGATTAGATGGGTAGATCACATAACTAATGAGGAGGTATTGAATAGAATTGGGGAGAAGAGGAGTTTGTGGCACAACTTGACTAGAAGAAGGGATCGGTTGGTAGGACATATTCTGAGGCATGAAGGGATCACAAATTTAGCATTGGAAGGCGGTGTGGAGGGTAAAAATTGTAGAGGGAGACCAAGAGATGAATACACTAAGCAGATTCAGAAGGATGTAGGTTGCAGTAAGTACTGGGAGATGAAGAAGCTTGCACAGGATAGAGTAGCATGGAGAGCTGCATCAAACCAGTCTCAGAACTGAAGACCACAACAACAACAACACCATGTATCTTACATTCCATGTTCCTAAACAGAACGTCTTCTAGCATCATCTTACTCTTCGTGAAGTCCAGCAGGCACACACACGTTTGAGTACCCCAACTTGTGGACGAATGTGTCAGTACTACCAACAGAGACGTCTTGTTGCGCAGCGAGGTGTTTGTGATCCATCTATCGCTTCAAATGAGACTGTCCGCCCTTTCAAACATTGCAGAAATCATAGCTGTGTGCAGCCGGCACGCGCGACATAGCACCGGTTTTCGCGACCTTGTTATAATGACAGAAGCCTCGCCCGACGACTTGCTGTGATTTTTGCATTGTCTCTGCAATGTTGTGGGTTTTGCGACAAAAGAAACGCAGCGACAGACCTCTGCTTGGAACGCACCTCCATTCCGATCGCCATTTTGAAGGCTACCTGCAGACCCGGATAAAACATTTAAATTAGTGCACCATACTAATATGAACTGCAGAAAGATGGAGTTTGATATTAAGTGAATTGTGAATTGTGCGCTGCGTTGTTACACTTGCACGAACAAAGACAGTTTTTGCGGCTGCGATAGTCGCAAATCGGTGAGCCACTGGTGACCCAGTACGCGCGCTATGTCAGGTTTGAACATTTCAAGAATTGTACATTGGTCTGAATAAGCCTTGTAATGTGTCTTACCAATCAATGCTCTAATGTTTCTTCTCATTTGTCACGTTGTAGGGCACTGTCTAGAAAATCAAAAAAGTCTGTAGCGCACAGAAAATGAAGGGGCTACTGACGTGACTGTATGTAGAGTGCAGCCTTTCTTATATAGTTTTCCAGTAATTATGTAATATAAAGCATAGGATATGAATGTTTACTATGCCACCGAATTTTCGCGAAATACGTGTTAGAAAGGAACAAATTTCGGTAAGAATAAGCCAAAAATGATCGTTCAGTGCTCCAGGTAACCTGATCTACCCATTTTATCTTCAGCATTCCTCTACAGCAGCACATTTCAGATATATAAATTCTCTTCTTGTCTGATCTGCTTATCGTCCACGTTGAGCTTCCGTATAACGCTGCACTCAAAACATTTCAGAAAGGACTTCCTAACAACTAAATTTGTATTAGCAGTTGACAAAATTCTTTTGTTTTCATAAATGGGTTCATTCATCCCACTGCGGTATAATTTTGCATATTCTTTAACTATTGCAAGTCTGAATTGCATACCTTCTTTACTACGGTCATCGTTAGTTATTCTGCTGCCAGATAGCTAAAATCATAATATTTTAAGTGACTCATTTCCTAATCTAAAACACTCGACGTCTTCTGATGTAACTAAACTACATTCCATTACCCTTCTTTTTACTTTTGTTAATTTTTGTTTTATGATCTTTTTTTCAGCAAATTATCAATTTCGTTCAACTGCTCTTCCTACGACTTTGCTGTAACTGACCGAATTACCATGTCATCGGCAAACCTCAATTTTTTTCGCTGATAACCTCACCGTTGATCGTCCATAAGCTCTTCCTCCTCCTCCTCCTCCTCCGCCTCCTCAAAATTTTTATTTTTTCTTACGGTATTTTAATTATATCTCCAAATTTCTCCTTAGTTTTCTTCTCAGATTAAATAACGTCATCGATGGGCTACAACCCTGTCTCATCCCTTTCTTAACAACTACATATCTTTCACGTCCTTCGACTGTTATAATTACAGTGGGTTCTGTATAAGTTCTACGTAACCTTTCGCTTCCTGTATTTTATCCCTGCTACCTACAGAGTTTACAACAGTGTTTTCTAGTAAACATTGTCAAAAGGTTTCTCAAAATCTCCAAATGCTATTTGCCTTTCTTTAATGTATCTTTACGATATGCCGTAATGTCAGTATTACCTAACGTCTCCCTAGTGGAGTCAAACTTATCAACCAGTTTTTCCGTTCATCTCTAAATAATTCGTTCCAATATCTTGTTACCATGAGTCACTCATATTAAGCTTATGGTTGAATAGTATTCACACAAGGCATCACCTGCCTTCCTTGGAGTTGGAATTATTACGTTCTTCTTGAAGTCTGAGAGTATTTCACGTGCTTAATATATCTTGCACACCCAGTGGAACAGGTTTCTCGAAGCTGAGTCTGCCAAGGATCTCAATAATTCTAACGGAATAGCACCTGGCTACCTAAATTACACATTGAAGCCCAATATTGTGAAACTTCCTTGCTTCTTGATACTTGTAAATGAGAGAACTAGATGAAACATAAAAAAGAAGTGTCAGTTTAAATCTAAGTTCAGTGTGGGAAACTCCATAGCTCTGGGGTTTAATAAAATTAAAAATACACCAATGTGACTCATCTCATAACAAGTGTCATTTGACATTGTGAAATGATACAGAAATAAACCTACTGATAATATAATAGCAAATCTTCTGCATAAATCTAAATAATACGAGTACATTGATACAGCCTGTGCTGCACAAATGTGTATGATGCATAATTATCTCCACTTACAGACATTTCCGGACAAGCAATCAGGTACCTTAACCCTGATTTTCCCCCTCAGCCCACTACTGTCTTTAATTTTTATGGTCAGGTTTCAACAATAATTCTTACATAAACAGTCCGCCAGTTACAAAATATGGTAAACAGAGCTGACAGGCTGTGCTGGTCACTTAGTTCTACTCGCCAGTTGAATATATTATTTAAACACTTAATATTCTACCAAAATAAAGTTGCCTTAACAACACGGCCTGTAAACTGTTCTGAAAATTTCCCGGCTCTTAACATTAAAAAAAAAAAAATAAAATAAGTGGCTGGGCCTCACTCTATGAGGGTTCTGTACAAAGTTAATGCATACAGACACTTCATCCAACCTGGGAATCGAGAGTCTCGACGATTCTTTCTGTTATCCACATTGATACTGGCAAGACCTCTGTGCCTGGGATTCCAAAACTTTCGAGAATGTATTAATTTTTTCGTCTGATATAACTACAAATTAACACTTTTCGAATTTTTTTATTTACTTGGATCAGTAAACCTTGCTTCTTGCCAAATTTCATGACTCTAGGTCAATAAGATGTACCATATGTGTTTTAATGAGTGAATTTGGGAATATCAAAATGTGACCTATATGACCATATCTTTTGAAACTTACGTTTATTACACCGCCAAGACACTGTAGACATTCGTTTGAGAGATAAATTTCAACTCTATACCTCTACTCGTTCCTGAGGACAAGGGTTTTTAACTGTCAGACAGACAGGCAAACAGACATCAAAGTAATCAAGTATGTGGGTTCCGTTTTTACCTGTTGAAGTACGGAATTGTAAAAACATATGCTTGGTATTTTCAGACAAACAACATTTATTGATAGTGTAGCCCCTATAAGTATTTCACATCATGTTCCATTATCAGAATTATGAACGACGAAGCGTGTCTATTCCACTAGTGCTTATTACTATGATCTGACAGATAATATTGCATACTAAAAGAAAAAACCTATCCATTGTATATTCAACATTGTGTAAGAGTCAACATTGACAAAAGCTTGTACACTTTCCGATATGCAATTAAGAACGAAATTTCCTCTAGAGTGCAGCAGTCTTCTTTAGTGTTTCAACAGTACAGCGAGGTGGATTTATTTACCTTGTCGGTACATCAATAATTCACTATAATGACAATGCCAATTGCTGCCAAAATTTCAGTAATTGGAACTCTGGAAATACAGGTCTACATATTAGTGCTGTTATTGTGGTATTGTCCGAAAACGGGTTTGATGCTGTTCTCCACACTAGTATTTCCTGTGCAAGTACCTCAATCTGTGCATAACTTTATCCATTTGAATCTGATTAATGTATTCGAGCTCCGGTTTCCTATACTAATTTTATCTCCCCCCCCCCCCCCCCACTCTCCCTCACGCTTCCCTCCGTTACCGAATTGCGAGTTCTTGATGATTCATGTTGTGTGTTATCAGCCTATCCGTTCTTTTAGTCAAGTTGCGCCATAAATCTCCTTTCTTCCCATTTCGGTATTAATATCTCCCATCTTATCTTTATCTGCTCCCTCTTCCCTTCCCATAATATTATCTTCATGTTTGGCCTTCATTATTCCAGACAAAACGAAACATATGGAAACAAAGTTCGGTGTTTAGTATCATTGTAAGCTCAGTCGGAAGTAATTTATATGTCGCTCATGCATTACTGAGGTATCTGTGTTTCCTGATTATCAGGGAACATGCTGACAACAAGAGAAGGTTCAGCCTTTTCCGGGCGTGGACTCGTAGAATACTATGCTCATGATCTGCAATGTAACGTTCTTCATAAAACTAAAAAATAAATATCACACAGCTTAAATACTACAAATCAGTAAAAGTAAGACACAAAATCAGACTTTTCAATCTCCGCGACATATTTCACCCTTTATGTTAAATTATATATAACTTAGAAATTTAAGAGTGATCGTGAAAATGACAATACGAAACAGCAAATTCAATTTCCTTTCAAGAGGTAGCGGAATCTTTTCCTCTGCAGTTTCCATTTCACATTAACTTCACAAACTGAAATGTATTAACTTCTGTAACACGTAATATCTCTGTCTCTGTCACATTAATTAATTCGCAGTAATACAGTTGTCACCTGGAGATGGTCAAAAAGCAGAAAACTGATAATTGAGTTAATAACGCTTGTTGAAAGATATGAAGGAAGTGTTTCATTTTACTAGTAATTGAAACTTTCTGTTACTTTTTACGAATTGTTACAAATGTTTGCCAAACTTCTACGGCGAATTCTATTCATACTACTTTATAAGTTTAAAAAATTAATTGTGCTCATCGCCTTCATATATGAATGTTTTATTGGCTAGATCATGTGCGCTCTGAATTGGGTTGGTACAATATTTTTAATGTCGGTAGAATTTTGAATGTTTTTCTGACTGATTTTAAGTACGTCATTCTAAATTATGTAAACAGTAATGACACACTGACTGTGACATACATGTAGTATATAGTAAAAAAAAACACGCTCTTCTTTACTTCTCGGCATGACAGTAAAATTCCACGTCTATTTTAATTCCTTCAGGTACACCTACCTCGGCCAGTTTGTGATTTCATTAATAATGCTTATATGTATTTTGCGTCGGAGCACTGTACAATGAAATTCACAATTTACATCCATGTTATTAGAAATAGACAACTATAGCATATGCAATATGAAGGAATACGGTTTTATTTAATAATCTTGAAAACTGTTTTATCAGTTTCGTTGCTTACGCTACCTCTTTATACATCCTTTAGCAACCATTTTTAAAAAAATATGCAGCGATTCTTTCATTTATTGTTTAAATATATGAAATTAACTGGGATCCATAAATAAATATTTACAAAATACAGACACAAAAGCTGTTAACTTGTTTTGTGTGTGCTGTTACTACCTCGTTCCTCCTTTTATAACGCCATGTCAGAAGAGCTTCACGGCGTAGTTGGGGCTCTTTGTTACACGCAGGTGCTGCACCACAAAATATCCCGCGGTAGCCTAACGCTTTTATGCTTTTACGGCACATTCCGGGCAAAAGCTTGTTGACCGAACTGCTTGTCGTACACCTAACAGCTCGTGTCGCCGAAGTACCAAACAGGTGCTCTCCGCTGAAAACGAATCTGCAGTTTCATAACAAGGTTATGCCTCGCAGCGTATTATCTTTTGTGATGGTTCAGCATATTGTCAGAGTGCTTGTTTGTATTATCGAATTAAACGTCAGGGTATAATCCTCTTAGCTGCTTTATGGATGCATGACACATACGTATCGTAATTTTCAGTGATGTACAAAACTGAAATTAGCTTTTGTGAAGGCAGTGGATTATCTGCAGTGCAGAAAATCTTGACGTGAGTGGGAACAGAGGTAAGTCATTTTATTGGTCGATGTAACTTGTTCTGTACCGGAATTGCAAAGTTTTCGTGCAATTACTAAACGATTGTTTGTCGTTTCCATTTTACTGGTTTTCGGAAAATTAGTTTAATATCATTCTTTCTTCTTTTGCACCACCATCCGTATAATGGGTGTATATGTTGGGGGGGGGGGGGGGGGGGGGAGAAGAGAGAAAAGAAAGAGAGAGAGGCAGAGCGAGAGAGAGGGTTTTATACCCGCAAGTGAATGAAACGAAATAATAGTAACCCGTCAAAGACGAATGATGATAAAAAAGAAGATCTTATGCATTCTCCACAAGTTGCTACAGGACAATACCCATTACAATTATTGAGAACCCATTATGAGAGAATATTGCGCTTGAAAAGTGTTGTGACACTCCATAAATTGGATTCCAGAAGGCGGTGGGGCAGATAAAATATGAAATAGATACTACAGAGATCAATTACACCTACATCTACATAGATATATTAATTTAGGGAGTTCTTTGAGGTCACCTTACCTCAGTCCTCTGGATTTTTCTGTTTAGGGTCATCGGAGAAGTGAAATGAACAACTCTCCTTCTGCATTGATACGGTTTAAGAACTGTCTGAGGTTACTGCTAAGCA